>NC_045427.1:58213204-58556538 GCF_902635505.1 Sarcophilus harrisii | reverse complement strand
CTATAAGAAAGTTAAATTATTGTTCTACATTGGGTTTACTAAACACCAAAGGAAGGAAATTGAGGACTGGTGCTTATCCTCCAAAAGGGAGAAATTACCAAGAAAATCACATACATAAAAACAGGCATATATATGGATATCTGTGTTTTTATATATAAATATACTTATGTATACGTGAAGCAAAAAATTTGCACATATTAATTTATCTATATTCAACAAGCAGTTCTGTATTATAATAATAGCTAGCATTTACACAGTGCTTTAGGATTTGCATAACACTTTAAAAATATCTTGATTCTCACAAGAATCCTGTGTGGTAGGTGCTATTATTATCCCCATTATACAGTTGAGGAAACTGAGCCTTTTGAGAAGTTTTTAATGGTTTGCCTAGAGTCCCACAGGCAGTATTTGAACTCAGGTTTGCTGAGTCCAGGTCAAGGGCACTATTCACCTCCACCAGCTCCCCAACCCCCACACCTAAGTGCTTCTGCATCTACTATGTAGAGATGCTACTGAGACACTATAGAAGTAAAAGTGGTCTTTGCTTTCATGGATTTTCCCAATACCTAATTTGTCATCTGGTTACATTATTTACTCTTGATGGGCCTCTTGGTTTTTAATGTTATTTCTACATTCTATGTTATAGGAGTCTTCGAGTCAAAGCTATTTTTATAGTGGCTAGGAGATGCAGAGATTGAAAGCTAAACCTGAATTCAGATCTCACCTCAGATACTTAGTTGTGTGAACATGGACATCTTATTTGACTTCTGTCTGCCTCAGTCTGTTCATCTGTCAAAGAGGAATAATACTAGTACCTACCTCTCAGGTTGGTGAGGATCAGATGAGATAATAATTGTAAAGTGCTTAGCATAGTACCTGGCACATATCTGACATTATATAAATGAGAGCTATTAATATTGTTATTTACAATAATACCAACATGTAATTTGTCTATTAAAATACAGTAGTCCTCTCTTTTCTAGTTACGTGATAAGGCACTATCTTCTTTATATACTTTGATCAAAGTCACAAATGACAAGAGAATGAAAATCTAGCTGTTTTTTATTAAGCCAAACATTAAAGAGATTTGCAAAAAAATATGTGATTTTGCAGGGTCTCCACCTCATATTTGTACAATTGCAGTAGTCATTGATTGGTGTCTTCTGCCATGTCTCTACCCACTCCAGTCTGTCCTGACCTCAGCTTTCCAAGTGAACTTCCTCAAGCACAAGTCTAACTATGTTATACCTCTGGCATTCAATAAATTCCGGTGGCCCCCTTTCACCTCCAGGATCAAATAAAAAAGTCTTCTATTTGGCATTCAAAGTTGTTCAACATCTGGGCACTTCCTTTTCCATTCTTACACCTTTTTCAATTAGCAAGCATTTGTTTTTCTATTTTCCTACTTCGACTCCAACTGAAAAAAAAATAGCAAAACCCTCATAACAAATATAGTCAAAGCAAATTACCACATTGGCCATGTTGTTTATTCTAGTGCCTTCCCTCTATTGACTATTATTAATCTTTTATATACTTTGTGCACAATTATTTGTATGTTGTTTCCCCTCATGCCCCTTTAAGCTTGGAGCTCCTTGAGAGTAAAATAGTCTTTCACATTTCCCTGGATACATCCAGGGAACTTAGCACCAGGTTTGACACATAGTAGGTGCTTAATAAATGTTTAATAATAAACTAGAAATAATGCCAGTCTTTTTTTCTGTTTTGGAAAACGTTTTTTTCATAAAAATATATTAACTAATGGGTTTATTATTTTTAAATGCTTTTAATTTCTCCATACACTAAATATTGATAGATATTATCCACACAAAAGCTCTTTGGAGTCCTCAATAATCTTTACAAGTGTAAAGGGATCTAGATATCAAAAAAATTGAGAAATGCTATTTTAAAATATTTTCCAGCTCTAATAAGTCCCTTCTAATGGCTCTTCCTGATGATATTGTTTGGTTTCTAAATACAAGATGCTGTATTTGACCATATGATTTCTTCCTCTTTCTTTTTCCTCCATTATATTATAGCTTTGGAAAAAGTGGAAACTCTGAAGTGCTGTGTAAATATGGGATACCAATACAAGATATCATTGGTTCAGAGACATTCCCATTGACTTTCATTAATTTTTAAGCCTCTGGCCATTTAGAAGAGAACCCAGACTTATTCAACCATCAACAAAACATTAATTAAACCCTAGGAGTAATTTCCGGGTAATCAAATGGAATGCACTGCACTGAGTGTCAGGAGGGCTAGGTTCTAGCTGTTGCTTTGGCACTATAGTCTGGTCTAAATCCTAACCTTAGCTCTGGCACTGTGGTCTAGTCTAGATTCTAGCCTCAAGTTTGGCATGAATTCACTGGGTAACTCTGGCATGGCACTTCACTCCTCATGACAAATATGCATGGTCAAGCAAAATAAATCCCCCATCTGGTCTTGTCCAAAAATGTGCCTCATTTTGCACTTTTAGTCTATCACTTCCAAGAATAGGGTAGAATGTGTCATTACTAGTTTTCTGGAATCACATCTAGTCATTGCGTCAATCAGAATTCTTAAATCTTTCAAAGTTGATCATTTTCACAATGTTATGTTATTATATAAATTATTCTCCTGGTTCTGCTCTCTTTACATCTAGTTCATAAAAGACTTCCCAGGTTTCTCTGAAACTTACATCATTTTATACATCACAACAATATTTCATTACATTCACATACCATAATTTGTTTAACCATTCCGCAATTGATGGATTTCCTATCCATTTCCAGTTTTTTGCCAAAAAAAAAAAAAAAAAAACTGTACAAACGTACAAACAGATCCTTTTCCTTTTTCTTTTAGCTGTTTGGAGTATAAGCTTAGTAGTATAATTATTGCTGGGTCAAAGTGACATTTGCAGTTTAGAAATTTTTTGGTCATAGTTCCAAATTGCTCTCCAGAATGGCTGGACCAACTCTACCAGCTCTACCAGCAATACATTTATGGGCCTGTTTTCCTACAGATCCTGCAACATTTGTCATTTTCCCAGTTTTTGTCATCTTCAACAGACTGATAATCATGAGGTACAAGAACCCTAGAGGAGTGTTTCCAATTGAGGGTCCCTTCCCTTTGATGTTTTTATAGATTGTAAGCTCCTTCAGGGCAGAGACTTTATCCCCAGTGCTTAGCAGAGTATCTGGCTTAGTATACTTAGTATAGTGCTTAATATATGTTTATTAATTGATTGATCTTTTGGGGCACAAGTACTTTGGGGGAGGCAATTTGATAATTTTACTAAGAAGGTCAAGAGGTTATTAAAAATTTGAAATTAAATTAAAAATTAAAAATTTTAAAACAAAGACAAACATTTCATCAAGTTTCTTAGGACCTATGAAGGAAGACAATGTGAAAGGAAAAATAGATCACAAGCACAATTTGATGCAGTTATAATGGAACCCTGTAACTGTTACAGCCCCATCACACTGTGGTTATTTTTTGCCCTTTCTCACTTCAGCCAGCGGGCAGAGGGAAGGAGGCACCAATGGGAGGAGAAAGGTGTGGGATGCCTAAGGCCAGGGATAGAGAAGCAAATTCAGCTTTTCCTTAGGCATGGGTCATCCTCAGAGGAAGCTGAGACTCATCTCCCTGGCAGGTCCTCTCTTTCATCATCTTTATCTGCTACATCGCGTCCACGGCAGCGTCCTTCCTGACCGTGCCCCTCCTGAAATTCCTGCTGGCCCTCTGCTTCTTCTTCGGCTACTTCATGAAGATCAACGAGAAGTTCCCAGGGATCTGTTGGCCCCTCTCGGTAAGCAAGCCGGGGAGTCAGGGTGAACGGGGAGGGAGGTTTGTTTTAGGGGACCTTGGATTGCTGAAAGATAAGAGCTGGAAGGGAACTTATAAGATTGAAAACTGAGGCTCAGTGAGGTAACTTTCCAAAGGCCATAAAAGTAGAAGAGTTAGAATCCAAGCTCAGGTCTTCTCACTCTAAACTTAGTACTCTTACATTGCCCTCCCCCATGCATAATGTTCTTTCCCCTCATCTCTGCCTCTTAACTTCAAGAGTAGCATCAGATCCCACCTGCTACGGGAAGCCTTCCCTGGTTCCCCTGCCACTAGTGCCTCCCCATCTGAGGAGGCTACTTTCCATCTATCCTGTATATATTTTTCATGAACCTAGTTATTTATCTTCCCCAACTAAAATGTAAGCTCCTTGAGGGCAGGGTCTGTTTTTGCATTATCTAGCATATGTTAAGTATTTAATAAATGCTTATTGATGTATTGATTATAATATGCAGTTTCTTAGGACATTACATGTCTGATCTTACTTAAATGGAATGGGCCCAGTTTGATGAGAGTGAAAAAGTGGAATTGGGAGCTTTATTCATTCCCCAAAAGAATGGAGGATTGGGGCAAGGGAGTGCTCACTGACATATTGAGCGTTTAACTAGCTAACTCCATCAACACAAGGAGATATTCCTGGAAGTCTGGCAGCATGGAAATGTCCATGGGACAATCCCTCTCCATGATCTTATTGGACTATATGCGGCCTAAGGACAAGGATCATTTCTTATCTAGGCTCTGCATCATCCAAAGCTTTTTCTGCTGAGTTCACTAGTGCAATACTGACACCATTTACTTAACAGAGTTTTAAAGAAAGCACCAAATCAATTATAACAAGCATTGTCTTAAGCGTTTTATGTGCCAGCCATTGTGCTTAGTGCTGAGGATAGAAACAAAAGTAAAATCATTCCTGTCATCTGGGGTTTGCTATCCCAGCAAAGGGACGCAACATGTACCTACCTAAGTATATACAAAAATAAATCAAAGGTAACAGGGATAGGAGAAGCAGAGCTCAGTAGCACAGAGATTTTCAATACTCTGAATTATAGGGAATCTAACATTTGCAATGATACCCAAATGCTTGAGCACAAAGGTAATGAGCTTCACACTCAGGAATAATCCTTTGCCAAGGGCAGAAAATTTTTCAGAGTCACTCCACTAAAAGCTGGAATGAGAAGAAAAGACCTCATGGAAATGATGGCATGAGGGCACCTGACATGAGTCTTGAAGGAAACTTGGGCTTTCTAGGAGGCAGAGATGAGAGGGAAATGTTTGACTGATAAAGTGTGCAAAGGCAACGATATGGAAAAGGGAGAGTCAGGTCAAGCACTGTGAGAATACAGCCAGTCAAAGGGAATGCTGCATGAGAAGGCTAAAAAGGCAAGCTACAGCTAGATTGCTAAGGGAATACATTATAATTGTAATCATTAACATTACAGTTATATTTGTGCTGCTATTTAAAGTAATTTACTTATCTGAGAGTCAAATAAGGTGCAAAATACTTCATAATCATAAATTACTAAACAAGCATATTTTTGTTATCTCTACCTTGATTGGAGAATCTTCCCCTCTATGTTTGGACACTTTAAAAAAAAGAGTGATTTAAAGAAAAAAAGCAACCACCAGACTGATCTAACACAGAACACATGATTAGGGGGGAGCCCGAGCAGAGCCCAAGGAGCCTGAGAATGGGCTGACTGAGTTTCTGTAAAGTAAATCTTTTTTTCCCTAGTAGTCAAGAAATTTCAGGATCATATTTCTTTTATTCACCACCAAGTGTCGCTGTTGTTCTATAATGATTAAAGCTAATTAAAGAATTATGTAAAGGAATTTGAGGGTTTTCAAGAAAAGTTATATCTTGATATATATCTGTAATATATGTGTGTGTGTATGTAACTGTATATTTATAACAATCATATATATATCAGAGCTTCCTAATTTTTTTCTATTTGCAATCCCTTTTCACTTGAGAAATTTTAACATGTCCCCAGGTATATAGGTATACAAATCAAACATTTACTGATAACAAATTATAACTTCACGACCCCCACATTCAGTTACACAATCCTATATGGGGTTATAACTCACAGTTTAAGAAACTTTGACATATGAATATTATATGAGTATGTGTATGTCAATAAATATGTATACATATGTATGTATATGTGTATATGTAAAAAAAATACATATGTGTGTATGTAAATGCTATAAAGACCCTCAATGTGAGTTAGGTTCATCTAGTCTAAGTGAGGTTCAATCAAATTAAGTGATTCAGTCACTCAAGAACATAGAATTAATGAAAAAGATGGGGCTAAAACTGATCATTCCCAGATCTACTTATCCAGCTCTAACCTCTTCTAACCTCTGATTTTGAATCTCCAGCTGCCTCTTGGATATCTTGAACAGGATGTCTTGAAATCTTAAACACCACCTATCCAAAACTTATAATCTTTCTTCCCAAAATCTTCTTTCCTCTTAGCATTCCTATTACTGGGGAGCATACCAACATCCTCTCAGAACCTCAGGCTCCCAACCTTGATTCCTCCCTCTCTCACACCCAACATATCCAATCAATTGTCAAGTCCTATGAATTCTGTCTTCCAAGCATGATTCATATTTGTCTCTTCAGGGTATCCTGTACTCGGCTGCCAAAGAGATTTTCCCAAAGTGCAAGTCTGACCACGTCACTCCACCCTATCAACTTCCAGAATCAAATAGGATTTAGAATCCTTTATTTGGCATCAAAAACTCTTCAAAGCCTGTTTGCTCCTACTTTTCCGGTCTTTTTCTACTTTCCTCCTTTCTACATACTCTGCAATGTAATCACACTGGCCTCCTATCTGTACTTTGAGCAAGACCCTTCATCTCCTGCTCTGGACATTTCCTCTGGCTGTCCTCCATGCTTGGAGTAGTACCCCTTCCACCTCTACCTCGTGGCTTCCCTGATATCCTTCAAGTTCTAGTTAAAATTCTGCCTTCTAAAAAAATAATAAATAAAAATAAAAAATAAAATTCTGCCTTCTACAAGAAAGGCTTTCCTGGTTACTCCTTGCTACTAGTGTCTTCCCTCTGCTGACCAACCCCAATTTATCCTGGATAGAACTTGTTTGTACATAGTTGTTTGCATGTTGTCTTGCCCATTGAGTTCTGAGCTTCTCAAGGGCAGATACTCTTTTGCCTTCTTTGTATCCCCAATGCTTAGTATGGTGCCTGGCTCATAATGGGTACTAAATAAATGCCTATTGACTAACTGTTTATTGACTGACAAAAACCAGATTTTCTCCATAGTTTCCCCATCCATAGTATATCTGAACTGAAAGGGACATTAGAGGTTACAAGTCCGTTCCCTTCATTTCTAGATGAGGGACTTGAGACCCAGAGGAGGTACATGAATAATAATTTGCAGGATCAGGATCCAAATCCAAGTCCTCTGATTATGCACTGCATCCCATTACCTCCTAAAAGCAAGAGAATTGTCATTATGATTCTGATGACTCATGGAGAAGGAGGTTCAAAGCCATATGTCATCTCTTCCTTCTCTGATACTAAGTCCACAGTGGCCTGAGAGACCTGAGTTTTAGTCTCAGATTTCTACTAACTCCACATAAGATCTTTCTTTCCCCTTGGTTTGAATAAGAAAATAACTTAACAATCCTACAGCCTGTCATTCAGGCTTACAAAGCACACTAGATTCCCAATATTCTTGAGAGATTCTAAAAGAGGGCTAAGATGGCAGAGGACCTTGAGTATATAAAGAACACCTAGTTAAAGGAACTGAGTGCATTTAGCCTACAGAAAAGATTCAGGGGCTACATGATAGCTTTCTCCATGTACCTGAAGTGCTTTTAGGCGGGATTAAATTTGTTCTGTTTAGGTTCCAAGGGCAGAACCAGGATTTATGGATGGAAGTTGCAAAAAGTCAGATTTACACTTCATATCAGGAAAAACTTTCTAGCTATTAAAGGTGTCTAAAAGTACAACTGGCTGCCATAGGAGATAGTGAGTTCCCCATCATTGGTGGTTTTCAAGCAAAGGCTTTATGATCACTTGGTATGTTACAGTGGGGGTTTCTTTTTCAGGTCTAAGCAAGATAGCCACCAAGATCTCTTTCAACTCTAAATTTCTGAAGTTCTCTGAGGTGGGATAAGTATTGTTAGCTCCATTTAATAGATATGGAACAAAAATAAATAAATAAATCTTGAGACATATGAATAAGGACCTGCCCAACTAGTAAATGCCAAATCCAATACCAGAACCTATGCTACCTGCCCATTTGTGTGAGAACTAGATGCTAAAGCCTGAACTCGAACTTACTCTTTCTTCCTTAAGGTAAAGTATCTTGAGATTTGGGGACTAGATTTTTTTTTCTTCCTCATTTACTTATTCTTTTTTTTTTTTTAATTGGGACAATTAGCTTTTTTGTCTCATATAGTTTTCATTTATGATCTCTTAAAATATAGCTGTGGTAAACCAGGCTTTGATAAAGCTCATTGGGATTCAAATGGAGCTACCTGATTATGCCTTTAAACTCAAAACTCTAGCTTTCACTGATTGGCCAATAATAGACCACAGCCCAAACCTCACTGGCTCATTGTTTGGATTTTGATGGTTTAGGGTAAATGTAAATAGCAGTAGTTTCTGTTCTGGCCAGAAACTCTGAGAGTCTTCCCCTCCCTGATATCGTCTTTTTTTTTTTTAAAGGAAAATTAGGCCACCTTTAACTCACTTCTTACCAAGTCTTAAATCACTGAATGGGTGTTGCCTCAGACAAAGAGAGCTCAGCTTGAAAACTTCCCTGTCCCAAAATAAACCCAATTATCTCCAAACAGGCCTGTGTTGGTTCCTGAAATTCCCATTAAACCACTCCTGTGTTGTTAAATGCATTGATCCTTAAAGATTCTTGGAACCAAAGTTTCAGCTCTGGGGGGGAAGGGGGAGAGGAGGGGAGGAAGAGAAGAGTAACTCTGGGTACTTCACACATACATTATCAAACATAAATGTATCTAAAAGGTCTTTGTAACAATTAGTTCACTGCAATTTGTTCTGGCTGTTATTATTACCTGATGAAAAAAAAAAAAAACCCAACTCCATTAGCACCTAAGCAGAAATTTATATATGAGTTCAGTAGCAATAAGCAGACCTTGAGGAAACTGAGAAGAGACAGGCACCCTTTAATGGGAGGTAGGGGAAGAAAAGTCATAAATGGAAAAAGATTTGTCAGATTAGAGGGCTGGACTGAAGGGTCTCCTAATATTCCATGTCCTAAGGGCCTTTGAAACTCTGATACAGAACATTTTGCAAGGTTCTTTTCATCTCTAATTCTGTGAAATGTGGAGGAAGAGTCTTCCCAAGAAAGGTTTCAGTAAACCACCTTACTGAATCTCTTGGCCCATTTGACTGCCGATCATTGGCTTCTAGCTCAGATTCTATTTTGGTCTTTCTAAGCCTCCCAGTGTCAGTAGCTACAATCCTGAAATGAGATTAGATAAGGAAGCTGCCCTGTTCTTCTCAGAATACTTCATCCAGTTCTCTGCAATTGTGCTCCCTTCCAGGACTTCCTTCGATGTGTCACAGCTGCCATCATCTACTTTGCCATATCCATCACTGCCATTTCCAAATATTCAGATGGGGCTGCCAAAGCAGCTGGGGTAAGTAGCTGATAACCAGGTTTTGGGGTGAGAAACTGTGAAGTTCCACCTATTTCTTAGTGGCACCAGTTAGGAGTGTTAAGTTTTAGATTTGTCTCTTGCTTAGCTAAGTGATCCTGTGTGAGTCACTTCCCACTTTCTCACTCTCAGGTCCTTCTCTGAGGAATAGGGACATAATCATATGTAGACTCACAGGGCTGGGGATCAAAGAAAGTGACACAAATTAAGTCTTATATGCAAGGGTGACCTTTAATCATCATTGTTTAATGCCCTTCCAGTTGTGACATTTTATAATTGTTTAGCTGATCAAGGGGGCAAAAAGACATTTATCTGCCCAGTTACTTTCTTAATCTTGTTATGTTACCTTAAGTCTGCACAGACATTTTCCCACTGATGGTCCAAATCCTAGTAGCTCACACTAACAGAATATATGTGCTTTAGAGATGTGCATGTCTCATTGCCCATTAAATTATAAACATACTGAGGGGAAGCTGTCCTCTCAGCCTTGTAGCATTTTTTTTTTTTTTTGCATACAAGGCATTCAGTTTGACTCGGTGAACACCAAATACAACTATCTGAAAGCAAATACTTCAAAGACCTATGATTTCACTAGTTTAGGTGATTGTCCACCAACACAGAACAATTTTTATGCCCTAGTATAATTGTCAAAAACAAACAACCCATCATCCCCTGGTGGCCCACCTTCTACTTCTCTGCACTCATCTAGGCTGGTCCTTTGATAACAATTTTTCTCTAGGTTTCTACTTAAAACCTTTCCAATATAAGCCCTTCCAGAACTCATGGGCCACCCTCATCCCACAATGAGGCCCTAGAAGATGGAGGGAAATTTAAAGTATTTCTGAAAGGAGTGTGCATTACAGGAAAGTCAGTGTGGGCTATAGGGTTTAACAGGTGCTCATTGTCATTATCACTCAACAGTGTAGGTGTCATTCTCATCCCCTTATTTGTAAGATCATCCCTATATCCTATTAATTGTCAAATCCTGTTGTTTCCTTGTAACACCTCTTCCATACTTGTCTTTATCTCTTGACACTGTCCCCACCTTAGCAAAGGCTCTCATCACCTCATATTTGTATGACTACAATAGCCTGCTGGTTGATCTGTCTTCCACAGGTCTTTCTCCACATTCCCCACAACTATACTTAGCTGTCAAAAGTGATCTTCCTTAAGGGTAGGGCAGGCACATGTCACTCACCTATTCAGTAACCTTCAATAGCTTCCTATCACCTCCAGAGTCAAAACCAAAATCTTTCACTTGACATTTAAAGCCTTTCATAAACTGACCCCTTTCTACTTTCCCAATCCTCCAATGCCATATACACCGCAATTCAGAAACACTGGACTTTTTTCTGTTTCTCAAAAAACAGTCCATTCAAAAAGACTATACGAAGATCAATTCTGAAGGACGTGGCTCTCTTTAACAATGAGATGATTCAAACCAGTTGCAATTGTTCAGTGATGAAGAGTCATCTACACCCAGAGAGAGAACTATGGGAAATGAGTGTGGACCACAACATAGCATTTCTACTCTTTCCGTTATGGTTTGCTTGTATTTTTGTTTTCCTTCTCAGGTTTTTTTCTTTCTTTCTAGATCTGATTTTTTTTGTGCAGCAAGATGATTGTATAAATATGTATGCATATATTGGATTTAACATACTTTAACATATTTAACATGTATTGGACTACTTGCCATCTAGGGGAGGGGGTGGGAGAAAGAAGGGGAAAATATGGAACAGAAGATTTTGCAAGAGTCAATGTTAAAAAAATTACCCATGAGTATCTTTTGTCAATAAAAAGCTATAATAATTATTTTTTTTAAAAGACAGTCCATTTCCTGACTCTAATCATTTTCATGGAGCTCATACATGGAACACTTACCTTTCTTCCTTATCCCCATTTCCTGGTATCTCTGGCTTTCTTTAAGTCCTAGTGAAAGCCCCATTACAAGAAGCCTTTTCAAGTCCTCCTTAATCTTTTTTTTTTTTTAATAGCTTTTTATTTACAAGTTATATGCATGGGTAATTTTACAGCATTGATAACTGTCAAACCTTTTCCAATTTTTCCCCTCCTTCCTCCCATCCCCTCCCCTAGATGGCAGGATGACCAGTAGATGTTAAATATATTAGAGTATAAATTAAATACAAAATAAGTATACATGTCCAAACCATTATTTTGCTGTAAAAAAAGAATCCTTAATCTTAATGTCTTCCTTCTGAGAATATCTTCACATTATCGTGTATTTATCTTATTTGTATGTATGTAGTTGTTTGCATGTTGTCTCCCCCATTACAATTAAGCATTCCTTGAGACCAAGACTTGTGTTTGGATGGTCTTGGGGCTGTTTTTTTGGCCTGTCTTTGTATCCCCAGCTCCCAGCATAATGCCTGGCAAGTAGCAGATACTTTATAAACACTAACCAACTCTACCACTCTATGTTGCCTATGTTGTGATCCCTGCTGTTGTGTCCTATAGGTCTTTGGCTTCATTGCCACAATCGTGTACGCCTTGGATTTCTACATCATCTTTAACGATCTATCCAAATTTCTTAAACAAGGAAATTCTGCCAGTGACCCAGAAGCTGAAAAATCAGAAGGTAGGTGGATGCATCCATTTCAAGATACTAAAAAATTCTCCTAACATACATCGCTGAACAATACTTAGAAGTTCTTTGGCCAAAACCCCACGCCGCCATCAGAGATGGGATCTGTGCTCCTCCATCTTCACCTCAGAGAGCAAAGGTAGTGAAATATATCATTAGGAATTTCCATAGGGATCCATTTGGGGAAGGGTGTGTATATGTACACATCCCAAGAAATAATTTTAAAGCAATTGTGCTAAAAATAAGACATAGGAAACACTTTGTTTTGTCCCCCTTCTGCAGTCTGCCTTTTAATATTTTATAGAATTAGAGCATATTAGAAACATCTTCAGAAGAGAAAACTGTGCTGATGGCCATATCTGGCAAAGTAGAAAGAACTTGAGGCTTGTGGTTCCAACAGAAGAATTCAGTTTGAATTTCTAAGTTGGCTGCTCATGAGTAACGTGACCTTAGACAAGTCACAACCTCTCAAAGCTTTAAGTTCTTCCCATGAAAGTTATACAGATGGTTCCCAAGACTCATATTCTATGACTGTGACCTCAGAACAGATTAGAGCAGAGAACACAATACTTGAGCCAGAAGGGATGTTAGTGCATGATATAGAAAGTTGGAACATAAAGAGACAAAAGGGAGAAAGGATTTTAGGAATCTTCCAGTCCAGATGCCCTCATTTTATGGAAGAAGGCTTGGAGAAAGAAAACATTTACCCAAGGGTAATGAGTCACAAAAGTATTGGATCTCGGGTTTGGAAGAAAACTTTTCAAAGGTATCTAATCTAACCCATACCTGATCTGAAATCTTCCTAAAGTATTTGTGGGAAATGGTTATTGAAAAGAAAGCCAAAAGGTGGTTATCTGGTGTCTACTTGGAAGAACTCTACTGAGGAAGAACTCACTACCACCTGAAGCAACCCATTTCACTTTTGGACTGCTCTTGTTTAGAAGTTTTTCCTTATATCAAGATAAACTGTGACTCTTCTGAAGGTTTTACACATCAGCAGGGTGGCACAGTGGGTAGAACACTAGACCTGAGGCAGGAACACCTGGTTCAAATGTAACCTTATTAGCTGTGTGACCAAGGGCAGGCGTTTGTGGCTATTCTAAGAGGAGCCTTTGAAGCTGCTGGCCCGTCATTAGCTAAAGAACAATCTATTTCTGAAGAGATTTTTTTCCTTTCATTTCAGAGGAAGACTCCAATTCTGATTCTGACTGATGACTGGCCGGTTGGATGATATTACTGTGCAAGCCACAGAGGGAATCTCAGTGGGTGCTTTAATTTTTTAGCCTCAAAGTACACTGCCAGCTGGGAATGAGGCTTTTCCTCTTACGCTGGACGTTGCCTCTCATTCCTTCTACATTACTGTTTGTTTCCTAGCTGGCTGTGGCTGCAGAGAACAACACAGCTCTTAACTCTCATCCTTCTCCACTCTGTCCTCTACAGAAATCCTAAGCGGTTGTTGCAGTCTGCACACCTTCCCCATGATCAAATGTCTTTTCCATATCAGATTTCCTTGCCAGCCTTTGGTTAGTGAAGTTAACTCAACAATCCCAAGATTTAAACTTATAATAATGGAGAACTTACTTAACACAAATGTCTCTCCCAAACCAATGAGCCAGTTAGACTTCTGTGTCAGAGGTGAATGCAATGCAATGGAGGCCTTAAGTCTTTGAGGTGCCGCAATGCGATCTAAGTCTTGCTACCTCGGTTTTTACCACACATTATATATGATAGTATCTATAGGGGAAAAAGTATCCTTGTACCCCTTGTGGCTTGACTGTCTCCAGGAATCTTTATTGCAACACATGCAACCTTGCTCCTCAAAAGATTAATATTTACAAGAAGAGTTCCATTTTCTGCTATCAAAAAACTCTTACCTCCTATTGTCCCCTTGAGACAGAGGAGGAAAACTGAGGCTTAGGGCGCTTACCCAAGATCACAAGGGGAGTCACTTTACAGAGTATCTATCTCTTTTTTTCTTTTTTCCCCCTGAGGCACTTGGGGTTAAGTGACTTGCCCAGAGTCACACAGCCAGGAAGTGCTAAGTGTCTAAGGCCAGATTTGAACTCAGGTCTTCCTAACTTTAGGGCACCACCTCACTACCCCATGGAGTCACATTTGTTAAAAGATTTTTTTTTTAGATGCCCATCTGCCTTTTAGACTTGCTCAATCACAATCGACAAAACTTAACTTTTCAATGCCTCCAAGCAACTCTAAGACTCTATGTTGCTAATGAATTATTAATCTGCTTCAGTGGACAACTCCCACCAAGTGAGAGGCACACACTTAATTAAGTCACAGGTTTATTTTTCACTCTGACATAGCAATCAAGAACTATTATAAAGCACCTACAGTGTATCCCAAACTGCTACATGGATAGACCTCTCTCTGTCTCTGTGTGTATCTGGCTCTCTCTCTCTTTCTCTCTCTCTCTCCTCCTCCTCTCTCTCACTTTCTCTTTCTCTCTCTCTCTCTCTCTCTCTCTCTCTCTCTCTCTCTCTCTCTCTCTCTCTTTCTCCATCTCTGTCTCTTTCACTTTCTCTGTCTCTGTCTCTCTCTCTCTCTCTGTCTCTCCCCCACCATGAGAACACATCGCATGTGTACGCACACACGCACACATGCACGCACACACACAGACACAGCTTTGAAGCAATACCCACTTGAGGCATTTGACATTCTGAATAATAGTTGTCCAAGAATCTATTACTAGACAGTTGCTTCTTTTCTTCTTGGTCTCGGTACATAAGGACAATTCTGACATCTTTCATTTAAAACAGTAAATACTCATCACTCCATTGGGACCTGAATGAATACACCTAATTCCAGATGTGAGGGTAACTAGGATGTAGTTCTAATAGACTAACCTAGAGAAGTGAGCAATCCCCCTTTGAGAGGAAAGGACAGCATTCAGCCTTGTATAAAACAGATGACCCAAATATCAAAGACTTTTCAGAGCAGGAAGGGCCTTCAGAGACAAGGTGATGATAAAATCTACCAGCAGTTTGCATTTCTTTAAGACTCTAAGGTCTTTCTCCCAACAGCCCAGGGAATGAGGTGATAACAAGTATATATTATCCCCATTTGACAGATAAAGAAACAAACTCAGGGGAAAGAAAATCAGCAACAGAGTCACACGATGGCTGTTGGTAGCCAAACCCTTGTACCCTTGTTCCAAATGGGTGCTTGCTAGCAGGCTAGGGGCACTCAGGGGCATTCAGAGAAGACCAAAGTACTGTGGAAGCTACAACATAGCCAATAACCTTCTCCAAGGATGAGAAGGACTGTCTTTAAGCATTTCAGGAAACTGTGATATTGTATGTATCTCTCTCAAACAAGATGTAATCTTTCAATACATTTTATATAAAATTTAAACCTAAAAGCTTTGCAATTAATATGAATGTTTAAGTGCCTCTGATTTATAAAATTTTTCACTTGTTAATATACTGCATGTCAGTCCATGAAAAGTCAAGATAGATTAAACTATAGTGATTACTTGGTTTTGCCTGTGTGTGTACAATTTATAAATAGATATATACATATATATAGTATATACGTATACATGTATGTTTATATATAGATATATGTATGTTCCTCCCCCTCTTTGAAAATGAAGTGTACTCTCCTTGCTCCCCAGGAATAAATGTTGCCTGGAACTGGCAGTAGATTCTGTAGTTAACGTCTAACCACAACAACTTGTTTTTTCAGCTTTTCTTTGTTTCTGGACAGCATACCTTTTTAGCCAGTTACATGAAAAAATGTCCATAATTGATACTTTCTTGAAGAATATGCTTCATGTAATGTCATCGAGCTTAGTCCCGTTCCAAGAAACGGGACTATCCAAGGATAAAGTGTATCCTATGTGATCCATAACTTCCTACCTTAGCCCTTTGGGCTGGTGCCAGTGGTTCATCATTAGGAAATCATAGGATTTAGTGCTAGAAAGGATTTCATATCAAACAAAGGCTGGACAAAAGCAGCAGCTGCTGGTTGGACTTCCTGCCACAAGTATCTCTCCACTCCAATCCATCTTCCACTCTCTCGTTAAAGTGATTCCTAAAACACAGGTGTGACATCATCAACCCCCACTTCCACTTAATAAACTGTATTGACTTCCTATAGCTTCCAGGATCCAATATAAAAATCCATTTTAATGTTCAAAACCCTTCATAAACTGGCTCCTTCTTACCCTTCCAGTGTTCCTCATACCTATCTCCTCTCCACATAATTTATAATTTGCAATGAATTGGCCTCCTGCCTGTTTCTGATTCTAGGCATTTTCACTGGCTATGCTCCATACCTAGAACTCTCTCCCTTCTGTCTGCCTCCTAGCTTTTCTGCTTTCCTTTAAGCCTCAGCTAAAGTCTCATTTTTGTAAGATGCCTTTCCCAGTCCTCCTTAATCTTAAGTATCTTTTCCATGAGTAACCCCAATTTATTTAGTATCTAATTTATGCATAATTCTATTTTTCTCATTAGACTTTCAGATCTTTAGGAACAAGAACTATTTCCATCTTTTTTTTTTTTTTCATCCCTAGCACTTAGTACATTGCCTGGCACATAAAAGGTACTTATCAAATGCTAGTTATCACTCTGACAAGTGACATTAACTATAAACGTCAATCAATTTCTATCCATCAGCCCATGTGACTATGTCAATCAAGAAATAAATGACTTAGAATCTTATATCCCAGAACTACTCACAATTTGATAGTTTCTGAGGCATACATGCAATCATATTTACCATATGCTATTGATGTTTGCACCATTATTCAGGATTATAACCATAAACCAAGAGCATGATCAAACTTGCAGTGGCTAATAAGGTATTCCAAGAAAGAAATATAGCCTCATATGATTTAGTGAGTACCTAAATACTTTAACCAATATGGGTTAGCTGGGGTCTCAAAAGAATTATAATATTTGTAATATGTATCTTCAAAAACACAGAATCTTTGAGGTGTTCCTCAAGAGTTCCATCTAGCCCAACTTTCCTAGTATTCACAGATAGAGAAAGGCTTATTCAAGATCTTGCTGTATTAGAGAGAACCAGAATTCAAACTCAGGTTTTCTGATTGTTAGTACAGTATTCCACATTAGGCAATTGTGTCACCACCTGAAATAAGTGTATCTTATGTAAATTCCAACTTGCCCAATTTTTTTCCTGGGCAGTGTCAGTTTAATCAACAGCTATGGCAGGCACATGTGGTGCCCTTCTTCTCCTTTCTATGTTCTAGATAAGTTTATTTTTCAAGCATCAAATAGCCTTTCAATTTCAGGAAATGGACTTGCACCCTTTAAGGAGGTGCAGGACGAAGAGTAGATTAAAAGGAGAGGATAAACATTAGTTTCTTTAGCCATATCCATTTATTCAACAAGAAATTCTTCACAACAATTTCATACAATACTTATCAGAGATTAGTGTTCAGAAAATTATCTCCCCCTACATACAAAAATACAGATTTTACCACTATGAAAATGATCAAGACAAGGACCATGAAAACTCATGAAGTTCGGCATCTTCATATATCAAAAGGAAGAGAGTAAAAATGTGGGTGGGGAGAGCAAAAAAAAAAAAAAAAGAAAGAAAAAATCAATAAACATAATACTTCATTTGAAATCAGGAAATTACAAAAAAAAAACCCTTCATATTGTGCCCTTTTAAAAATATATAACAAGCGAAACATATTTTTATTTTAGAATATCACATACTAAAAACATTCAGAATTAAAAGTAAATTTGAATTCACTTTTTATTATATCATTATGAAATTACAATCCTTCAACTTCAGCTGTAAAACCAGGAAAAAAATACAGCCTACAACAGGTTACACTCAGAAAATCAAGTTCATAAAATGAATATTGTATTGGAAATGTAGGATGCTTGTACCTTTAAACTGTTCTGAGAGAGAATCAAAGAAATGTATTATTTGCAGAAAATAGAAACTACATCAAAATTAATTTTGATCCAGCTAATAATTTCTAGAGGAAAATATATAACACGGGCTTAAACCTGGCTAAGTAGCTATGGAAAAACTATGATGATTAATTCACCATTTGACTTGACACTTTACCTGCTATAAAAAAATACCTACAATTAATTAACTTTGACCCTTCTCTTTCTTGTTCCCTCCAAAAGGAGAAAAAAATTGATACTTGAGGAAAGAAAGATTTAAAATATTTTTTCTATAATATATTTGTGATATTTCTGAAAAAATTATTAGCATTGCTTTGCAATGGCTTGGCTATATCTCTAAAAATTTTCCATGGTTAGGCAAATGATCCCACACAGAAAAGGAAAAAAGGATTCTCCAGCAATTCATCTTCTCTTGGGAAGATACAAAAACAACCAAGCAACTTATTTTACCTACAAATTCAAAGCCATTAAACCCTTCCATTCCATTCCATAAACTAAATTGACTTCAAATGGTATGTTAGAATCTCCAACTGGTTAGAATTTCCATACTTTTCTCATTGGAGGGGATGGGGATAGCACTGACAAGTAGAAAATCTGATGAACTGGAAGGAAAGGAATCTTCAGAGTTCTTGTTTTAGTTCTGCTACAAACTTGCTATATGAGCTAAGCAA
This sequence comes from Sarcophilus harrisii, assembly GCF_902635505.1. NCBI lineage: Eukaryota > Metazoa > Chordata > Mammalia > Dasyuromorphia > Dasyuridae > Sarcophilus > Sarcophilus harrisii. The sequence goes on along the minus strand of NC_045427.1, from coordinate 58,537,868 downwards.
GTCATTTTATGGAATCTTGAATTTTGAAGAAGCCCTAGAAGGCATCTAAACCAACTCTTCACTGAAGCAGGAGTCCTCTACACTGAAAATCATGTAGTGTTCATTTGGTGGTACCACCACCACCCCACACCCAGCAATGATAGGCAACTCACTAGCAAATGAGACAAGCTCTGGACCTTGCTTTTCATTACCTTCATGAAGCAGCTCTCTAGGACTTGATTCCCCCTCCTCTATACAATGAAGGATTTAGACTAAATAGCTCTAGACTTCCTCAGCTCTACCATCCTATGATATAAACAGTGGAGATGAAAAGGGCTAGATTTGACTCTTAAGAATAAGCATTGCTTTCTAGCATGACTTAGTTGAGTGAGAACTTTAAATCCTGAAAAAGATATAGATATGTGTGAAAATCAGCAGTTGTCCTTTTATAAACACACATTAGGAAGAACAGCTCTATGTGTGGATTTCAAACATGGTTCCAAAAAAATCTAATTGAACTGATAATTATTTCACATAAAAATGTTCTTACCCTTAGTCTTATTTAAACAAAGTGAGGGAAGGGGATTGAGAAGAAGCAGGGAAAAGGGTCAGTCCTTCTAAACTAATATAGGAGGAGTGGGGGAGGGGGAAGGAGCAGTCTAGCTAACTAATTCACAAAAGGAAAATTGGTTAAATATTACAATTGGCATCAGTGAAAGCAATATTAAAAAGACAAGATCATAGGACCATGCTACAAAAATAGTGTTTACTGACAATAAATTTACATCTTTTTCATCTTCATGATCAACAAGTGCTTATCCGACAACTTGGAAGGCACCAAAGGTGAAGTAGTTACTTTATATTTGTTTAAAAAAACATGAAAAGACAGAACAGTTATCAAATTTTCAAATCAAAACACAATGAGTAATAAATAGTTTATTATTTTTGTATGGGTTCCTGAACCCTTATAAACCTCAACATATACAAATAGTTTCACTTCTTACCATTTTAATCAGAGGAAAAACTGGGCCCAGATGGACATAATCTAGATGATAACAAGCCTGATTCCCTCTATGGTGTACAAAGAAATTTGTTTTCAACAAAGGGGAGGATTTGAAAATGCATTTCAAAATGGGTCACAGTCCGAAACAAGAATGAAACAACTTATTTCTTTGGAACTAGACGAAGCTTACAAAGTAACAGTAATGAGAAGCAGCTTCACAGGGTTTCCATCTAGCCTCGCTCAAGTTGGATTGGGATCTAGATTGGGGGAGGCTGCTACAACCATCTTCCTTCCCCCTGAGAAGCATGGCCACCACCGCTGACTTTGGACTAACCAGTTCACGTTTGTAAGCAGTGATCATTTGCAGTTGTCTCAGGCTGCAGAAAGGAATAAAGTCACTTTTGGAAAACTTTTTTTATGCAAAAGTAAGAAAGACAAAAAAATCAAGGCAAAGACACAAAGAAAGCAGAAATAGAAAATTTATTCTTTATAGAGATACTAGGATTAAAGTACCTCTTTTCCTCCCTCATCTGAGCTTCTCACTTTCCAAAATAAAATTGGGGTAAGATGTCTTTGGGGTTGTTTAAAATATTAAAACATTAATTAATAATTATGAAGATCTATTTCCCCCATGCCTAAACCAATGAGATTTTGCTATTTCTTGATAAAATTAGATTCTCCTCTCTACCTCCAAAGGAAAAAAAAAATTCATTTATCCTCTCATATTTTGAGTGAAGTTATCTTGAGAAATTTTAGGAACCAGCCCTAATTCCAAAATACATATACACAAACTGCTATTTAAAATGAGTCTCTCTAGTGTTAAATAAATTCAATACTTTTGATAACCCATTGTTTTCTTTCAACAAAATCTAGAAAATAGAGTGATTATCATATCTATATCCTAAGATTCCTTGACTTGTCTCTATAACTCACAATTTACAAATGGTACCAACCCAGGGAATATTGAGCTAGCAAATTATCATTGAACATAAGGTATATTTCCCATCAAAGAAGTGTAAACAACAATCAAAAAATAATATAAAGTCCATATACTACCCAAACTCATATAAGTTAAATTTTATTGTAGACAGCTAATTACTGGTTCAGAAATTGTATCCAAATGGGAGGTGGGGTGAGAAGCATTTTCCATCCCCCCCCAAAAAAAAAGAAGAAAGGAAAAGATGAAGGGAAGAAGGGAGGAAAGGAACGAAAGGACAAAAAGAGGAAGGCTCAGAATGAGAAAAATTAAACAGAGTATACTCATTTACTATCCAATCCTGCTAAATCATTCAAGCAAATTAAATTTGTCATCCAAACTCCCAGATTTAAAATAGGAGTACAGTGCTCATAGCTTTTGTAAATTATACCATTTAGTATATTTGAGCAACTAAATACTGTGACTATTTCTAAAGCAGTTTCTAAAAAATGTAAATATATTTTCTCAGTGAGGCAGTTTTTATCATTCTAACAATTTGAACCTTACCGAGAAGAGAAGTTGTATCCAAAATCAGAGGAATTCAGTCTTAGGTATGGCCCGTAAAGCATTCAAAAAAGGCACAGAAATCATTCCTGATGATACCCTTCTAAAAGGTGTAGGTGCCCAATCTGGTCATGGTTGTAGTCTGTCAATAACTTTCTAGTATAGAATTATCTCATGTAAAGTTGATTGCTTCTGAGGAAACACAACGTTTGAGCAGAAGGATGTTCAGGGGAGCAGTAATTTCATAAGAACATTTCGAATGGCAGATTGGCCGAGGGCATTTAGTTACTCTAGAGTTTCCTCAGATCACAATGGCATTTGGTAGCAATATTTTACCTGGGTTCCTTTTATTGACACGAAACCATAGTTCAGGCAACATAGAGCTAAATCTGTCTGTACTAAGCTTTGTTGTGATGGCTTACCTGGAAACTGATCCTACAAACAAGTTAATAATATATAAAGATTTGAGGCATTTATTTCTTTCTTGTCTCCCTGCTTAGCTTCCAAGAGCACATATAGGCTGCTTTCATTTAAAAGGGTAACACAAAGTAGAGGCAGCAATCTAGAGTGGTAAGAAAGCTGGTTTCAAGTCCTAGATCCAATGGTCAATGGAAAGGTAAAACATATATTAAGCACTTAGGATGTGCCAGGAACTGTGGCCTTAAGCAAGGCACTTCACCTCTCTCTGGTCTTAATTTCCTCATCATATAAAATGGGAATAGTAATTTATCAATTTATCAATCCTTCCTTACCAGGTTATCTTAAAGAAAATTCTTTGTAAAACCTTCATGGGTTCCACGGCGAAAAGGGACCTAAGAGGGCATCTGATCCTATTTTCTCATTGAACAGAAGAAAAGGAAGTCATTTGTCCAAAGTAAGAGATAATAAGGAGCTCCTCAGCTCATCTGATCTTAAATCCTTTCCACTATGTATTTGTGGTAAAGAAATTTGAGTTATTAATATTGAATAGGGAGAGATATAGTTTCTTTGTATTTAATAAAGGAAAAGGAGTTAATAGCCTTGGATAGCAGGAAATCACATTAAAATGTCCATGTCCAAGTACCATACTTAAGTACTACCAAAGTATCTAGAACAAATGAAACAACAGGACTACTGACAAGGTGCAGAATCACTTAATCCTGTTACCTCTTTTAACCTATTGCTCTTATCTATTTAATGTCATTTTCTTTCTATGAGATAATTCTGCTGCAACAGTTGCCACAACAGTTTAATTTCAAGGCCTCTTTTTATTTCTCACGAGAGAAGGAGAAATGGCAAAACAGGGTTACCAAGTGGAAAGTTATCAAAATTGGTCCAAAGTCACATGCATTTTTTATTCTGCTACCTGAGATAAAATCATAGACAATAATGGAAATTCTGAATCTCCTGAGATGGGACAAGAGCAATTTTGATCTATTCTTCTAGAAAATGTGAAGATCTAGGAACTCTTCCTCAACAAAACAACTTAGGCTCTAGTATACCAGAGTACATAGAAATTTTAGCCTGTGAGACTTAGTAATTATTCAAGGCTCATAAAAAAATTAAAAAAAAAAAAAAAAAAAAAAAAAAGGACTAACCAGTTCCCTTTCTTTACGGCTGATTCATTGTAAATGAGACTTCACATATTTGTACAGACAAAACACTTCATGCTTCATCTCCACAGAAACCATCTGTGGTTGAACCTAAGTCTGAATCACACAGGAAGATGGAATGAAACTCCAGTCTTTGAGACCATGAAGCAGTTCCTAAATGAACCAAAGTTATATTCAAAGCATCCCATGCAGTCTAACATAGAGGGGCAAACAGGCATCTGTTTAGAAGATGAAAAACATCAGCCAAGGATGAGAAAGGATGGGCATTAGCCGATGTTAGATTGTTTGTCTCCTTTGGAACTCTTCAAGGTTAAACATATCTAAATTGAACAAATCCACAGAGAAGTGGGTATTTAGGAATGCCATTTCCCTCCTCACTTCTTCTCAACAACAGAGATGTTTTGGTTGAAGATGTACCATTGACCAATAATGATGGTAACTTATCTGTACACAGTTCTTTCAGAAAACAGAAACTTTCCTGTTGTTGTTTTTTAAAAAGAAAATTCATTTAACTTATTTTGGATTGTACCCAGTTTAAGTGATTTTATCTACAAAAGTATTTGTATTTCCCTAACTTTATTTGGAGCCAAGAATAATCCAACATGTTTATGAGACCATTATGATGTGTCTAGAACAACAAGAGAAAGGGCATTCTTCCCATCCTGCAACAATCTAAAGAAAGACCAAAAGGAAAAGTTATGCAGTGTCATTTGGAGAGGGGAAAGAACTAGAAGAAGACATCATTCCCATGAGGGAAAAGGAAAAAAGTATCTTCTCCATTTTTGCCATGAAAATAAAAGTATTTTTATAAATGACATCTCTAATGACCAATCATAGTTTGTCACTTCTAAAGCTATGTAAAGTCCCACATTCAGAATGCCAGTACACTGTTGAGTCAATTGCAGCTGAGAAACTATTAAAGAAACTGCAGACTATTAAAACTGAACCTATCCTCTGATGCCACATTTGTCATCTCAGGAGACAAAAAAGCATAAGCAAAGCTTCCTTCAACCTTTTAACACCATAACAAAAATAAGTTCAATCTATAATTTGTGGAAATAATAAATTTAAGTAGGTATCATTATTAAGATTAAGATTTATTCAAATGCAGGATTTCAATCAGCAAAATATTGATTTTCATTTTCAAATTTACATATGGCCTTCATTATGTTTATGAGAATTATAAGGAGTACTAGTGTGTTACCTTCACCCCAAGTTAAATCTACTTTATTGACCACATGCTCCATATGTAAATTATTATGCATTATGCTGCATTTGAAATTTGTTTTATTCTTTCTATTCACTAGTCAATTACAAGAAAATACATACACAAAAGCCATTTAAGTTTATTCCATGGCAAAATGGATTTTCAAAATAATTGTTAAGAAAATAAATACTTCTAAAAATTTGTTCACTGGTGGTATGTAATTACATACTTAATAAGTTCTAATTCTGTTATCTATCAAAATATCAAGACTTTCCATGGACTGTATTCATATTTGTAATGTATCTACACTCTATTTGCAATTTACTTCATAATCAACTCTCTCCCTTCCTCAAATATAAAAAAGGGACATCATCCTGCTTTTCCTCATGGTAAACTGTATATTTTCAAATCACTTGAAAAAATTCTAGTAATAGTCTTGTCTGGTATTTTCTCTACATTGATTTCAAAGATAGCTTTCTAAAGAATATACTTAATAGAAGAAACTTGAAAATAAACCCTAATTAATGAAAAGCAACAGGTCGGAATGGTTTTTTAAATGAATTTGAAGCTAAGTAATGGATAAAGAGGCACGATTCTATTCTTCTAAAAAATTAAAAACCAAACAAACTGATAGAGGACTTAAGCATATGGGAGTCCAGTTACTAGTTGCTTTCTCTGCAGGTTTGCAGTCAAGGTGAAATCAACTTGTGGAACTAAAAGATCAGATCAAGATGTCACCCTCTTCCTAAAGTCATTGTTAAGAAAATTAAATCAAAAGTTGTCAAGCAAACATTAATACTACTGAGGTGAGTTCACATTAGAATGGAGATACCAAGAGTTCTTCAGGTATGGAAGACAACACAATTGTCCCCAAGGTTAGATGTGATGATTTTGAAACACTGCATGTACTCCTTAAGCACAGGATACACAATAAATGCTTATTCATTTCAAATAGAACATCAAAACTGAAGCTAAATGTCATATGAGGTCCTGAAAGTTAACATTAAATGGACATACTTTTAAATACAGGAAAGCCAGACTTGGTATTTCATATGCCAAAAATGGGCAATTTTATCAATCTCACACAATAAAGTCGTACTAAACAAAATAGGCAATGAATGAAATGCATTTAAATCATGCAGGCAAACAGTGTATATATGCTGTACACAGGTATATATGCTAATGCAACACCTGCTAATACAATAGTACACAGGTGAAGCTATGCACTAAATCTTTCAGTAAATGAATGCCAGAGATAACCCATATTTTAGGGAAAATTCAGATTCTCTGACAAGCAGTAAATGTTCTTTTCCTTGGCAAGTACCAACTGTCAAACTGGAGAGAGATTTGTAAACATTTAAAGCAATCCAAATTATGACAATACAGCAAATTAAATGACATCCTCCCCACTCCAAAGATATAATCTTTAAGAGAAGACCCAATACCCTGCATCAACTTCTCTGTAAATTCCAGAATCTAAACAACAAACAAAACTTCAATAGAACTTTCTGACAGCATTGTATGATAGTAACTTCTCTTCATAACATACGATCTAAGGCCTGTGATAAACTGTAGTGACTTTTGAATCAAAGAAAGAATATCCTTGAGGATAAGAATGTATCTTTGTACCTCCCCAAGTGTAAAGCATAATGCAGTGAAATTAATAAATAGTGGATGAATGAAAGAATGAACACGGTATGGCTTAGTTCTTTGAGAACTGATAGTCTATGTACGTCCTGATGTCCTAGTCTGACTCCTGGTGGAATGAAGGCAAACCTGAGCTCTTCAAATCCAAGCAAGCAGGGCACAATTTGGCAGGTTCTATAGCAAATCAAAATCTTTTTGATTTTGACTGCAGGCTCAGAGTCAGGCTGTACACCTGCTGTCTGAGAACCAGTCAAATGAAGCAGATAGATGAAGATTCATCACCAGAAGGAAAACCACAAGGAAATGAACTTTTTTCAGCCACAGAAACTTATGAAGACAGGTTAAGGCATAGGATGGGTTGCAATTTGCAATCAATTAGAGGAAGGACCTATACAGATGCAAAATCATGCATCCCAGCAGTGTTGAAAAGGCATAATATGTAAGAGAAATCTCCATTTAAATCTGAATATTAAATTAACTGGATATCCTCAAGTCTTTCTGAATGAGTGGGAGCATTTTTTTTCAACCATATTTGGTCAAATGGTCATGCACAATATTTGTGATCAAAAGAAAATATATGTCACCATATGTTAAAGTTTTTTTTAGTACCATCATATACTCCTATAACCTGAAAGACCTTTTTTGGATATAGCACATAAGGAAAGAACTGATTCTGGTGTGGTATAGAGATGACATATATGCAGTGTATATGATATTGTGATGTATGTGTACATACACTTACAGAGAAATATACAAACATCCCAACTATAATTAATGGGATACATTAATGTGTTTTGGCTAGGGGATTGCATTATAAATTTATGTGAAAATTCTCCAAATTCAGCCTCATAGCATTCAGGTTAGTAGAAATGTGAGGATTACATACCCCACTCAGACTCAAGATAGTTGTTTATAGAAAATGTTACAGTAACTTTCTGTCACAGCCAGAAATAAAACGTAGCCTTACCAATATAGAGTTCATTGTCCCAACGGCCAGGTGCTTTTTATGCTCATGATATTACCACTGTTTCATATCTGTACAGTCCAAACCCAACAGACACTGCCTGATTTCTGTCCATGCTAACCAGTTTTCAGTTCCACAGTTTGCTTCACAATTTGTCTCAGCATCCACAGGTCGCAAAAATGGAGGACAAGAATTAAGGAGTTATGTTGGCAGTCAAACATAAGCATGGGCTGTGAGCAACTATAATAGTTCTCTGTCCATAGTGGTCACCCCATGAAGGCTGACTGACTTAAAACTGGTGCCATTCACCCCTTAATTTATTTTCTTGGTAATCACATTTAATTTAAACTTGAGTTACATTTTTTACCTGCCCTCAAATTCCTGACCTTATCATGAAGCTATCTGACTGAATGTTAGTTTATAATTAAATCACGCACAACTTGTATACAAAATTAAGGTTAAAAGTTGAAAAAACAACCATCATAATACTATGGTCACTTCAGAGCACTTCCATCTTAAGAGCTGTTGAGATCTCTGGATTTTTAGCTGGGACATCTGATGGATTAAGTGAAGCTTCTTACCAATATTGCTGTGAATGTCTTTGCCAAGGCCAACTATTTTCTTAAAAAGGATAAAATTTAAAAATGTATGAAAGTTTGACATGATGAAATAATGAAAAACGATGGCAGGAACTTGGGGGGAATCAGGAAAGGGACGAGAGAGGAGTAAGTTTTTTGTTGGTGACTTCTCTCTCAGCCCACAGTCCTACTCAGATGCTCCTTCTCATGTATCTAAACGCTGTATCTCAGGACGGCTATCCACTTCTCGCGATTCTGTCCGTGCACGAATGTATTCATTGGTGCTCTGCTGTCGAATGTTCATTCTCCATTTCTGCACAGCTAAGAAGGTATTTGCAGCATACACTGCTGTTGCCAAGAAGCCAAAAACCTAAAAGAAATACCTACTGTAAGTTCCCCAAAGCATATCAACTGCATATCAATTCTTTGGACATGATCATGTCAAAGGGTACAAGGTACTGTACAAATGAATTTTGTGCAGGCTCTCCTAAAGACCCAGTTCAATGATGAATGGTGCTACCTGTCAATGTGCATTATTGTCAATGTAACTGTAATGTCAATTACATTATTACTTTTAGACGTCTCAGAGCAAAAGGAAGTGGCAGCTTTGATTAGATTGTGAATGGACTGTCTTCTGCCTTTTTTGTTATCCCCAATGCTTAAGACAGTATTTGATTAACATGAGCTATTACTATGTTAAGGAGAGGAAATACAAAAATAGAAACAAGATGGCCCTATATATAGGAACTTGGTATCTATTTTTTACTGTAGTCGTTCTATAATGTATCATGTTAAAGAGTTTCCTGTGCACTGACAGGTTAAACAATTCATGGTGAGTTCTAAAGCTATACTATGTGCTGGAAGTGAAGCTTGAACCCAGATCTTCCTGACTCTAAGACCAGTAAACCCCTTAGAGTTTAAAAGACATTTTATTTCTACCAGATTAAATGCTGCATAAGAATTTCTTTTTATTGGATCTTTCAAAGAAAAGGATAACAGTTATATCCTTCAGTATTAACATAGCACTGTATCTCAGAGGAACAAGTTGTCAGGTGGCTGGGGTATTAGCCCAAATTCTACCACTTACCATGAACTCTCTACCATGAACTCTCTTTGGCCCAAATTTCCTTATCTTTAAAATGACTGAGTTACTTTAGAAAGAAAGGATTCCTAAGGCTCCTCTTCCACCTCTTTTCTGAAATGCCGAGGTCTCTTCAAGTGCCAACATTTTATGTTCTTGGGGCTCTTCTGGCTATAAAATTCTGTGACTCAGGATTCTAATATGAACTTGGGCAAAAGTCACAACTAAAATATATAACCACGATATGAATGAAAATCTTTATAGATTTGATGCTTTTAATTACTAACCTAGACCCTCCCTGTTTTTCTGCTGTTTCCATAATGTGTGATGGACAAAGGTCATCCCATGCAGTAGAGGGGAACAATTTCTGGATTTTAAATAAGAAGCCCCGAATCACTGATCCAGCTTCATCACTCACTATTTATGAAACACTGGGAAATTCATTAACATCTCTGACTCTTAGGTTATTCATCAGTAAATGAAGATGGCAGTATCTACACTACTTATTTCAAAAATGGTTGTGAAGAAAACATTACATAAAGATGAACTATATTACCAAGTTCACACAAAGATTCCCTTAAGATACAGCTAAGCGCTTAAGGTACCCAACTCCTACCAATTCATCTTAAATTTTGGGGAATTACTTAAAATTTTGGGAAACTTCTTTTCTCTAATGTTACTAATTAAGTCTTTCTTATCTTCTGCTTGACTGACAAAATCTTGGAAGGAAGGGGAGCAAACTCCAGTCCTAGAGCTAAGGATCAGCATGTACTTCATAAAGACAGTGTCAAACCCAAAGTAACTCACTTGCTTAACTGCAGTTGAAATAAAAGAATGTGAAATACATTTTACAAACAACACACATTATTTGACTTGTTCAGTTGTTTTAGGCATATCCAACTCTTCATGACCCCATTTGGCATTTTTTTGGCAAAGATACTAGGGACATTTGCCAATTCCTTCTCCAGTTCATTTTATAGATGAGGAACAAATAAGTGAGGCAAATAGATTAAGTGAATTGCCCAGAATCACAAAGCTAGTAAGTGTCTGAGATCAGATGTGAACTCATGAGCCTGAGTCCAATGAAATATATATATATATTTCATTCTTGTGAAATGTGTGAATGTGTTTTTCACATTCACATATATGTTACATTCTTTCATTCCAAATGTATTAAGCAAGTGAGTATATATGTCTATCTATATACATACCTAAATTCTAGAATTAGGCAGATTGAGTCTGTACCCATATAACTGCAATCTACTCAGGGGAGGGGAGCAGTAACAAATCTAGCTTAGGAATCCATATAACTGACTTTCAGCTACAAACTTATGCTTGTTGCAATGTTTACAAATCTCTAAAACCTTTCCTTCTGGAGCTTTGAATTTGGAACTGTATTCTATAATCCTCTACTGGACTCTAAAACTCATTAGGAAGGGTCCAGGAAGAACTACTTCATTATTTTAAAACTCTGTCTCCCCCTATATTTGTTGAATTCTTATTCATCCATTTTAAAAATCATTGTTAAAAGCCCAGCTCAAAAGCTACCTCTTTCATTAATTCTTCCCCTGAGCGGTAATAGGCCCTTGAGATTTCAAATAGCACTCACATACAATCTCTCATGAATTACTGTGTAGCAAAGCTTTTCATGCATGGATCTTACTAGAATATAAATCTCCTGAGGAACAGAACCTTATCATAGTTAAACTTTATATCTATTCTAGTACATAACTCAGAACTCTGAATACAGTAGGGATGTAATGAATGTTTGTGGTAGCTATTCCACAATGCCAACTGGAATCTCTACAGTTCAAATGACAGCATCATTTTTTGTGGGATTTTTTAAAAAATCAGTTACAAGAAAAATAAAACAAAATATTCTGGGGTGGGGATACAAACCAGGATGAATCATTCTGTTTTAACTACTTTGTTCTCTTACCACAGCAGCAATTTCTGCTCCAGCTTTATGGTTCAAAGCAGCAAGTACTATAGAAGCAATAAAGAAGAAGAAGGTGCTGAGTCCAGTGTTGACCAAATCCTAAAAAAAGGGAAAATGGTAGCATTACTTGAAAAGGATTCTCCCAGTTTTTGCTCCTAAACAGAAAACATCCAAAATAAGAACCACTATATTCCATTTTCTGGATTGTTATATATTTTGTACAATTATGGATGGCTTCTTAAATTTTTTCTACTTATGACCCCTTTTTGTCTGAGAAATTTTTACATGATCCCAGATATAATGATATATAAAACAGTAAACAAACCAGATATTTACTGATAATAAATCATAAGTTCATGGCCCACATTCAGTTACAAGACTCATATGAGGTTGAGAACCACAGTTTAAAAAGCTAGGTTTTATGTAACAAAAGCAAGGGTCAATACAGATCAGGTCATATGCCCAACATTCAGGATATTTAACAACAGCCTCACTTATATCCTTAAGTTCTAACTCTGTTGTTGTTGCTGTTTCATCATTTCAGTCATGTCCAACACTTCATGATCCTATTTGGAGTTTTCTTAGCAAAGATACTAGAGTTGTTTGCCATTTCCTCTGCCAGTTCCTTTTAGTTTCAAACAATGTTAAATAACCTGTCCAGGGTAACAGAGCTTAAGTGTCAAAGGCCAGAGCTGAACTCACGAAAAGGAATCTTACCGACTCAAACAGTAGAATCCCTGGGTAGTATCCTCCATAATACAGTAGTACAGGTCCTTGGGTCTTCTATCTCCCTCTCTTCCCTTCTTTCCTAATCTAACAAATATTAAATTGTTCTTAAAGGACTTTTGTCAGCTATAGCTGGATAACCATGATTGCCAACAGAACCTGGTGCTAGAATCTTCCTCAAGGAAATTCACCCACTTATTCATCACCAGTTATTCTCCAAGCTCACTCTCAGAGCCCAGAAACTAATGAGTGAATATCAGTCTCTGTATCTATTCTCTCTCTCTCTCTCTCTCTCTCTCTCTCTCTCTCTCTCTCTCTCTCTCTCTCTCTCTCACACACACACACACACACACACACACACACACACCCCTAAAACACCTTTATTTGCTTCCTACAAAAAGATGTCTCATGTGAGGACAGAGTCCATGTTTTTGCTTTTGCCTCCTCAGTGGTTAAACGTAGCCTGACACAATATAAGCACTTAAAAAATACTGTTGATTGGCATCAAGAAGCATAAAAGGACAGGAATTTGATATCCTCATGCATACAGAGGCCATCTAGGTCTCCAACTTTGTTTCAGTCGTGAAACATCCTAATCATAGTACAATATAACAACTCTCCCAGACCACCATTACATTGGCCTTTCTTTTGCCCTTAATCACTTTCTTGGGGCTGTAATTGTAGACAGTTAACTAATATTGGTGTAAGCTTACTGAAAGGGCCTAAGCTATCATAGAGATATGATTACCCCTGCTCCCCAGTGAGATACACAAACAGCTTCATAAATGAATTTGACCCATAAGATGGTTTCTCAAGAGGGACAGATTCTAGATCGTATTTTTATTTCATATTAGAAAACATATAAAAGACAGAAACAAAAAGACATCACTGATTATCTGAATCTTTTATATGTACTTCTTAAACTTCCCAATACTTTCAATTGTTTATTCAATGACCATTTATCATCAATATTGATAATTAGTAATGATAATGCTCCAATGGATCAGGGATCTTATTGGTGTAAGCACTGCTTCAAACAGCAGAAAGCACAAGCTGTCCACTTTTTTATCTTTTATCACTTTTTAATGATTCCTATGCCTTTCTAATATCTCATCCATACCAAAAGAGACATTAAACAGGGTAAGTTGTCAGGGATATTTTTCCACTGGCTTAGAGATGTCCTGTATAGAGTCCAATTGGAAAAGAGAGTACCTAGAAATCTTCTAGATTAACCCCTCATCTGTGAACTTTTTACATATGCCTCATCTGACTGCCAAAGGGGTCAAAGAAATAAAAATAGGTCAAAACCTCTGCTCTCAATGTTTCTGTGGGTAGATGAGTTTACTTGTTGCATCAAGTTCAGAATTTTGCAGTCTCAGCAGGATTCATGAAAACTCAAAAGAAAATATCCTAACAATCCATATAGAAAAACAATTTATAAATCCCCAGGATCAGATCTGATTCAAAACTGCTCATGTGTAGGCCAAGCTAATATAATAAAAATTAATTTAATTATTCGGTGCCATACCAATCAAACTACCCAAAAAATTATTTGATAAAGCTAGAAAAAATAACAAAATTCATTTGGAAGAACAGAAAGTTAAGAATATTAATTAATTGAAAAAATTATTAATGGAATTAATGGGGAAAAAATTGCAAAGGAAAGTGGCTTAGCCATAGTAGTTCAAAAACTGTTATCATAAAGTGGCAATCATTAATTCTATTTGGTACTGGCTAAGAAATAAATTGGTGGATCAGTGGAATAGGTTGAATATACAAAAACACAGTAGTAAATAATTATAGTAATCTAGTATATTATAAACCCAGACTCCATCTTCTGTGGAGAAAACAGTAAATAGTATGACAGAAAATAGACATAGACTAACATTTCACACCCTATACCCAGACAATCAAAATGGATACATAATTTAGACATAAAAAGTGATACCATTAGGAAATTAGGAAAGCAAGGAATAGTTTACCTGTCAGATCTGTAGAGCAGGAAAAGACTTTATGACCAAACAAGGGATAGAGAACATGATGAGATGCAAAATGGAAAATTGATTACATTAAAGTAGGTAGTTTTTGCACAAATGAAATGAATGCAACCAAGACTAAAAGGAAAGCAGGAATCTGAGAAACAATCTTAATAGCCAGTATTTCTGATAAAGCCCTTCATTTCTCAAAATATATAGATAAGAGTTAAATTTATAAAAATACAAGCCATTCCCCAATTGATATTAAATGATCAAAGGATACATGCTATTTTCAGATGAAGAAATCAAATCTACCTATAGTCATATGAAAAGATGCTCTAAAATTTACTACCGATTAAAGAAATACACATTAAAACAACTCTGAGGTACCACCTTGTAGAAAGTCACAAGTCAGTGGGGAAACTCTGGGTAAGGCATAAGACCCTTCAGCCCAGAGGGAACCTGTTAACAATTTCTGGTTCGATTCCCCATTTCCCCTAAGGACTCTAGGCCTTCCTGAGAAGTCAGGGGGAGGTGACAAGCTGTGTTGAGATTGAAGTAGAGTGATACCAGGTGGCAAACTATGTACAATAGCAAGTTGTTTATGTGGTCCCACATGCACAATGTTGTTTTTGTTACATCATATAAAGGGGAAAGCCCTTGAAATAAATGGACTCCCTTTTTCCATTATCCTCAGGAGTCCCATCTTATCACTTCTCCTCTAGGAAGATATATTTTAATCACCCCAACTTGGGGAATCTAGAAAACAAGATATTTTAATCACCCCAGTGTGGGGCCTCTAGAAAGCAGGACACAACACCACCTCACACCTCACACCTCACACCTGTTAGATTAGCTAACATGACACAAAAGGAAAATGATAATTGTTGCAGAAGATACAGCAATACCACTAGTAGGTCTTTATCCCAAAGACATCCAAAAAAAAGAGGAAAGGACCTGATGAGGTTTAGGTTTTGGGGTTCCCTTTAATAGGGAACCAAGTGATAAGGTCTAGATTTAGGGAACCAAAATGAGATTAGAGTTTCTGGTGCTCAGGCAGTTAAATGATAAGGTCTAATGTAGGTTTGGGGTTCAGGGAGCCAAATGGAGAGGTTTGGCTCCCCTGCACCTTCTTAGGATTTGGCACAAGGGTAGAGAGTTTTGGGGAACCCCCTTCTGGCGGCACAGAGATTCTCTGTAAAGGAATTTACAAACCTGAAAACCTAGATTGATAAAAGAGGCTTATTATAGGAATTGAGAAGTAAGGTTATAAATCCTGACAGAGAGGCATAAAGTCTGGTTAGGGAAATAGGTAAGGATAAAGAGAGGGTAACACTGGAAAAGAATATTATCCAGTGGGCAGAGGCTCCTTGGCATAGCAAGCATGGCATAGCATGGCATGTTTAGAACCTCTGCAAAGAGGATTTTAGATTGGCTCTTTTATAATAGGAACTTTGGCTACAAGTTGAAGGGGGCTCATGGGTAGAGTTCTACAAGCTGGGTTTCAGCTTGGGCTGGAATAGAATTCAATGAGTTTCTTCAGTTCAATAGGATTGGAATTCCTTTTGCTAGATAGCAGAATGTTTGCTTTCCCTCGGGCAGGGTCCCTCACTGAGGCAGAGTTGAAGTCTCCTTCAAGGATTTTTAGAGTTTTGGGGTCCCTTCTTCAGACCTACTTGTATAAAAATATTTAGAGCAGCTTTTTTTTGTGGTGGCAAAGAACTGGATATCAAAGGGATGCCCCTCAAATGGTGAATGCCTAAACAAATTGTAGTACATGGTTGTAATGGAATATTACTATGCTATAAAAAATGATTTCAGAAAAACCTGGAAAGACTTATATGAAATGATGCATAATGAAATGAATAGCACTAGGAGAATGTTATGCACAGTAACAGCAATATATTTATTTTAATTTTTAATAGCTTTTTATTTACAAGTTATATGCATGGATAATTTTACAGCATTGACAATTGCCAATCTTTTGTTCAAATTTTTCCCCTCCTTCCCTCCACCCCGTCCCCTAGATGGCAGGATGACCAATACATGTTAAATATATTAAAGTATAAATTAAATACAAAATAAGTATACATGTCCAAACCATTATTATGAACAGCAATATTTTTCAAAGAACTGTGAATAACACATTCTCAGCAATATAATCCAAAATAATCCCAAAGGACTAATGATGAAGCATACTATCTACCTCCAGAGAAAGAACTGATATTGTTTGAATACAGATTGAAGCATGCTATTTTAAACTTATTTTCATTTTTTCCCTTTTATTCGAGTCTTCTTGTATATAATGATTAATATGGCAATGTACAAAATTGAATATGTAAGACCTATATCTGATTTCTTACCATCTTATGGGTGGAAGAAGGGAGGAAAGATATAGAATTTGGAACTCAAAATCTAAATTAAAATGTTAAAAAAAAATTTTAACAAAAAACATTTTGAAGAATTGCTATTGTATAAGCATTATTAATTATGTGCCAGGCACTGTCCTAGGCACTGCTAGGAATACAAAAAACGGTAAAAACCAGTCCTTGCTTTAAGGAGTTCATAATCTAGTGGAGGAGATAATACACAAACATGCTATTTATAGGATAAATAGGAAATAATCAGTCAAGAGAAGGCTGGATTAAGAAAAGCTTCTTGTAGAAAGTAGGATTCAGTGGACACTTGAAAGAAGTGCTACCAGGAGGCAAAAATGAGGAGAGAGAGAGAGAGCACTGGAGGGAGGGAAACAGCCAGTGAAAATGCTCCCTTCATCCTAGTATCATAGAAGACAGAGTATCATGGGAATGGTACATTCCAATGGGAATGGGTGGTTAAGGTGTAAAAAGAGTAGAAAGATGAAAAGGTAATAAATTATGAATTTGAGGTTTCAAACACCAAACAAATGATTTTATATTTGCTTCTGGAGGTGATAAGAAGCTACTAGAATCTATTGAGTTGAGGCAGACAATGAGAGAGAGGGAGAAGAGGGAAAGAGAGAGAAAAGGAGAGGGAAAGGGAGAAGGAAAGGGATAAGGAGGAGAGGGAGAGGCAGACAACACATACATACACACATGCACATAGACACAGAGAGAAAGAGACAGACAGACACGGCCAGTCCTTTAAAAAGATTCCTTTGGAATTTGTGACCAAAGAATAACTAGAGATCATTATTGATCACAAAATGGATAATTTTGATTAGGTTAAAAAAATTTTATACAAACAAAACTAAGGCAGACAAGATTAGAAGGGAAGCAATAAACTGGGAAAACATTTTTACACCCACAGGAACTGATAAAGGCCTCATTTCTAAAATATATAGAGAATTGACTCAAATTTATAATAGTTCAAGCTATTCTCCAATTGATAAATTGTAAAGGGCTGAAACTTTGAATAGGTGCTGGTGCTGGTGAATCAGGGGACAGAGCCTTTAAAGCTAATTAGCTATTCAAAATAAGACAATGACTGTATTAGCATAAATTTGAAAAGATGCTCTTCTCACCATTGGTGCAGACTCAATGTTTGGTGTATACAGATAATCATAGGCAAGGATTAGAGGGTGGGATGAGAGGCTGCCAGAACTCACTTGGTAGCAGGAGGAGGAGGAGAAAGGTGGAGATTCCAGACTATAGAATTGCGGAGAGATCCTTGGCAAAACTCCAGACAGGCAGTTTTGTCTGTCTCCTTCATTTCTTCCCCTAAAGACCAAGGACTTTTGCTTATCCTGACTTTGGCTGATCCTGAGACCACCAAGGAGCTAACCCGGACTTTACAATAAATGGTCAAAGGATATGAACAGTCAAATTTTCAGATGAAGAAATTGAAACTATTTGTAGTCACATGAAAAGGTGCTACAAATCACTATTGATCAAAGAAATGCAAATTAAGACAACTCTGAGACACCACTACACACCTGTCAGATTAGCTAAAATGACAGGAAACAATAATGACCAATGTTGGAGGGGATGTGGGAAAACTGGGACGCTGATACATTGTTGGTGGAACAATAAATAGATCCAGCCATTCTGGAAAATAATTTGGAAATATGCTCAAAAAGTTATCAAACTGTGCATACCCTTTGATCCAGCAATGTTTCTACTGGGATTATATCCCAAAGGAGAGCAAGGGACCCAAATGTGCAAAAATGTTTGTGGCAGCCCTCTTTGTAGTGGCAAGAAACTGGAAACTGAGTGGATGCCCATCAATTGGAGAATGGCGTAACTTATATGAATGCTATGGAATATTGTTCTATAAGAAACAACCAGCAAGATGATTTCAGAGAGGCTTGGAGAGACCCACATGAACTGATGCTGAGTGAAATGCGCAGAACCAGGAGATCATTGTACACAGCAACAAGATTATATGATGATCAACTCTGATGGACATGGCTCTCTTCAACAATGAGATGATTCAAATCAGTTCCACTTGTTTAGTGATGAAAAGTGACATCTACACCCAGAGAGAGGACTGTGGGAACTGAGTGTGAAACACAACATAACATTCTCATTCTCTCTGTTGTTATGTGCTTACATTTTGTTTTCTTTCTCAGTTTTTCTTTTTCTTCCTTCTTGATCTGATTATTCTTTTGCAGCAAGATAATTGTATAAATATGTATACATATATTAGATTTAACATGTATTTTAAGATTTAACATGTATTGGACTACCTGCCAGCTAGGGGATGGGATGGGGAGAAAATTTGGAACAAAAGGTTTTGCAAGAGTCATTGTTGGAAAAATTACCCATGCATATGTTTTGTAAATAAAAAGCTTTAATTAAAAAAAAAAAAAAAAAAGATTCCTTTGACACTGAATAAAGGATGGTAGGGAATAGGAGGTTTGTGATAAGGAGACCAGCAAACTGCATGAGCAGAGGTATGAAGCAATGAGAGCTCTTACCAGAGTGGTGACATTATCAGGAGAGAAGTGTTGGAGAAAAACAATCTCAGACAAGAGGATGAAGGGTGTAGCTTTAGCCCTTTGACACCAAGGGAGTCAAATAAGGATGATAAAAGAATGTAGCTAATACAGGGATAATGCCCCAGGAAAGAACTGAGGAATGAAGTGATCAGAGATCAGTGTAGATGAAGAAAAGAAGTTAGGGGTTATAAGGGAGAGGCAAAGGTAAAACAGTAATAAATTGTAATCAGATAAAAGAATTTCAGACTTCATGAATATGGAAGTGATTTGTTTGTTGTTTACAGCATGATTGAGGGTATCTTTATTTGGCTGATGTGGGATGGAGTAAGATATAAAAAATGATTAACCTGAGAGATAAGGGAATATTAATTACATTTCTTGAACTTCTCTAGTGTGAGGGCAAGATATGAGGAAAGCAAAACTGTGGGCCAGACACTAAATTCACTGGGGAAAAAAGGGGTATCCTAGAAATCTGTTGATAATAGCTATTATGATTTTGATTCAAAGAGGAAGAGTAGACATGAATTGCATGAACCTCAAAGGAAAAGAGGGTACTCAATGATGGAAGTAGAGGGAGAACCTGGTCATGGAAATGGAGAGCAAAGAGTATTTTGATTTCTCCACATCAACCAGCAAATCAGGGAAAACAAGTAAAAGTTTTAGCCAATGCTGGAAAGAGAGGCTTTGTCACCACATTTCAATAGGAATAAGAAGATGACAGGAGTAGAAAAGGAAAAGATTTAAGATAAAAGTATGTTGCTTTCCTATAGGCCAGGAATTCCAGAGAGCACAGAGGAAGAGCCTCAGATTGGGATATTGAGGAGTTAGGGGTAGAGTATGACATGAGAGAAAACAAAATACAGTATGTGTTCCCGAAGGCACTACAGATAGACAATGAACTAGGCCCAGAAGAAAACAAGGAAAGAGTAAGATTATGTTTGGATTATGTTTTATGTTCACAAAAACACATCTTTCAACAAGAATAATGTTCTGGTGATGCCATTAAGTTGGAAAATTACTATTAGCTATTATTATTATGAGAAATAATAATTACAGCTCAATTTCTGAAGTCCTCGACTTTATAATAACCCAGTGAGGTCCAAAGTGCATTATTTTCATTTTACAAATGAGAATAAAGTAAAACTAAAATAGTGCTTTAAAAAAAAAGTGCTTCACATATATTGTATCTAGGATATACTATAATATATTTAACATGTATAAGACTGCCTGCCATCTACGGGAGGGGGTTGGGGGAAGAAGGGAAAAGTCGGAACAGAAATGAGTGCAAAGGATAATGTTGTAAAAAATCACCCATGCATATGTACTGTCAATAAAAAGTTATTTTTTAAAAAAAGTGCTTGTCCAAGGTTACACGTAGCTGATGTTAATTTTTTTAAGGTTTTCAATGCACTCAAGACTTTATTTCACTTAGCCCTGACAACCACTTTGTAAGGAAACTTACTTTGTAAATGAAGAAACTCAAAGATAAAGTTACTGCCCATGGCCATAAAACTAACAATAAAGGTAAAATCTGGATTCTGATTTCTATATCCAAGTCCTTGATCTTTTCACTACACCATCTCCAGTTATCAAGTACTGATCACATGCAATACACCATTTTAAGAACTGGAGATACAAGGGTAGAAAAAAAGGGCAAAAAACAAAGAGTTTACCCTTATGCTAAGTCCTCAGCCTTCACTGTTGGAGGGCCTACATAACTATGTACCTATTGGACATTTCTATTTATATGTCCCATAGGAATCTCAAAGTCAACATATCTAAAACAAAACTCACCATTTTCCCCTTTCTAAATTCCATATTTTTAAAAGAACGACCACACTTCTGATGTAATATAGCAATGATTTTGTGGACCCCTGATTTTAGGGGGGCTTCCATTCTAACAAATCAGTAAATTGTAAATCTTCTGGTTTTGGAATATGCCAAGAAACTCCCACACCCAATCTGTCTGATAGTGAATAGACCACTCTTCAGTTCATTGCTGAATGTCAGATAGATAATCTGTTGGTTAATGATAACCAAATTCCAGAGATCTCTCCTCAAAGGGGTCTCCTCTCTCTTAGGACTTTCTAATTTCTTTTGGAATTCAGCTTACTTTGTAATGGTGTTACAATTGCAATAAACTTTGCCCCTTGATTAGGAAATGGGTTCAAGCGTGCAAATTCTTTTGAGACACTTTAAAATACTGGTCTGTGACCCCAAACTTTTGGGGTCCCTTACCAATTCAACCCTTCTAACAAATCCCCAACTTCCACTATCTTTCTTCACAATTCACTCTTTCACAATGTTTGTGAAAGAGTACTCTGTTTTTTAGGCACAAACCTACCACAAACAATTTTTTAATTAAATTAGATTTTTCTAATTTAAGTGTTTCTTTACTCAGGAAACTAAAAAATCCCAACTGGCAGAATCTCCCTATGCCTCTGGAAATCTCTCTAACACAAGCCACTTTGGAGTTACAACATTCCAGAAAATATTTCAGTCAAGAAAGAACAAAGGTTCAAATTCAAACCAATCATTAAACCATCAGCACAGCTTGAAGATTTTATATACCTAAAGTCATTGATCACTCCTCCTATGTGGAATCTCTTTTCTAGCTGGTCAGAGATGAACTCAAGAGACAATTCCATTAACTGAGGTAATCAAAGAGTTCCTTCTCTTGGGCAAATTATGACCCTAATCTGATTGAGGCCTGAGAAGGAGGTCCTTACCTACGTTGATCAGCCCAGTCATGGATCACTGCCTTACTTCTATCCCTCAATAGTTAGCCCAGTTTTATCAAAGAAAGTAATTAGACTTTTGATGTGGGTGAGGGGACTAAGTGCAAGACATTGTTTCTGAATTGATAACTAAAGGTATCTCTTTCAGATTAGTCCTAAGGCTTCAAATTAGGAAACTGAAAAAAATGTTTTCATAATAAATGAATGTTTTCTTTAAAAGAGCAGTCAGGAGGTGGGTGAGGGAAACCAACTCCTACCCGTAAATAGCTAATTGTCTCACTCTTACCAAGTCTACCTCCATAATATGTCTTGCATCCATCCCCTTTCTCTCCACTCATACAGAGAATATGAGGTCCTAATTTAGGCCCCAATTACTTGTCATCTCCTCCATACTTGTCTCCTTGCCTCCAGACTTTACCATCCCACAACTGTAAATGGATTCCCAAAGCATAAGTTGAATCGATCTGTCACTTCCTCACTCAAGAAGCTGCAGTGACTCGAGACTCTTTATTTGGCACTCATTGCCCTTCAAAAGCTGTCTTGAAACAACGTCCTCAGATTTAATACATATTATTCTCCTTCATATCCTACATTTCAGCTAAACCATCCTTCGTACTATTCCTCACACATGATGCACCATTGCCCACCTCTCCATACTTTTGTAGCAGCTATCTTCATCTCTGCCTCCTCCTTCAAAACTCAACTTAAGTGATAATTCCAAAACAAGGCCCATAATGAGCCTCTCCCCTGCAAGAACCGACTCTAAAATTACTTTGTATTGATTTTGTGTGTGTGTGTGTGTGTGCTGACTAATCTGAATCCATGCTATTCTTTGGTACAGAAGCAACCTGCTAGTGGCTTCTGGAGATCCAAGTATAGTTCTCCACCTCACCTCCCCAAAGAATATAAGTTCCATGAAGGCAGGAAGTCTCTTTCACTTTTGTCTCTGTATACAGAGTATGACATAAACAGCAGATAACAAGGAGACTTACCCAATTGCAATAAAAGGTTTAATTTGGGAAAAGACAAAATAGGGCCACATTATGGGAAAAACCTTCAGTGGCAGCACTCCAGGGCCTTGTGAATACAAGATGACTTCCTAACCTTGACGTTCATGGCCCTTCATAACCTGGTTCTCACCTTATTTCGTACTTTTCCTTTTCACATTCCCTACATTTCAGCCCCACCATATTGTGCTTATTCATTTCCTCCACCATTGGCTATATCTTTGCCTTTCTTGACTCTTTCTTCCAAGACTAGAATTTCACTTATCTTCATCCTTTGAAGCTTTTCCATTCCTCCAAATCTCAATTCAGATGACACCTATCTCTCCCTGCCAAGTAAAAGTCATCTCCCACTCTTCAAACTTTTCATGTTTTCATGCTTGGCTCTGATCTTCTCTCAACACATTCTTTCTTATATCATCCTGATCAACACCTCACAGTCCTATCCCATGCACCCCCCAATTAGACTGCAAGTTCCTTGAGGAGGAAGCCCTGAGCCAAGTATATTTTACACTTTTTAATGTCATTTTTTTACATCATTTACATTTACTAATGCATCATCATCTCTTCCAGATAATCATTTTTCATGCTACAGAAAAAATTCAGCAAAACTAACGGATATATTAAAAAAAAAAAAGTCTGTTGTTATATAAGTATTCTGTACCCTTACTTCCCCACTTCCACAAAGAAGTGCAAAGAGGTGACAAATAATATACTTTATTAATAACGTTTGACATTCATTGCTTGGCACAGCATCTGGCATATAGTAAGAATTTAATAAATGCTTGTTGACTTATTTTGTGGGGTTTTTTCTATTTATATTGTTGTAGTCATTGTGTATATTGATTTCTTGACTGTTTATTTGACAATAACAGTTCACGTAAACTTTTCCATGTTCCTCTGTATTTATGTCCACTGTTTTACACAGTGCAACAATATTTTAGTATATTTGTGCACTATGTATTCATTCTCCAATTGATGGGCATTTACTTTGTTTCCAGTTCTTGACTATTACAAAAAGTACTGCTATAAATATTTTGATGTATACAGGTACTTTTTAACTGTTACTTCTTTGGAGCATATGCCTAACAGGGGAATGAATGGGTCAAAGGATATAGATATTCTGGTCATTTTATTTGCACCGTTCCAAAGTGCTTTCTAAAATGTTTATACTAATTAATAGCTCACTCACTATGTATTAGTGCATGCTTATCTTTCTATAGTCTCTCCCCCAACACTATTTCTGTCTTTTGCCATCTTTGCCAACTTCTGACAACAATCACAGAAAAAGTAAGATGAAAGGTTATTGTTTTGACTTTAATTTTTCTTACTATTGGTGATTTGAAGCATCTTTCCCATGATAAAAATTAAATTAAAATAGTTTACAATTAAAAAAAATGTTTGACATTGAATTGAAGGGTTTCAACTGTTGGTGACACTGAAGGTGCTATTGGGACACAATCCCATAATCAAGAAAAAGACAACATGAAAGAGTGCTTAACAAGAGATGGTTCAATGTACCCCCTCCAAAAAAAAAAAAAAAAAAACCCACAATTTTATTTCAAGATTTTCATCTTACTATTTCAATTTTCCTTACATTATAGATTTTTTTAAAATGCACTGCACCAATTGATGCAACTTGATCCAAACAGTGTTAAAGTGAGGCAAGTTAGTCTGGCAGTAGGAAACAGGATGGACTGAACACCTGTTTGAGAAAATTTATAATAATCCAGGTAAGGTATTACTGAAGTCACAGACTACAATGGGAGTAGTAGAAAAATAAAGGAAGGATGAATTTAGGAAATTTCATAATTAGCTGGAAAAAGGAGGGGTGAATCAAAAGACAAAGATTATAAATCACAGATTGTAGAAATAGAAAGACCTCCCTATCATTTTCCAAATGAAGAAAGAGGACAAGAAAAGTGAATTAACTTGTTCAAAGTAATATAGCTATTACATAGAAAAGCCAAGGCATGCACTCAAGTCTTTGAGCCATAGGTCTTAGTGTTTTTCCATTACTCCACACTACCTTTCTGTTTCTAAGGTTTTAAGATGACAACAATGAGGACTGAGTTTCAGCATCAAATCATCATACCCTTCTCAGCATTGATTATATTCTGGAATCAAAAATGTGAGGATTCATTAAAAGAAAAGTGAAATATCAAAAAATAATCTAAGGAAGTTCACTTTACCAGAAGAAAAAAAAAATTTTTTTCCAATGCAAACTCAAGTGTCTCTCTCCTTAATGCACCACAGAAAAAGGCCAACCAGCATAAGTTACCTAACCGAGGATCCCCTGACAAGTTCATCATCCATTTTCCAAAAAGTAAAAAGTTAAGAGACTAAGAAGAAAAGCCATAAATAAATAAATTCATTATTTATGAATAAATAAATTCTGAGTTTTAACATTTCTTCTAAGAAACCTGAAGGATGACAATAATCGAGGTTGCTTTAGGAAAACATCAAGCATTATAATAATCTTGACCCACAAGATTCATTGACAAACATTCATTTATCTAATATTCATCAACATATATCATATTTTACACTTAAGACTAATTCTGACAATAGTACAGAAATATGTTTTAACTTTAAATGCATAATATATCATATTGCTTGCCTTCTCAATGAGTTGAAGAAGAGCTAGAGAGAGAAAATTTAGAACTCAAAATTTGTTTTAAGAGACTTAAAAAAAAAAAATGTACAATTTTTTAAAGGCTCATTCTGCCATACAACATTTCTTAATGTAAAAAAAGGGGGAGGGTTGTGTCTCTTTGTAGGTTTTATGTACTACACTGGAAAGCCATACTTCTTAAAGGGCCAAGATAACAGAGATGGATTGTCACATTAAGCACCTAGTATGAATCATTCCATTCCATTTAATTCTATTATTGCTCAGAGCACATAGAATCACCAATATAAAAATTGGTTTCTTAGTCATTAATTATTTGTGGTAGATCATTTAGTTGATGGTCTTCAATAAAGCTTTACGTTGTTGAAAAGCCAAAAGATCTTCTTGCTATCTTGCCAGGTATTTTTGTTTAGTTTAGCAACTGGCCATTCCACCCCTGCCTCCCTACATCTCCCCCCACCCCCGCCCCCATCCTGCTTTAAGAAAGAACTAGGAGAGTGCTAAACTTTCGATCATAGCAATTTTTACCACCACAAGGGCAAGCCAAGTCAGATGCCATATATTTAGTCACATATATTAGGATGCCTTAACAATTCCAGCTATAATAAATACTTGCAAATCCAATTTAATTCAAGAATGAGGGATTTCCAGTTTTGGATTAGAGAAATTTATTTATTTATTTGTTTGTTTGTTTGTTTTTGCTGAGGCAATTGGGGTTAAGTGACTTGCCCAGGGTCACATAGCAAGGACGTATTAAGTGTCTTAGACCAGATTTGAACTCAGTCCTCCTGACTTCAGGATGCCACCTAGCTGCCCCAAGAAATTTAAATTAAGAAAACTCTGAAGTACTACTACTCATCTCTCAGATTAGCTAAAATGACAGGAAAAGATAATGATAAATGCTGGAGGGGATGTGGGAAAACTGGGACACCTTTACATGATGAGTTGTGAAGTGACCCAGTCATTCTGGGGAGCAGTTTGGAGCCATGCCTAAAGAGCTATCAAACTATATATTTGATTCAGCAGTGTCTCTCCTGGGTCTGTATCCCAAAGAGATCATTTAAAAAGGGAAAAGGACCTATATGTGCAAAAATATTTGTAGCAGCTTTTTTGTAGTGGCCAAAAACTGGAAACTGAGTGGATGCCCATCAGATAGAGAACAGCTGAATAAATGATGACACATGAATGTTATGGAATATTATTATTCTATAAGAAATGATCAGCAGGATGATTTCAGAGAGGCCTGGAGAGACTTACATTACCTGGTACTAAGTGAAGTGACTAGAACCAGGAGAACACTGTATACAGAAACAAGTTTATGGGATGATCACCTGTGATGGGCTGGTCTTTTCAACAATGAGGTGATTTAGACCAATTTCAATAGATTTGTCATGTCTTTTTTGAGTTCATCTTAAGGAGATAGAATAGATAGACTCTGTGGAGGACCATTCTGAAGATCCTCAGTCTGATAACCTGAACCCAGTTAGATCCAGACAGACAAGACTTCATATTCCTGACCATGGTGAGGGCAATCCAGGAGCTGTGGACTGAAAATCCAGGTCAGCCTGGTTTTCATTATTTGAAAGCAGAACAAGTCAGGAGAGATGGTGTAGTATTTGGCTTTGGCATCTATAGTGGGGAATAATAGATTGTGAGTTCTAGGTTAGAAAAGTTCTTTACTTTCTGACTTTTAAGTTTTTTTCCTTTATGGTTAAAGATTAGATGGGAACATCTCACATCTTAGACTAAATTGGAGCTTATTAGAAAACAGGAACTTGGTATTCTTCATCATAGCAGGGAAAAAGAAGTAGAGGAAGAATTTTTTGCTTCCATAAGGAAGAAAAATAGTGGAGGACACATTGTTTTCTTTTCCTTCCCCTACCTCAGGATTGACCTTATTAAGGGAGTTACTAGCTCCTAAATGACTCTCTGCATTTTGCCTGAACTATTGTTAATTAAAGATTTATTTAGGTCAATAAATACTCCAAAAGATGGAGAGGCCAGACTATCAGTCATTATCATAACTCAATGAGAGTTAGCTCAGTTTGTATGTCAGTAAAACTAGAGAGTAGAAAGCTGCTCCCCTAAGATGAAATATGGGGGTAAACTCTAGAAATTGGGAACTTGGCTCTCCCCTTTTTTCCTTATCTCCTTGTTTTACCACTCCTGGCAGAGGATTGAGGAAGCAGAAATTTGATAAGTATTAATTATATTTAAACCTTGAGGAATGGATAGAGAGACAACAGTGAATTGCAATAGTTTTCTATTTCTCATTGAGTCCATTGGGTGCAGGTTATCAGACTGAGGATCTTCAGAATGGTCCTCCACAGAGTCTATCTATTCTATCTCCTTAAGATGAACTCAAAAAAGTTTGACCTATTATGTAAAAGTAATATAAATCACAGCTATTTAGAATACCTCTACTAAATGACACCATCCAAGGTATAATCCAGACATACAACTCTATGCAGTGTTTGAAGAGAGATAAAGCATGAGTAGAATAAAAATCACTACAGTAAACCAATGTGCTTTGAGGTACCTCTGGAGATCTACTCTCTTTTATACAAAACAAATTACACTTATTTTTATTAAATTAAGCAACATTATTAGGGGGATGTACCTTTAAAT
Source organism: Sarcophilus harrisii (assembly GCF_902635505.1). Taxonomy (NCBI): domain Eukaryota; kingdom Metazoa; phylum Chordata; class Mammalia; order Dasyuromorphia; family Dasyuridae; genus Sarcophilus; species Sarcophilus harrisii. Next base: position 58,509,776 of record NC_045427.1, on the reverse strand, counting down.
GGAGTACAATAAGTATACTGTTATTTGGATTGCAATTCAAAGGAAAGGAGACTACTCCAGAATAGGGTAAGGTTGAGAACAGAGCATACAACAAATAAGAGCTAGCACTTAAATAGCACTTCAAAGGACAGTCAAGTGCTGTACATATCTTGTTTGATCCTCACTACAATCTTCTGAGGTAATGTTATTATCCCCAACTTATTATTATATTAATTATATATATATTATATAATTATTACTAAATTATTATATAAATTCAAAACATTACTATTAAATAATGTTATTATCCTCAATTTATGGATGAGGAAACAGAGGCTGAAAGAGTTTATATAAAAGTATCATGTCTGAGTAATTGTCTGAGATGGGATTTGAAATTGCATCTTCCTGATTCCAAGTCCAGTACTCTTTATTTTCTGGGCCACTTCAGTGCCTGGGTGAGACAGGGCTTTGTCAAAAGCCCTGGGTTTGAGTCTCAATTCTATTATTTACTAATAATCACCTCCCTGTACTTCACTTTGCTTTCTCTAGCTTGGGGATAATCATTCTTGCTGACTTTTCTCATAGGACTTTTTGAGAAAAGCACATTGTACATCATACAACACTACAAAAATGTGGGTTGTGGTTTATTTGTTTTTCCAGGAATTATCTCAGAGTGGAAAGGAAGGCAGTGAATAGCGGACAAGAGCAAATTAATCTAATGGAGTAGTGAATTAAAAAGAAAGGGAAGGACAAAAGTGTGTTATACAAGAGAGATCAGGATAGGACCTAGATTTTTAAGCTCATGGATTTGGGGAATTCCCAGGGGAAGAATCACCTTCTACCAATACCAGCCAACTTAGGTCTTAGAGAGTTGTTCTGAGAGGAGCATCAAGCCTGAATGGAATAAGAGCCACTCATACATATATGAGGATCCCTAGGGGCTGTGGAGTGACTTAGCTTTAAAAAGTCATATATCATCCATGCTTTACTATATTTTTATTTCTTTTGTTCATTATGTCCCAATGACATTTTAAACTGGTTCAAGCCACAATAAGGAGGTTGCAGGCACTGAGTGACTTGGCCAGAGGAGTGCCACTACTAGCTAGGTGTTATAAAAATTAGAAAAATTGGGCCTCATAACTGAAAGACTAAGGAGAGCTAAATTAATGTAATTCAGAAAATTGACTGATAATTGGGAGATCTGGGGGAGAACAACATAGTATATTTTATTCCCACCATTTCCTACCTTCCTTTCTATTTACATGCTACTGAATGAAACCAGAGAAAAATCACAAAATCATGATAACTGGGTCCAGTACAGATTTCTGTAATACAATTCCAAGGGGATATAGCCTATAAAATTTATAAGATCATTTCAAGCTCTAAATCTTATGATTCAATGATAAATAAATACAATTTTATTGTAGAGAAATACTGATGAAAAAACTACAAAAAAAAAAAATACTGAAATAAACACATTATAAGAAACCATAGGACTGCAATACTTTATCTTAGAAATGTTTAAAGCATATAATCTATGAACTGTCACAAAGTCACAGCCAAAATAATAGAAGTATCTTGAAGTTGCCAAGTGCCAGGCACACATTTATTTTTCTGTCAAACCAAAGCCAAGATAACCACACAAAAAAATGACAACTGTTCTAATTAACTCAGCAATTTGCTTCTTTTCCAATCAACTCCTTAAAGGCAACAACAGTCTCTACAGAGGGAGGATAGACATTAAATTTAATAGAGATTTAAATTTAATAGAAATAAAGTCTCACGCTAAGGTTAAAAAAATTAATCCGCTGTACTAATAGAAGGTGAAAAGATTAAAACTAAAAAGCAATCCATATGAAAAATGCCTGGAAATCTTTGGGCCTGAATTTTCATCGGGACATCAGCATGCTTTGGAATTTGGGGCTTCATTAATAAGAGTAGCATAAGAGCTAACAGTTCCACTTATCCAAGGACAAGGGATGAAGATGCTACTATGTTGGGAAGACTGGGAAATGGAACTGTTGCTAATAACCTAAAGGGAGCACCAGCTTCTCCGTATTCTGTGGTTGCCAGACTGAATTAAAAGTAAGGAGATCCCTGGACTCTGAGCTGCTGCTGAGACTAAGCCTGTAGATGAGGTCACTTCACAGCAGGGCACTGCAGCTGTGGGCACTTGGTTTATCTGCACGAAGCTCCCAGTGTCTATGCTCCTTTGTTTTCTGAGACAATGAGGAAATTTTGTGCATTGGGTTGTACTAGACTAAAAATTGCCTAAGGCCTTTGGCAAAAAACAAGCTCAGAAAGTAGTGATGACTAAATCATGTGGTCAGCAACAGCAACAACACCTCCATGATCTCTTCTGGACCCTCCCCCTCCCCTTTGTTCATTTATGCTATAGATCCTGGAAGTACGTAATCAAGGAACCAAGACTGTTGAGAGCAGAAAAGAGAAGCCCCAACTCATGCTCTGAAACTCACTCAGCCCATGGTTTGCATATACCTAGTTATTTACTCCTCCATAAGAAGATGAGTTTTGTGAAAGCAAGCACTATTCTACCTCTTTTGTATCCCTAGCTCTCAATATGACACCTGACATATAGGTGCTTAATAAATGCTTGCTGACTGAGTCAGTGAATTGGGCATGTGACTTTCCCTCTTTAGACCTGTCTCCTATGTCAAATAAGGAGATTGGACTATATAACCTCTTAAGATTCTCTCCAATTCTGAAATTCTATAATCTCTAATGAGCTAAATAAATAAATCAAAAACAAGATTACAGATACACCCAAAATCAATGCTAATGAAAACTTCAGATATTATTTAAAAACAGAACATTCTTTTTGCAAAGCTCTCAATTGGGGAATGGCTGAACAAGTTGTGGTATATAAAGTTAATGGAATATTATTTTAGAAAGGTCTGGAAAGATTTGCATGAACTGATCCTGAGTGAAAGAAGCAGAACCAGGAATAATATACTGTACACAATAACAATAAAAATGTGCAATGATCAATTATGAAAGGCTTGGTTCTTTCTCAGTGGTCCAATGATCCAAAGCAATCTCAATAAGACAACAGAAAGTTCCATCTGTATCCAGAAAAAGAACTAAGGAGACTGAATGGAAATCAACACATGCTATGTTCACTTCTTTTTTCTGTTTTTTTTTTTAAATAGCTCCCATGAATTTTCCTTTTTACTCTGATTTTTCTCTCCCAAAATGATTAATAAAGCAATACGTGTCATAAATAAATGAATGAATGAACAAATGCAGAACATTTTTCAACTAATCCTTATACTTACTGTAATATTCCAGTTGATCTGTGGTATCCTTGTGTGAAGATTAAGACTGAACATAAGCAGCAAAACTCCAGTAATCACAAATGCACTGCAGCTCACAAATTCAAAGAAATAAAGTCCTTCACATGGGGAACATTCCATGATAGTCTCGATGCAGATGAACGCAATCAGTGCCAAAACCTAAAAAGAGAAACAGAAAGATCCCCAGAATATAAATATATCTATGCATGCTTGTTCAGCAAATCAAGAGATACACTGAATGGAGAGAAGCTTGTATTTCTCCTATAGGCACAGAGGGGCCATTCAAGCTTCTGAACATGTTCAGTATATCCTAGAAACATCAACTTGGCTCCTGTGTCCATGATGGACTGGAATAAGAAAGATTGGAGGCCACTGGGTCTTAAGTAAGAGTTTACAAGAGACTGAGACAGACAGTGTCGGTGAAGAAGTGATGAATGCCATAGATATTAGCGACTGAGTGCAAAGTCTGTGTCATATGTTATCATTTTATGACAGTGTACACAGTAAGGACTTCATAACTAATACTTTTATAGTTTTGAGGGTTGCGAAGAACTTTACATTTACTCATGTAAGCCTCAAAGCAATCCCATGAGATAGATAATGCAAGTATTTTAAAGCCCATTTCACAAATGGATCATCAGAAAGTTTAAGTGACTTATCCCTGAATCTCAGCTAGTAAAGTGTCCTAATTAGAATTTGAATGCAGACCCTCTTGATTTCAAGTTCACTTGGTCTTGATGAATTAATTAACATAGGGAATACAAACAGAACCTACACTGAGATCAGAAAGCCTCAAGTGGACTAGGGATGGTTCACTTATAAGTATCAGAATTACATGCCATAAAAAGTTCAAAGGTTCCTACCAATACTTTGTGAGTATGATGTCTAAAATGTAATTTTTCCAATTGCGTATGTTTAACATATATTGGATGGCTTGCTGTCTAGGGGAGGGAAGTAGGGAAAAGGGAGGGAGAAAAACTTGGAACACAGGATTTTGCAAGAATGAATGCTGAAAACTATCTTTGAATGTATTTTGAAAATAGTTTGTTTTTTTTTTAATGAACTCTTCCTCTCCTCCCTACAGCCCAAACCAGCTCCTCATTCTGACTTTTCTATTTCCGTTCTTGCTTAATCCATTCTAATTATAACTCTACCATGAAACTCTTAAAATGCATCTGTACACTAAGAGCAAAGTTAATACCTTGTTGCATTTCTATCCCAAACTAGTAATGATTCAAATTTGATCTCCTAAGTCCAAAAACTCAAATGCTTCTCTAGATGTCCTTCCCAAAGTTACTCTACATAAAACTACATAAATTCCCCAACTAGATGACAACATATCTACAGTCAGCTGAGAAGGGACCACATATGGGAAAACTTTTTTTTTTTTAATTCTCTGTAACAAGATCTAGTAATCTTTGGTAAGAAATAACATACTGTACTGATGAGTTGCAAATGCCTCTGGTATGCTAGCTTCAAGCTGGTACGCCAACTTATTTTAATACAAGGAACTGCAATTTCATCAGTAAAGGTCCCCTTCACCTTCCTGAACCAATGCAGACTAAAGTCACTCCACATCTTAGTCAATTGTTCACTTAGAGGCAGGTCCTGAAACAAACAGGTTGTCACAAAGCATGTATTCAAGCCCTTTCCAGCTTAGATATCTGTTTATATTCTCTGGAATAGCCTTGGAAATGCCAAAGTCATACTATTCCAATAAGACAGGAATAGGACTTTCTTTTAACAGCAGGACATTATAAAAATGTAAAAGCCCAGACTGATCCTTAAAAAGAAGTCTGTACCACATGGAGTCTTGTTCTTGTCCTCAGCTTGTCTACCTCAAGATTTTGACACTAGACAGTATGAATTCTTTTAATATAATGTGCTCATCTCAAGCACATAAAAAGGATAAAAGTAAACAGTGAACTATGGAAATTCTTTGTAAAATGTCAGTTTTCTATTCTTAAATTTTATTAAATTAGCAAATAATGTAGAAAGCTATTCCAGCCACACTACATACTTTATGAAAATATCAACAATGACAGTTGAACTGGCTACCAAAACAAGTGAGAATATTTGAATGGGAAAAAACATAGCTCTCTATCACCTTAATCACCTTAAAGTATGACTTAAATTTCTCCCATTGTTTCTAATTTAAAAAAAAAAATACTAGTTTATGGTAATCATTTTAAATGAGTATCTCAAGAAAAACTTGCAAAATCACTCACAAAATCACAACATTTAAGAATTAAAGTCATTATCTCCATTTCCCTGACCACGGCAAAAGTGAGGCAGAAAAAAATTTAAGTCAAAAATCAAGAAATACAAAGTTAAAACCATCCATATTAGTTGGAATATAGCACATAAAATGTCTTTCTAGATTTTTTTTTTTTTGGTTAATGGGAACTCTCAATTACTAAAGACTATCTCTAAAGTAAGCCACTTAACAAAACTCAAAAATCTTTAAGCATGTGTACAGCAAGGAGGGAATGTAGCATTTATAGTGGATTGGAGAAGAAACTACATTTGGAATCAGTAAGCTCTGGGTTCAACCAAAGATCCAACAACATAAGTCTGGGCAAATCTCTTTGTACTTAATCTCTATGTACCTCTGATTTTATCTACTAGGATGAGCGCCAGGACGCCAGTCTGCAGCTTCCATACTGAGAAAGAGCTGGTAAAATCAGAAATCTTTGAATATATGTATGTGTGTATGTATGCATTTGTGTATATGCACAAGACACAGAGGGTGCAAAGGGGGGAGGAGGGCAGAAATCACACACTCTCCCCCTGTAGGGAACTTGTAACATAGCCAGAATGGTAAAAGGGTGATGATACAGATGCAAGGAAATAGGATTAAAGATGGAGCTGAGCCCCAGAAGCCTCCCACTGCCACCATTCTAGATACACAAAAGCAGGCTCTGGCTCCTGAAGCAGTGCGGGCTTTCGCACCAATGCTCTTCCGTGTATGGTAGAAACCGCAGTAGCAGCCAAGAAGTAACCAGACTGGCCAGTGAGTATCAAGCGGAAGGGAGGGCGAGGTGGACATATCATTTAAGTCATCCCAGCATTACCGGACTCTAAGTCACTAAGAATGTAACTCTTCCGCGCCTCAGGAGCATCTTCAGGAGGACATGAGTGTAGGTTGAGAGATGGACCCCATATGACTCCTTCACTTTACAGAGGAGACTATAAGTCCAAAAAGACTGAGCGCTGCCCACATTCACACAAGGAAGACGTGGCAGATACTAGGATTTTAATGTAGCTCCTCTGACTCCCCATCTAGCACCGTCCATTGACCACACATTGATTGTGGCTGAAAAATGCACCCCTTGGTAACTGAACTTCTTAGTGCAGTTGGTGGCGCCATAGTCCACAAAGTGCTAAACCCTAAGGCGGGCAAACTCATCCTCGGGAGTTCAAATGGGCCACAGAAACTAGCTGGATGAGCCCGGCCGTCCCCTAACCCCGTGGGTCTCAATTTCCTCATCTGTCAAATGAGCTGGAGAAGGAAAAGGCAAGCCAGCTGATTCATGAAAAGTTGGACATGACTGAAATAACTGAGCAACAACAAACACCTTCCAAGGGCAAATCGGGGCAGTGAAACTACCTGGCCCGGTGGGCTTTGAGTTAAAACAGAAAGGACCGAACCCTCTCTCTGGCATCTCCTTATTTTGAGTAACTATAACTAGCCCATTCTCAAAGTCTCCACTACCTTATCTATAAAGGGAGAATAATAATCTCTTCCACCTGCCATACATACTTGTTTTAAAAAGACACATTACACATTTGAAGGCAATGTATAATGAAAATTACAGTGTAAGCCTGAAAAGTAATTAGTGGGGCTGCTAGTCTAGCCCTTGGGCTATACCGGTATACCTCTAGGTCAGGCCTTCCACCACACTGAGGCACCAGCACAAGTGGAGAGGAGGTCCTGGGCACTCCTGCCATTACATCTGTCATAGCATCTTCGGGTTAGGTTTCACACATATCTCTATGTGTGTATATATGTATGTATGTGTATATGTATGTATGTATATCAAGCAAAATAAAATAAACTGGTAGAAACGCTTTGTTTTGGAAGAGATGAAGCACTATACTCTACTGCCTAGAGAAAATTCTCCAGTTAATTATGCAGAACTAAATGGAAACACTAATTTAATGATCCAAAAATCAGTCATTGCTCAAAATGCTTTCAAGAGCCCTGGCTTATCATGAATTAAATAGTTGGGACTAAGAACAAACCCTCATTCCATTTTGAAACTAATTCATGAATATTTTAAGATGAAACTGAAAACTTAGTGGAAAACTAAAACCACTCTGCCAAGGTGGGAGCCACCTCTTTCCTCCAGCTGGCGCCACAGCTCGATGCCTTCTCCATAAGGAAAGAAGGGAAGTTTGGAACCAATAGAGAGGTATTAGGAGTACAGACCTGGAGTCAAGAAAGCCTGAGTTCAAATCCTATTTCAGACACTAGCTGTGTTGCCATAAGGACTTAATTTCTGTCTGCCTCAGTTTCCTTAACTGTCAAATGGGCATAATAATGGCACCTTTCTTCCAGAGTTGCTGTGAGGATCAAATGAGGCAATATTTATTTTTTGCAAGGTAACTGGTGTTAAGTGGCTTGCCTAGGGTCCCACAGCTAGGAACAAGTTTCTGAGGCCAGATTTGACTCCTGGGCTGGTGGTCTAATCATTGCATCATCTAGCTGCCCATGAGACTATATTTGTATCTAGCATGTAGTAAACATTGCATAAATCTTGGCTATTATTAATATATAATGTTTGTAAAACACTTTGCAAAGCCCTATATGCCATCACTGTTACTGTAATTGTTCTAGAACATACACTTCCTGGTAAGCAAAAGGAGAAGTTGCACCTTTACAATCCACACCCAACAAATTGTTACTGCCCTACAGCTCACTTTCCAATTTGTGCTTTCTTCCCTAATAGAAACAGAATAATAGAAATAGCAAAAGCTATTTTCCTTTTTTCTATTTATATCCCTAGTGGTTTAGCACAGGGGTAGCCACTTAATTAGCACTTTATTTTTTTATTCATGCATTTATTTGAAGAGTTCATTTTCTATGACAGCCTCAACCATAATGCAAGCACAATATCAAAATGATTATTTGTGAATTGTTATAAAGCATGAGCATTATACAACAAATCTAATTAATATGTGCTAATAGTGGAGTCTTTCATAGGCAATAAAATCCCTAAAAATATGGAATTTTAAAACAAAGAATGACAAATACATTATTGACAATTGTTTGCCACAATATAAAGCAATCTAAAAGAACAGAACTGTTATATTTCTGTTGGCCCAGTGGCCCAGAATAGGCCACTGCTCACGATCAAATGAATCTGTGATCTTACTCATTCAAAACCCACAGTATTTGAGATAACACCACCCATGCCCATTCATCCACCGTGACTCTAGCCTATGAATCTCAAAAGTTCACCACAGGAAGTCCACCCTACTAGCTAGAGGTAGTCCTTTCTTTCTCCCAACATATTTTTCAAATAGATAGTCAATAAGCATTTCCTACATGTCTACTATTTGCTAAATGTCTACCTTCTGCTAAGCACTAGGGATACAAAGAAAGCCAAAAGTTGGCCCTGCCCTCAAGAATTTCAGATTAGTGGGAAAGACAAGCATGCAAACAACTATAAACAAGTTAAGATATAAACAGCATAAATTGGGAATAATTTTAAAAGAAAGCAGTAAAGATTAAAGAGGTCTAGAAAAGGCCTCTGCCAAAAGATGGGATTTGAGCTTAAGATTTAAGAGTGCCTTATCATTATTATTCATTGTGTCACAGAAGAAAGACTGGCTCTCAAAAGCTATATTAATGTTGCACAGGCTCTGGCAAGTTCAAATCAAAATGGAAAAACTTTGAGTACAAAGCCTAATTGAGAGAAACTGATCACTGAAGACTTCATACAACTCACAAGAAATATTTAAAGTAAAGAGGCATAAAGGGGAGCAACTGGCATGGGCTGCCAGTGTTCTTATGAATGAAATTGTGAATCCTTGCCCTCAAGGTCCCTTCCAAATCTAAATCAGTACTGAATAATTTTTATTGATAAGAATTACTTAAATTCATTAGGCTTTAAATAAATATTTGGTGACTGCTTCAAATTTAGTACTAACCTATGAGTCCTTCAAATATTCCAGTGTTTGAGTGGAACAAGCCAATGTAAGTACTAAGTGATTTGTATGCCTTATCAAATTCCAGCTAGGTATTTCTAGAAATAGTCCCACCCACCTGTGAAGACCATATCTGAAGGCCACATTTTACAACCAAAGCTAAAATGCAAATCACAAACTCATGTTAACAAGCAACCTAACAAAGCATAAAAAAGTGGAAATTGGATTTTTCTAATCATTTTGTAGGATTATCAATATCAAGAAAATATTTTAGAACATAAACAAACTAGAAAATTGACTTGAAAGGCAGAAGTTTAATAATGGGAATTTTTCCCTTGCTAATCACAGCGTTATGATATAGATGGAGGGGAGAGGGAGAGAAAGAGGGAGAGGGAGAGAGATCATGAAGCTTTGGACACTATTTTTTCTTGACTAAGCTACCTCCCTTCCTCAGTCTCTTACTTGCTCATCATCTGCATCATTCTCCCTAAACTTAATTGTTCCCTAAAATTTATGCTAACTTCTCTTTTTTAGGTTATCTATTATCCCTCCCTTTCTAGCCCCTCTCCTCCCTCCTCTTCTTCTCCCTTTCTTTTTTAATTATCAGTTCTAAATAAATGTACCTCAGATACTGATAAATCATTATTTCTTATGTTAATAACCAATTATTTTTCCTCTTTTCTATTTCCTCATTCAGAAATCATCCCCTTTAAGTTATCCAACCAGTCTTTGAAGTGCCCAGATGATAATGAGATAAAATCTTGGAACAAAAGATTAAGAAATTCTAGTTTAGATAAATCAGTACATTCCAGCCCATTGTATATTAATCAGATAGGTCTGAATGGAAGTGGATTCCCCATTCGCCTAGGTTACACCTAGACAGGGTGGTAAGAGTATCAATGAAGTCTATCTGTCCAAGACTGAATGATCAAAATTGCAGCATCTCCACAGACCCTCATTTGAATAAGCCCATCTCTCATTATAAGTCATCCTTTCATTACCTGTTAACTAATCAGAGCTGATTGCCACCATCAGGAACAGTACCACTTCCAAGGATATATAAGCACTGAGTGGATTACATGAATGGTCTCTGGTTAAGGAAAGAGCCAAACAACCTTCCTCTTATTAGTTCTTCACTAGCATACTAATAAAATGATTAACTACCCAGAAACTATATCCCTTGAACTTTTTATAGATCATAGTATCAACCTCCAATTCCACAAGAAATTCAATCCTATATCACCTGTGATCTCTCAAACATTTCAGACTAGATGTCTGAGAGATCTTTCCCCCAACCCTTTTTTCTCTTCCAATATTCTTACGTTTGTTGAAGAGACCACCATTCTTTCAGTCTTCCAAAATCTCTAACTTTGGCATCATCTCCAACTCCTCACTTTCCCCTACCACCCTACATATCCAATCAATTGTCAAATCTGGCAATTTCTTTGTAACAACTCTCTTCACCCCTTCTCTACAGCCACTGCCTCATTCAGGCCCTCATTACTTCTCACCTAGATTAAAAGCCTTCCAACTCATCTCCCTATTTTGTCCCTCCAATGCAAGCATTGCTGTCAAATTAATTTTCCTTAAATTAATTAAACCCTTAACATGGATCTGGCCATATAACTCCTCTATTCAATTCCCTATTTTCCAATTCCTATTTTCTCTAAAATAAAATATAATTCTTTTTAACTTCAACCTGGTTATAACTTATCTTTCCAGCCTTGTTGGGTATTACTTTCCCTCCCACAATCTTCCAAAAAAAGACTCCTCACCTCTGACCTAGACTTCTTTTCCTTTAAAATACAGATTAGGAACCATCTTCTGCAAGACACTTTTCCTTTTTCTCCCAAATGCTAGTGCCCTCCTTCCCTAATTACCCTGTATTTAACCACTATGTATATATTTATATTAACTTTATGCTTATACTGTATGCATTTTTATGCATGTGTGCCTCCTCCACTTGAACACAGAAGGGTCATTTATTTCACTAATTCTTGTATCTCTAGCACCTAGAATACACTGCACTTAGCATTTAATAACTACTTGCTGATTTGTTTATTAAAGATGCTTATACTCAAATGGGGGAGACAATCTATGAAAAAGTTTTGGAAAAAGGAGGTCAGAGTTAGAAGGCACTGACACTAGAAGAGGAGATGACAAGAAATCAAAGCCCCAGAGACCTCCAGGGCATGCTTTTCAAGTGGCAGGGGAAGGGAGATGAGAATGATTGCCCAAAGTTTTTGGATTTAAAAAAAGCAATCCTCATCCATCATTAACATCAACTTCCTAACAATCAGAATTGTCTAAAACTAGGATGAGCTGACTTAGGAGCCACTAAATTCCTCATCTCTGTCAAAAGGAATCTTTAAGCACACCATAACAGGACTGCTACAGAGGGAGTTTTCACTCACAAACAGGTAGAATTAATACGACTGATGCAGTCTATGGTTAATAGGATTAAAATAGGAATAGAAATTAGAAATCAAAAAGTTCAAACTACCACCCTGCCCAAACCCCTTTTCACAAGAGAAAAATGGTACTCCAGTGGAGCTGGGATTTGCCCAGTCGTCCATAAGTTATAAATTACAGAGCCAATATCCAAATCCAGACCTTGGACACTATATTAAAAAAAAAAAAATTAAATGAGGACCCAGAGGATCTAGATTTGAATCATAACTGTGCTACTACTTGTTTGACTTTGGATAAATTAGGCTTTGTGAACAGAGTTTTCTTTATCCTTCAGTTAAAAGGAGTTTGGGGGAAAACACATAAACTGATACAGAGTAAAGAAAGCAAGGGAACAAAATACACAATGATTCAACAGAAATGAAAACATTATTAAAAGGAATCTAGTCTCCAATTAAAAACAATAATCTAAAAGAAAAAGACCCAAGGATACCAATGCTACATATACTGTCATTAATAAGATTAGATTTCATTCATATTTCTCTTACTAGAAAAGGTTTTATGACTAGGGCAGGAAATATCCAGAAATATTTTCTTTTCTTTGTATTCCCAATACTACAATGACAGTGACCTGGGCATAACAAAAGCTTCATAAGTACTTGAAATAAACGTAATTGAAACCATGGATCCAAAGAATAGCTGCCAGAAGACATCTGTATCTCACTGCTTAGCAAATGAGGGAAGCCCATGGGAACACTACAAAAATTTCCAATCACTATTTTTCCTCAAATATTGATTGATATTGCTCTTTTTTCCCCTCCCTTCTTTTCCTTAAAAAAAAATGTCCTTTGGTCAACCTGCCATATGAGGGAGGGGGAAAAGGAGGGGAAAAATTAGAACAAAAGGTTTGGCAATTGTCAATGCTGTAAAATTACCCATGCATATATCTTGTAAATAAAAAACTATAATTAAAAAAAAATGTCCTTTGAGGGGCAGCTAGGTGGCACAGTGGATTGAGCACCAGCCCTGAAGTCAGGAGGACCTGAATTCAAATATGACTTCAGACACTTAACACTTCCTAGCTGTGTGACCCTGGGGCAAGTCACTTAAACTCAAACGCTTCAGAAAAAAAAAAAGTCCTTTGTTATATGAGATGACCCACTAGTAAGGATGGGGGGGGGGGGGGGGGGGAAGAGATAATTAGGACAATTTTTGTGATATAAAAACAAAAGATGTCATTGAAATTTTCTTTAAAAAGAAATAAATGTCTTTTGGCTGACCCCAAGTCTGTGGGGTAAGCAGTAGCAAATAGACTCAAAAGTCAAAAATATGCAGTGAAATTGAAATCTATGTCTTCTGAATACAAAGTCAAAGTTCATTTTATTACATACTATGTAACAACTAAAATAGCTCCAAGTAGCCAGGTTATCAGTAAGATGTGTGAATGCATCCATATTCACATACATACAGATATAAGTATACACAAACACAGAGGAATCAAGAACTGCATTGGCAAAGGGAATACCTGCACCAACAAATTCATGAATTTCAAAATACTGAAGTATAGAATATAGATTCTTTCATAAATGAAAAGCATTATCAATGCAGCACCATGTTTTATTAGAGGCTTTTGAATTAATGAAAGATATTCACATTCATATCTACACTAAAACAAATACATACATGTATCTGTCCCCCAACTCCCTTCCTAAATTGTAGACTAGGAAAGTTCAGATCTATGCCCTAGTTATACCTGTTCTGTGGATGCTATGGCCAGCACATTGGACTTCAAGGTGGAAGCCCAGGGATTAATTCCAAGCTTTCCTCTTTTTGGCTGGGTGCTCTTGGACAAACCATTTCCCTCATTTGAACCTCCATTTCCATCTCTATAACAAGGAGCTATTTGTGCTCCTCATCTGATAAGGTCACTTTTGCTCTTGAGTTTAGCAGACTTACTGAGTGTCTGAAGGGGGTGTCTCTGAGGGGGGAGGCGAGCAGAAATTGCCACCTTCTAGCCACCACTACTGGTAATAAATTGGTTCTTGAACAAAGCCAAACAACATGCCCCTAGACTTCATTGTGAAGCAGTTCTAGCTGGAGTTTGCCTCTGTTGACAAGGTCTGAAAATCAATTTCACTAATTGCACATGTTTAACATATGTTAGATTACTAGCCATCTAGGGGAAAGGGTGGGGAGGAAGGGAAGGGAAAAAATTCTGGAAGACAAGGTTTTGCAAAGGTAAATGTTGAAAATTATCTCTGCCTATTTTGAAAATAAAAAAATTTAATTTAAAAAAAAATCATCTTCACTTCTAGGACATAAGGACTTCAGGGAAGCTTTTCTAATACTTAAAAGAATTTTCAACTATCAATTCACTGTGCTACATATGATTCCTGTAACATGAAATCTCTCTAGAGAGGATATTGGGTAAAGGAGGTCAATTCACACTATGTTCTCCTGGGGAAAGATAGAATTAGCCTCTCCCACTAAAATAACGTGGTTATTTACCTTTTTTTGTTCCTGTGCTTAAAGAGAAGATTATACAGGTAAATTATTTACCAGATAGTCAAATGTTTCTTATATAATCTTATCTTTCTTTGTTTTCCATTTGCTAAATAGGAGTAGGGCTAGAAATGTGACTATTGCCTCAGGAGTTAAAGAAAAATGATCTATTACTAAAAGGAGACTGGGTTAAGGTCCACTAAACCGAGATTAAGATAAAGCCTGATAAGAGAAAGTAAGAAGGGTAGATAAAATTAAATTCGTTTGAGAGTCAACAGCACTGAAACATTCAAGCAAGGAAGAACAAGGGCCAAGAAGCAAAAAATAAAGGCTCTCTGGGCAATTTCCACATTTATTGACAGTACCTGGAAACATTAAAACATTTGTGCAGCATTCTGTCCCATTCTGAGAGGGAGAGCAGTCTCATATAAATGGACAGAACAGAGGCCCAGTGTTACTTCCTGCTGCCTGTTCCTGGGCACTCTGCTGAGGAAGGGAAGCCAAGAGTGAGCTCAGCCACTATAATTCAGATGTGCAGCACTAGGCTAGATATGTACATAGATTCATTGTGAGTTAAGCCTACAATTCTAGCAAGCAGGGATCAGACTTTGGAATGACATAAAACTCAACTATTGACCACTGACATCCCTGTGCATAGTAAATCCCCACAATAAAGACACCAGGGGGAAAAGACCAGGCCCTCATACTAAGGGCTGTATTGCTATATAATTTTTCCATTCTCAATCAGACTCCATCCTAGCATCACTCTTATTCCACACCATTTATATAGAATTGTCTGATGGTCCTTTTCATATGTTTTGACTGCCTGAGACAGTCGGGCAGAAATGCTGTAGCATGATTCCCCCAGCTGCTCTTGGGACCCCAGCACCATGGGAGCATCCCAGGAAAATTTTCCAAGAACCATGAAGTTGCCACTTGTGTTCTCTTCTACCTCTATATCCTAATATGCCCCATGTTCCCTACCATACTGATATAGGAATCAGAAGACCTGGACTGTGATCCTAATTTTTCCATTATTATTTTTTCCAATTCAATAAATTTATAATAAGTGCCTGCTATATATAAAGCATCATTTTAGGAGCTAGGGATACAAAGGCAAAAAGAAAATGGTCCCTGCCCTCAGGAATCTTACATACTGGAGAAATAAGAGTTAAATTATCAATCCTCTTATCTTACAAATGAGGAAACCCAGGCCAGAGAATTTAAGTGACCATCTCAAAGTCACACACATAGTGACAGATTGGGGGAAAGGTAGAGGGGGAGGGGGGAAGGGGAAGGGATGAGTAGAGATTTGAATACAGGTGTTCCCGATTTCAATTTCTTTCCTTTATCTTGTCATGCATTATCTATGAAACCAGATAAATAGAAACAAATTAAATACAAAATAATTTCAAGAGGGAATTTGTACAAACCAGGGTAATCAGAAAAGGCATAAGCCTTACTTATACAAATAAATAGGAGGTGGCATCTGAGCACTATATCAAAGACTGATTTTTACATGGTAGAAGTATGGAAAACTACATTCTACCCATGGATAACCAATTCCCTGTACAAAGAGCTGAGGTAGGAGATGGCATGTGAAATTCAAGTAACAGCTACTGGTCAATTTGAAAAAGACAATGCATCTGGGAGAAGTGAGATGACATAAGACTAGAAAAGTAGGTGGGAAGAAGATATTAGCTTTAAATCCAAGGCTGATTCAGATTTTGTATTTTGTCCTAAAGGCAATAGAAAGGTACTGGGTAAGGAGGAGAATATTAGTAGAGGAATAATATGATCAGATCTTATCTTAAATATTAATTTTGCAACTATCAGTAAGCCAACAAGCATATATCAAATGCTTACTATGTGCCAGCACTGAGGTTTACTTATGGGGATTCAAAACTATGTTCCCTCCCATGAGGAGTTCCACGCTAAGGTGGGAGACAACATGCAAACATCTGGACTTCCAAGATGTATACATATAGAACGTAGATAACCTTAGAGGGAAGGAAAGAACAAAAAAGGTCTCCTGCAAAAAGAATATTTAAACTGTCTTTAAGAAAGTCAATGAAGTGGAGATAAGAGAATGGGAATATCCCTGACATGGGAGAGAATCAGTGAAAAGATGCAGAGTCAGGAGAGAAATGGATTGTTCTGTGCTATGGAAAAAATGAATGGGAGAAAGAGACTGGAATCAGAGGGATCAAATAGAATGCCACTTCAATAGTCTAAGCAAGAATGATGATGGTGTGAACTAAAGTAGAAGTTGTGTGAGAGGAGGAAAAGGGAATGCATGCCAAAGATGTCATATAGATAGAATCGATGAGATTTAGTAATGTACTTGGTAATCATTTGGATACAGTACTGAGGGAGAAAGAGACAAGACTTTAAAACTGCTAATCTCAGTTACTGCAAAGATGGTGGTACCAAAAGAAAGAAAAAAAGAAATTTGGAGAAGACATGGGTTATGGGGAAAATGTAATTTCTATTTTGGATATGATCAGTTTGCAATTGCAATTACAATTGTTATCTAGTAGGCAATTGGTAATGTGATACTAGGGTGTGAGTGTATTATATTAGAGACACCTGCTGTAGAGATGATAATTGAACCCATGGGTACTAACTAATTATTATGACCCTAAACTTATCAATTCTCAAGGGATTAGACCAGATAATCTCTATGATCCTTCATGTTTTAATCACTTAGAATGCTAATATCTTGCTCAAAAAAAAATTTTTTTTTAAACAAACATTTGTTTTTTGTTGAGAATGGTTCTGGTTCATGCTATATTATGAAGTTGTCAGCCTGTCTTAGTCTTAGTTTTGCTTGTGCCACAGCCCAGCTGTGATTTCCCCATACTTTTCAAGCTGCTTTTAACTATGTAAATATTTTTTTCTATTTCAGAATTCCCTAAACCCCAAAATGAGTAAAGGTAATACTTAGTGGAACTGGGACCTGCCCTATGGCTATGCAAATGACTTAAATTTCAATTCTGCCTTGGAAACACTTCTATGTTTACCATAAATTCTGCTTTCAGGATTTTACTAACTTAGAAGTTACTTTCCATAGGCTACACATGGTATTTAACAAGAGAAATATAACTGGGTCATCTTTTGATATCCAACAACTTGAACATGCATGCATAAATGCACACTCAAGATAAAGTAATTCAATAAGTTAAGTGGAAAATCATCCTTATTGTACACATTTCACTGACAAGCAAATAGACATAGAAAGGGGACAGACTGGAAACAAGAGACCAATTAGGGAGCTTCTGAAATAATCCACGGAAAAGATGAAGAAAGCCTATGTAAAAAGATGGATACAAGAAGTAGAGTTGACAAGACTTACTTATTAGAAGTGAGGGATGAGAAAGGAAGAAACAGTCAAGGATGTCTGCAAGACTGCACACTTTAGGGATAGGGGAGATAATCACACCATTCTCAACTATAATAGTAAAGTTAAGAAGGAGAGAGATAAAGCTATTAAAAGCACTACCAAAAAAAAAAATGAAAAAAAAAGAAAGAAAGAACTGTAACTGTCATGATCAAGTTTAGAATCAAAGTAGAGATTAGAAAATACAACTCCTTTCTTTGAATGGGTAGCAAGCTTTGGATGTGAAACTTCATATGTAATATAAAATTTGTTTAATGTTTTGCTGCACTGTTATTTTTAAAAATTTTCTGCTACACAATTCTCTACTAATAAAGTCAGTACAAAGTAAGGTGAAGGAAAGGTACTAACAACGAGGTGGATCCTGAGGCTTTGCTACTGTTCGTAGCACTGGAACTGAATCTTGAAAAAGACTAGTAATTCTAGAAAGTGAGAAGATACATTCAGCAATGGAAGCAATGTAAGAACAAAAGATCATCAGTTAATCTTTACATATACATACATACATATTCAAAAATGTGTATATGTATGTATGTGTGAATATATTTAAAAAGCACTACAGAAAGTGTTCTTTGTGTGGTTTAATGACAGAATGGCACCTAATTTCTAGAACAATGGGTTGAAAGTGAGAGGAAATGGGTTTGAAATCCAGTCACTTTTGTGACCTCAGTCAGGTCCTCCCTTCTCTGAGCTGCTGTTTCCTCATGTGTAAAGAGAAATCTCTGCAGCTCAAAGTCCTAAGATCCTATAAAAACCACAAAATGGTCAGCATTTTCCCTGCCAGGAAGAATGCCCACAGAACTTGAGTATAAATGCCACCCTCCCCAAATGGCTGCATACCCAGACTGTTTAAATTAGTACTAAAGAACAAACAATACATGCATAGAATATACAGGAAACCAGCTGCCTTCAACCACATCCATCTGAAGATGTTTAGCCATACTATGGATATTCCAATATGATTTCCCCCATCCCCTTTCATTTTCAGGGTCCAAGCTCCATGAATAAAACTTCCCTAGTATTTTTTCACTCCTTGCAAACTACATGTTTCTCATATATTCCAAGGAGTCTCATTTCAGTGTTATGGGAATTGCTTTGCACTGATAAAGACTATAGTTCTTTTTCTTTATTGTTTTCCTGAGTTCAAATCTGGCCTAAGACACTTAACTAGCTGTGTGAGGTGGGCAAACCCTGTTTGCTTCAATGAGTTAGTCCATCTATAAAATGAGATGGAAAAGGAAATGGCATATGACCCCAGTACATCTGCCAGAAAACAAACAAATAAATAAATAATGAAATCATGAAGAGTTGAACATGACTGAAATAACTGAACTGTAATAAAGTGATCTATATATAGTTGAAGCTTTCCAAATTTAACTAGAGGGTTACTTACACAGCCAATCACTGGGCCTATACACAAAGTCTTCAAAGTTTCTTTTGTAACTTTTTTTAAACAAAATAAATGTTAACAAATAATCAATTTTTTGTTATTGTTAGTGTAGGCAATGTGAAGAGATTGAGAACAGGAGTCCTGGGTTCTAATAGTGTCTATCATTTAATTGTCTATCTGTCATTGGCACATTATTTCCCTTCTCTGTTTTCATATCTGTAAAATGAGGGGTTTGGAAAAAATAGATTTCATTAAAAATCCTTATAACTCTAACATTCCATGAAGTTATTATTCTAGAACATTTCCCAATGAGAACATTTCTGTAAATAGAGAGGATACTTCTGTCTTTCTGCTTTATTGGAATAAAACAAAGTAAAATTCCAGGAAATAATTGTTTCCTTCTAGAGGAGTAAAGATCTCTGGAAGCAGAACATGGCAAAGCCTTCAAGAAGCATTGGTAGAGGATGTAGAACCAGAATAACATATATCATATCAATATAAATATAATTTTAAAAAATTTTAAGACATTATACTGGTCCTGAAGTCAGGAGAAGATGAGTTCAAATACAACCTCTAACATTTACTAGCTGCCAAGTCACTTAACTCTTGCTTCAATAACAAGAACAAAAATATTGTGGAGGGGTCTCTTTAGATGTTTGGTAGGTGGCTGTTATGTTAAAATGTATAAATAAGAAAACAAATCAATAATAATGATTATAATTCAAAGGTCTACAAGGAACACTAAGCTGACTAAGCCTTTTATCCCCACTACTGAATCAAAGAAGAGTGGAAGATCTCTTTTTTCAGGAAATGAGCTATCACTTATAGAAAAATCAACTTCCTGGTAAGTCAAGGAAGTAGAAGAAGCTCAAGGAAAAGTTTGAAAACAAAAATCTTCAAAAGAGAATTTGTCAAGGAAGCAACCAGATGGGAACAGGACATAGTAAAAGGAGAGCAGTTAAGGGTTACAGCTTTAGGAAAACAGGGTTGTGAAGAGGTAAAACTAAACCAAACTGGAAGGAGAGTCCCAGAGAATTTAATAGGAAAGAGCTGGAATCAGTTCAAATATAACTGAAAAACAACTGAACAGCAACAAAATTTGTTAGCAAAGCCACTTTGTAAAGCTATTTAAATAAAACCTAAAGAGCTATAGAAACATCAACTACTAGATTTCCTTTAAATCTCTTTTCAAATCTTCAGAGACAAGAAATAATTAATAGGGCCATTAAAGTTTCCAGGATAAGTTTAGGAAGGAAGGAAGAAGGAAGGAAGGAAATTATTTCTAGAAAGCTGTTCTACCTGGATTTTGAGCAGAATAACTTAAAAGTAATATAAATATTTAAAGTTACTAATCCTCATACACCTTTACACTGCACTATGATTTCCTCATTTAAAACCCATGGCACACCAGTATTCAAAAATTCAAAGAGGTAACTAATTATTAAACATTCACTCTGTGTGGATAGGACTTTTCTGAACTCAGGTAGAAGGAAAAATAAAGATTCTGATAAGACAGTTCCTGCTTTCATAAAGACTAGTCTAGTTGAAATAAAAGAAACCTTTTCAAACTATACTTCAATTGAGAGGATAATTCATCAACATTGAACAACCCCTTTTCACACCTTCTCATCCTATTCAGCTTTTGTCCATGTGTTTCTGGAAACCAACAACACAGACTCCATCCTTCTAGTTCTTGAATCAAGCACTAGAGCTACATTATTGGCCTATCTCCAGTAATATATACTGCCAATGATATATTTAATACTATTTCTTACAAATGTCATCACCAGTAATTAAATGCAGCATACTTATACCCAATGTTCTTTAGGCATCAAAATACAGGTAACTATTAATACATAATAAATGTATTAGTGAGAAGTTCAGCTATGTTAATTAAAAGAAAATCCAACTCTCTTAATTATAACACTTAAAATAGGAACTATTATACTACTCCAATATCTAGGTGTCATACTAGATTGAGCACCGGGTCTGGAATTAGAAAGACCTAAATTCAAATCCAACCTAAAGACATTCACTAGCTATCTGACACTGGACTGTTCAAGCTGTTCAATCTGTCTGCCTCAGTTTCCTCATTTGTAAACTGAGTATAATAACATCTACTTCCCAAAGTTTCTTGAGAGGCTCAAGAGATATTTGTAAAGTACTTTGCAAATCTTAAAGTTCTAAGCATTATTGATTTTTATTATCAATTAAAGAAATTTAAGAGCATGCTTTGCATACTGAACAAACAGACTATTTTTCTGAAAACTATTTTAGTTCTGATGAAAGCAGGATCAACTACTGCTCAATATGCCCCTACAATTATCCAGCTAATGAGTAGTTTCTTCTGCTTATTCTGTAATTAACCAAGGGTAAGAAGGCACTTTCGGACATTTTTGCTTGGAACCCCAGATTGGAACAGTCTCACTAAAGACTTTCAGGAAAGAGAGAACCAATAACTTTTATTTTTAACTCTCTTTTGAAGTTGGTTCAATAACTTTAACATCTCTTTTATGAGGCTTAAACTCTAACTCAAGTTGTAAAGGGGCTGTTGTACCAGCTTCAAAAGGAAGATGTCCACAAGCCAACTTTGCCTGGAATAACTGATTAACAATGAAATACAGAAAGCAAAGTGAAAATAATATTACAGATTATCAAAAAATTTCTCCAGTAATTTATTTGAGGGGTTGCAGGAAAACTGGAACACTGTGTTGGTGAGAGAGCTGTGGAATGGTCAAATTATTCAGGAAAGCAATTTAGAACTATGTCTAAAAAGTTACTAAGTTGTGACTTAGAGACTGATACCTCAAGGAGATCAAGGAAAGATTAAAAAAGATCCATTTGTTAAAAAAAAAAAAAATTCATAGAAACTCTTTTGGTGGTGGTCAAAAAATGGAAATTAGGGGTTTCTCCATTAGTTGAGGAATAGTTGAATAAATTATAATTCATGCTTGTAATAGAATAATATTGTTCTGTAAGAAAAAATGAAAGAGATGGTTTTAGAAAAAAACTGGAAATTTGAATGAACTGATTTAGAGTGAAGTAAGCAGAACCAGGAGAACAATTTAATACATGTTAATATACTGTAAAAACAATGAATTTTTTTAAAACTTAAGAACTCATCATCACAATAACAAATCAAAATCCCAGAGAACATGATGAAAAATACTATCAACTTCCTCTCAAAAAGAGATGGACTCAGGGTACAGATCGGGGCATATATTTATTGGACGCCAATGCAATTATGCTTTTGCTTCACTATGAATATTTGTTGCAAGGTGTATGGGAGGAGAGGGAGGTCCTGAATTATACAAGGGAAGAGGGGAACAAGGATTTGGATTAGCTGGGGGAAAATAAATTTTTCAAAAGAATAGTAGAGAAGGAAATGATACTCTAGCAGGAGATTTGAATGAACTAAAATTTATCACATAACACCAATTTTTTTTTAAAGTAGACTAAAATAAAATACTATTCATCATTAAAACCAAACTGAATTCACATTTCTATGGTACTTTTAAATTTACAAAATACTTCCTTTATAACACAACGGGTAGTTCAAAAATTATTGTTTACAAATGAGAAAAATTGAGGCTCAGTGAGGTAGAATGATGTACAGTCAGTCACACAACCAGAGTCAAGGTTCATATTCATGTTTCCTTACTCCAAGTTAGGAGCCTTTTACTAACACTATATTCTCTAAATCAACCTTTCTTATTAGTTTTACATATCAAACTTTTCTTTATGGAATACAATCAATAAAACATTATTTAAGCTAAAGAGAGACTATATTATAGTGAGTTTTTTGGTTTTTTGAATATTAAATAATAATAGCTAATAATTAAGGGTTTTTTTTGTAATTAAATTTTATTTTCAGATTCACATTTTCTCCTACCCATCCCTTCTCTCCTCTTCCCAGCTGAGAAAGCAAGAAAAACAAAACCTCTATTACAAATAAATATAATTACATAAAATAACTTCCTATGTTGGCCATTTCAAAAAATTATGTTTCAATCATTCCTCTGAAATCATCAACTCTTCTCTATTAAGAGATTCATAGCAAGCTTCCACTTGAATTATCTGGAATTGCAGTTGATGATTATTCCCTTCATTATTTCTCACAGCATAATAGTATTCTATTGTAGGCCCCCTTCCTTCCCACTTTTTTTTCACTTATTCCCTTCTTGATCATTTATTCTACTAGATGAATTCTGTTATTTTTAGTCTAGTTCTATAAAGTAATGTTTAGGAAAATAAGTAAATTAACAGGTAATATTATCATCTTTATCATACTAATGATTAGCCTTGTTGTCACTCAATTGTCCCATATAACTCTTTTTGACCCCATATGGGCTTTTTTTGGCAAAGATACTGGAGTGGTTTACCATTTCCTTCTCTATCTCATTTTACAGATGAAAAACTGAGACAAACAGGGTTAAGTGACTCATTTAAGATCATACAGCCAGTAAGTGTCTGAGACTGGATTTGAACTCAGAAAGATTTACTGACTCTAGAATGGGCATTCTATCCACTGAGCCATGTAGTTGTCTTGGCTATGCATAATTAATTCAGGAAAGCAATTTAGAACTATGTCCAAAATCTCCAATTACTTAAAATCTGTCTTATTTGTGCAAAGAGGGTTTTGTAATTGTGTTCATAAAGCTCTTTTGTGTGGAGGAAACAGGCAAACTACTAAATATTTTATACTTTCTTCTTGAATATTTTTTGTTTTATATACAGAAGTGCTAATGATGTGTGTCAATTTATTCCATATTCTACAATTTTGCTGAAATTGTTAATTGTTTGAATTACCAGGATAATTTGAATTACTCACCAGGATTTTTGATGTAAACCATATCATCATGTTATCTGCAAAAAGTGATGATTCCTTTTTACCTAGGCTTATTCATTCAATTTCTTTTTCTTGTCTTACTGCTAAAGTATAACTTCCAAAGAGTCAACAACCATGTATTAAGTGCCTATTACTGCAAAAAACAGTACCTGCTCTCAAGGAGCTCATAGTCTAATGGAAACGACAAAATGCAAACAAGTACTGACAAGCAAGATGTGTACAGTTTAAACTGGGGGCAGTCTCAGAAGGAAGGCACCATGATTAAGGAAGACTGGGACAGGCTTTTTGTAGAAGGTGGACTTTAGCTGAAACTTAAAAGGTGGGCTTGAGGAGGAATGGTGCTATAAGTATGGAAGGATAGCCAGTAAAAATCCATGTAGTCCAGATATGGAATTATGTTAAAGCAGGGGTCCTCAAACTTTTTAGATGGGGGCCAGTTCACTGTCCCTCATACTGTTGCCCAACAGTCAGATGTGAAGGATGAGGTAGAATGAGGGACTCCTGATTCCAATTGAGTTCCATCTTCTTTCACTTGCCATTGCTTTCATCTTGCAACTACAGGGGGAGTAACTTCAGGGCAGAAGAAGGACAAATGGCAAGATAAAGCACAAACATCAGTTGGAGGGGAGGGAGGAAGGCCTAATTTCTAGTCCTGGTTCTGCCATGGACTTCACTGTAGGCCTCAATTTCCTCATTTCTATAATTAGGAGTTGAAACCAGGGGATCTCTTAGGTTCCCTCTAGTTCGATTTTTTGTGATTCTATGATTTAACATTCTATGTTCTGAGGTATTCCAAGGTCTCTTCCTTCTCTGGCCATCTATGACTGAGATTCTAAAAGTAAAATATATTACAGTAAAAACCAACCAAGAATTAAAAACCAACCAAGAATAAGTATGTGAAGGCAGCTCATGCAAGGCTAGATTTTTTCAGAACCAGGATGTACTGAAATTTGCAGATTACAGCTTTCTGTCTCCTCCAAAACACACAAAATTCTCCTGCCCATTCCACACACTCCTTTAAATATAACCAAGTCTTTAAAAAAAAAAAAAATGAGGGGGAGAAGATTGGGAAAAAAATTCTGAATGACTCATCATTAAGTAAGACTATGATTTCAAAATTGCTTATAATTTCAATGCAGAATTATGGTAGGTTTTTAGATAGAGTTATGTGGATAGAGAAAGCTGAATGACCAATTTTGATTTTTTTTTTTAAACTAGCTATGGAAAATGGAAGTAAAAGCAGGTAAAAGAAGATGAAATGGAAAAGATCTTAAAACTGAAAATGAGTTGAGGCTGGAAAGAAAAGAGCAAAAGAAAAAAAAAGGAAGAGGAGGCTCTGGGGATTTGTTGTTTCTTTTCATCTATATCAGGAGAAAAGAGTATTTAAAAATACAGTATCACTGTTTAGAGCGGACGGGAAAATGATAACTAAGAGCAGAGAAAAGGCAGAAATGTTGATTTGTATTCTGATTGTGTCTTGTTTTATCTTCTTGATTAGTTTTCTTCCAAAGAGAAAGAACTGAAAAGGATAGAACAAAAATGGCTAAAACAAAGTTAATGCTCAAGATAAATAATGTTAGAAAGTACCCAGATGTTCTTGATGAATTCAAGTCACTTAAGTCCAAATGAACTGTTGAATCTGACTGCCAAATCATTATCAGTGAGATCTGAAAAATTGTGGGAAATGGGAGAGGAAGCTCAGGACTGGTGAAAGGCAGATATGAAGATAGCCTACAAATGGTAAGCAGTGAGCTTGATGTTAGAATTTAGTTCAAATTTTAGAAATATAGAAATGTTCAAATCAAAAGAATCTCTGAACATAGAAAAGAAAACAGTAACCACAAAGAGCCTCCTCTACCAAGAAGATTCAAGAATACTAGGGGCAGCTAGATAGCACAGTGGATAGAGCACCAACCCTGAAGTCAGGATGGACCTGAGTTCAAATGTGACCTCAGACACTTAACACTTCCTGGGCAAGTCACTTTATCCCAATTGCCTCAGGAAAAAAAAAAGGGAGGGGGAGGGAGCAGGGAGAAATTAGAATAGTGGACTAAACTGATTAAGCAAGGATTCAATAGGAAAACATTTAGGTTCAAAAATTCAGCTTTCCAAAAGTAAGAGAAGGAGATGAGCCAGCAGTCAGGGCTGGATGTTTTAATGCAGGGTTTCTTAAACTTTTTCCACCCAAGAAATTTTAACATGACTGCAAGCATATAGGTAAGTAAAAAAGGTATATAAATCAAGTATTTCCTGAGAATAAATCATAATTTCATAACTTCTACATTCAATTATGAGACCTCATATGGAATCACGAACCACAGAAACTGGGTTTTAATAGATTACAAGCTTAACAAATTTACTCTGATAATAGAAGCCAAAAAAGCTCCCAAGAACTTGAGATGCATAAATAGTCATCACAACAAGGACAAAAAAGATGATGGTTCCACTGTACTTCCATCCTTATCAGAGCCTATCTGGAATCCTGTGTTTATTTAGCTCTTGTCTCCACATTTTAACAATAACATTACTAAGTGGGAGAGGGTCTAGAGCAAGAATGGGGGTCCTTTTTTCTGCCAAAGACCATTTGGATATTTATAACATTGTAACTTAAAAACTCAAGCAATGGGAAGTTGTTGTACCTAACTTTCAGGTCATCATGCCTGCAGTTGACTTGGCAGGGCCAGACTTGATTTCTGGGGTCTTACAGAGCCCATTAGACATTCTTCCCCCTAGAGGAGGACAACAAGGATAGTGAATAGACTTGAATCCATGTTTTATGAGGATCAGTTGGGAGTTCTAGGATGCTCAAAGGGATATGCTACTTGTCTTCAAGTTCCTGAAGGACTATTATAGTCAAAAGGGATTGGACTTGCTCTACTTAGCCTCAAAAGAGAATTAGATAGGATGTATAGAAGTTGAGTTATAAAGAAGCCAATTAAAGGTGCATGTCAGGAAAAAAACTTGTTAATAAAGTTATTCAAATGTGGAATAACCTGCATCAAAAGGCAGGTTTACTGAACCTTTACTGAAGGTCTTCACCAAAGATTTACTGTGTGTTTTATAGTGGGGATTTCTTTTCAGATATCAGAAGGATCAGATAAATAATTTCTAGTGTCTCTTTTCACTGAAATTCTATGATTTTCTAAACAGATATGAAAAAGCAATTATGCAGGATAATAAAAGCTACTTTATCTAGACATATTTAATGCTCTAAATCACTACTGATCAGAGAAATGCAAATTAAGACAACTCTGAGATACCACTACACACCTGTCAGATTGGCTAAGATGACAGGAAAAGATAATGATGAATGTTGGAGGGGATGTGGGAAAACTGGGACACTGATGCATTGTTGGTGGAGTTGTGAACGGATCCAGCCATTCAGGAGAGCAATCTGGAATCATGCCCCAAAAGTTATCAAACTGTGTATACCCTTTGATCCAACAGTGTCTCTACTGGGCCTGTATCACAAAGAGAGCATGAAAAAGGAAGAAGGACTCACATGTGCAAAAATGTTTGTAGCAGCCTTTTGTGTAGTTGTAAAGAACTGGAAACTGAGTGTACGCCCATCAATTGGAGAATGGTTGGGTATATTGTGGTATATGGATATTATGGAATATTATTGTTCTGTAAGAAATGACCAGCAGGATGATTTCAGAAAGGCCTGGAGAGCCTTACATGAACTGATGCTGAGTGAAGTGAGCAGAAGCAGGAAATGATTGTACACAGCAACAATAAGATTATATGATGATCAGTTCTGATGAATGTGGGTCTTTTTCAACAATGAGGTGATTCAGGCCTGTTCCAATGGACAGGTGATGGAGACAACCATCTACACCCTGAGAAAGGACTATGGAGACTGAGATCCCTACATAATGGGATCACAACATAGAATTTTCACTTTTGTTGTTGTTGTTTGCTTCCATTTTGCTTTCTTTCTCTTTTTTTCCTTCTTGATCTGATTTTTGATAACTTGTAGAAATACATATAGAAGAATTGTAAATGTTTAACATATATTGGATTACTTGCCATCTAGGGGAAGGGGTGGGAGAACAGGGAGAGAAAAAATTTTGGAACACAAGGGTTTTACAAGGGTGAATGTTGAAAACTATGCATATGTTTTTTTTTTTTAAAAAAAAAAAAGCTATAAAAATAAAATTTAAAAAAAGAGATATTTAAAATTAAAATGTCATAGGCAAGATTAAATATACCATCTATTATATACCAGTCAGCTAGCTCTTATAAATCATCCACCATATGCTAGTCACTGAACTAAGTACTGGGAATACTAAGAAAAGTAAAAAACAGTCCCTGCTCTCAAGGAGCTTATAGTCTATTGGTGGGGGAGAAAGGGGAGGGAAGGAGAGAAGAGTCATGCAGAGACAATATGCAAACAATTATATATAAGCAAGATAGACACAGGATAAATTTGGGGTAGGCACTAAGATTAAGGTGAAAAGGGAAAGGTTTCTTGCACAAAATAAGACCTTAACTGAGACTCAAGGAAAGCTAGCAGGTAGAGATGAGGAGGGCCAGTGTTGCAAGTATAGGGGGATACCAGCAAAGCTATTCAGAATCCAGAGATGGAGCATTGTGTACAAGGAACAGCAAGGCCAATTACAGGGAATCTGAAGGTATGTGGAGGGGAGCAAAGTACAAGAATAGAAAGGTAGGAAGGAGTCAGGTCATAAAAGGCTTTAAAAGCCAGTGAATTTTAAGTATTAGTAAAAAGACCATTGGACTTTAAAGTTAGAAGATCTTGGTCTGAACCCTGGCTGTGACACTTATTAACTAGTTGACTTGCTTGCTGCAAGTCTTTCTACCATCTAATATTAACAATATTTAATTATCAATCTTAAAAGAGTGCTTTAAACAGTTTTCAAACCTTAAAATATCAGATGTAAATTATTATTATAATACAAGCTCCCTGAGGACAGAAACCTCAAACAAGAGGCTTCTTTGTCAAACTTGTAGTTAGAAGTTACTTCCATATAGTCAAGAATTAATGAATCAATAAGTATTGAGTATATTATACTATATATAGTACGTATACACGCATTATATATGCATGCATACATTATATGTATATATACACATTTATATCTATATGCATATATATTTCAGTAATTGTATTTCAATATAATTGATCTTTTGTAATCTGATGTATTTTATTTTGTGAATTTTAAAACATTATTCTGAGAAGAGATGCACAGGCTTTATCCAACTGCCAGAGGGATCCAAGACATACAAAAAAGTTAAGAATTCCAGAACAAGGGGAAACAAGGATAGATTTCAAGAAATATTTGAATAAAAGACATGTGAAAGGAGCAGTAGTCAATTGTTCTCACAACAATAAGGAGGCTGTTTAACATCTTCCAGGAATGAATATTCAAGACACAACAGAAAACCTCCCAAGACTTATCAAACCAGACTGCTACACACTTTGGGAAATCATGTGGGCAAAAATAGTAAGGCTAGAAGAAACCCCCCCCTCCCAAAAAAATTGTAAAATAGTATGAAGTCTTGGTCAATAAGTTAAAGACCAAAAGAATGTAGGTTTTGTTTTCCTCATTAATGACTACTGGAAGCTAAGTATATAGGAGGAAAAAAATAATTTGGGAAGTGAACAATTAAGAAAATTATGTCTAAGAATGGGATTTGAACTTCTGGACAATGGCTTAAAATATAAGGGAGCAGATTCTCAGCCAAGAGGTGGTATACACCTAACAAAAAATTTATTTGCTGGATACTGAATCAACCCCATCTTTGTTATAAATGTTTAAATGAAGGGGCAGGGAAAAAATTGTCCACAAAGCTAAATCCTGGAGAAGTAATATAAGTTGAGATATCCATAAGTTTACAACTGATATCAAAGAAAGGACACAATAGAAAATTCATGGCTTGAAATATCTACATACAAATGCACCAAGTTTAGGCACAAGGAGCTAAAGGCCTAAAATATGGCGGCAAATTTAAATATCAGTAGGGCTTTGTGGGAGGAAACTCATGACTGAAATATAGCTTTAGATGGCTGTAATTTGTTAGAAAAATAGAATGGGTAAAAGAATGTAGGTGGAGTAGGATTGTTTATTTTTAAAATATATTTATGTGAGCAAATCCAGAAAGCATAAGTGGGCAGCATGATGGAGAGCATTTGTGTGGAAATCAACTGAAAGAGAAACAGTCTTGCCAAAATTAGACAATGGACTCCCTGGATTTCTAAAAAGAAGAACTAAATAAAGAATTCTGGAATACAGAGGGGAACAACTTCCTTTCTTGCCTTAATAATTTCATCCTTCAAAAAGTAGAGGAACCAATAAAAGAAAATTGTATATTGCATCTTATCTATCTAACTAGATAACTAGTGCAGATTGTTGGCAGGCAATGATGGGAACCTTGAGAAGTAAGATTCACTGCCTCCTAGAATTTGTGATGAGGACAGGAAAGCTGTGTGTGGTTCTGACATGGATTCTAGATGGGGAGAAAGTATATTTTTCAAAAGAGTCAGAAGGAATATAGGGGTTAGATCTCAATTTCTAAAGGGGAAGCAAGTACAGGAAAGGTAGGAGGCAAGAAAAAATTCTGAAGACACAAAGGAAAACATTTCTGGGGGGGAAATAATAAAGAATTTGTCTAAAGAGACCAATGTGAATGCACAGAAAAAACTCATCAACTAATTTAAATTTGAAAATATATATGGAAAATGGAAACATAGGGAGGTAAAGGAAAATGAATACGAGTGTTGTATAACATTGTTTTTTAAAAAGTCAGAATTGTAAGCCAAACAAGGGTAAGAATGATTTAAGGCTAGCTAGAGAAATGAAGAGCAAAAAGTTTTTTAAAGCTCAATCTGAAAAAGGAAGAGGAATAAAAAAGGAATACCACTACTGCTCACCAGAGAAAGGACCATGATCCCTAAAAACAGAAAAATGTTAAACAATCCCTAGATTGCTTTTGTTTTTCCCCTATACATTTGCATCTTTGCAACAAAAATGTCAGAAGAAAAACGACTTTGCATGGGTTGAAAACCAAGATAAGAGAATATAATAAGAGAACTTGGTTACCTTTAATGAATTCTTATCACCTGGTTTAAATCTATACCCAGCTTTGTATACTCTTAAGAACTTGCAGGTGTGCATTTTGGAGAGCAATTTGGAACTATGCCCAAAGAGCTATCAAACTGTGAATACCCTTTGATCCAGCAGTGTTTCTACTGGGCTTATATCCCAAAGAGATCTTAAAGAAAGGAAAGGGACCTGTATGTGCAAGAATGTTTGTGACAGCCCTCTTAGTAATGGCCAGAAACTGGAAACTGAGTGGATGCCCATCAAGTGGAGAATGGCTAAATAAATTATGGTATATGAATATTATGGAATATTATTGTTCTATAAGAAACAATTAGCAGGATGATTTCAGAGAGACCTGGAAAGACTTACATGAACCGATGATAAATGAAGTGAGCAGAACCAGGAAATGATTGTACACAGCAACAACAAGATTATACGACGATCAATTCTGATGGACTTGGCTCTTTTTAACCATGAGATGATTCAGGCCTGTTCCAATGATCTTGTGATGATGAGAGTCATCTACACCCTGAGAAAGCACTATGGAAACTGAGGATGGATTACAACATAGCATTTCACTCTTTTTGTTGCTTGAATTTTCTTTTCTTTTCTTTTCTTTTTTTATTTTTTGATCTGATTTTTCTTGTGCAGCAATATAACTATATAAATATGTATGCCTATTTTGGATTTAACATATATTTTAACCATGTTTAACATATTTTAGATTACATGCCATCTAACAGAGAGGGTGGTGGAAAGGGGGAGGGAAAATTGGAACACAAGGTTTTGAAGGGTCAATGTTGAAAAAATTATCCTTGCATATATTTTGAAAATAAAAAACTTGGGGCAGCTAGGTGGTGCAGTGTATAGAGCACTAGTCCTGACAGGAGGATCTGAGTTCAAATTTGGCCTCAGACACTTACCACTTTCTAGCTGTGTGATCTTGGACAAGTCCAGTCATTTAACCTTAATAGCCTCAGCAATAAATAAATAAATAGCTTGAATTTAAAAGAAAAAAAAAAAAGAATTAGCAAGTGTGATAGCTAAAACAATTATCAGTGGCACCTCAAAAGATGTGAACAACAGGAGATGGCTGCAGAAGGATGGGAAAGAGTAAATGTGGTCCTGACTTTCAAAAGAGGGAAGAACAACCTACAACCAATGATCCAAACACCAATTCCTGGCAAAATTTTAGAGAGATCATTAAAATAAAAAAGGAAGTAGCAATTACAAAGAATCAGCATGAATCAACAACAAATAATACCCCAAACATATTTAACAAAATAATCACAAAAAAGTTACAGTAATGTATTTAGCTTTTTTTTTTTTTTTTTTTTTTTTGCTGAGGAAACTGGGTTAAGTGATTTGCCCAGGATTACACAGCTAGGAAGTGTTAAGTATCTGAGGTCAGATTTGAACTCAGGTTCTCCTGACTTCAGGGCTGTGCTCTACCTACTGCACCACCTAAGTCCCCCTCAATAACGCATCAAAAAGATTATATATTTTGGCCAACTTTTATTTGGAACAAAGATGAGAGAGATAAAATGAGAAATTCTATTCAAAATAACTACAAAATATGTAAAATACTGGAAAGTTGACCTACCAACACATATAGCAATCAAATGAATACAACTACAAAACTCTACAGAAATCAATAAACATCAAATAAATGGTAATATAGTCATTCTTCATTATGTGCTGTGCCAATAAAATAAAAATCACAATGACACCTAAATTAATTTTGTCAGTGTCCTACCAATTAAACTAACAAAGGATTACTTTAAAGGACTAGAAAAAATAAAATCAGGAGGCACTAAGGATCAAGACTCTCAAGAGAAACAGTGGGGGAGAGGAGGGAAGAGAGAACAAGAAAGGAAGGGACCTAGTAGCACCAGATCTCAAACTATATTACAAAGCAGTAGTCCTTAAAATCATTTGGAACTAGTTAAGATCTAAAAAAGTAGAATAATCAGTATTACAGGTTACAGATTTATAAAAATCATAGATTAAGAACTGGAAGACTCTTGAGGTCTCATTTTACAGATGAGGACACTGCAGTTTAAAAGTGAAATGACTTGGCTGGGGTCATATAGCTAAGTATCTCAGACAGAACTCAGGTCTTCTTGACTCTGAGCCTAGAACTCTGTTCACTATGCCAGCTGCCTCATTTACTAAATATACAACATTTAGAAGTAAATTATTGTAGTAGTCTAAAATATGAAGAAGATTTGCAGGATCTGCTGAATGAATTGAGAAGAACCAGGAGAACAATATACAGAATTACTTCAATATTGTCAAGACAGACTTAGAAACTCTGATAGTCACTATGATCCATCACAATTCCTGAGGACACAAAATGAAACATGCTACTTACTGCCTAAGAAACAAATGGTAAACAAAGAACAATTAGAGAATTTTTTTTTTTTGATATGGTCAATGAAGAAATGTGTTTTATCTGACTAAATCTACTTGTGATGGAACGGGCCTTCCACATCCAGAGAAAGAACTATAGAAACTGAATGTGGATCAAAAAATAGTATTTTCAACTTTTTGTTCTTGTTTGTTTGCTTGGATTTTTTTCCTTTCTTGTGTTCTTTTTCCTTTTGATCTGATTTTTTTGTTCAGCATGACAAATATAGAAATATATTTAGAAGAACTGCACATGTTTAACCTATATCACATTGCCTGCTATCTTGGGAGGAGGTATGACAAGGAGAGAGAAAATTCTGGAACACAAGGTTTTGCAAAAGTGAATGTGGAAACTTATCATTGCATGTATTTGAAAAAAACAAAATACTATTAAAATTTTAAAAAAACAATACTTTTTATCATGATGTCTATCAATTAAGGAATGGCTGAACAAATAATGATCTATGAATGTAATGGACTTGTTCCATAAGAAATGACAAGAGGGATGGATCAGAGAAATCAGGGAAGATTTCATATGAATTGATGCACAATGAAGTAAACAGAACCAGAACAATAATTTCTACAAAAACTTTAATGTTGTAAAGAAAAATAATTTTTAAAACATATAATATACATATATATACATACTTAATATAATAATATACTTTATAATATTAAGAGTAAAACATCAGTTAAGTATATTTCACAAAGTGAAACCAAAAAAAGCAAGAAAAGCATTTGTCTAGTTAAAAACGAAAAACAATTTTGAAATCCTTAGCAACTATAGCCAATTCAATGATCAACTAGTGCTTTAAAGCACCAATGGTGGAACATGTTAACCACCATCTTAACAGAGATGAGGGATTCTTAAGACAGCTGAGATATACACTTTTGGATGCCAATACATGGATTCACTTAAGAGAATTTTTGTAATTTTTTTTTTAATTTGAGGAGGATGTGAGTAGGATGTGAGATAAAGAAGCCAAAAAAGAATATGTAGTAGTATTTTTTATACACATAAGTGAACAGAAGTTCACTAAGTACACACTAAGTACAGCTTTGAAATTAACATGTTGAATTTTTTTTTTTTTTATGAAAGCCATATGTAATAAAAGAGATTCATGGTTTTATCTACAATTTTCTCTATCTGCTCTTCTATATATATGGAAATGTTTACATTTGAGGATGTTTATAAAATACAAAACAAAAAAAAAATTAAAGAAAGACAATAGGGTTATACCAGACTAGTCTTATCTGACTAATTAAATTAGTACATTAGAAGAATGTAGCACAGTAACAAGAGTATATGATGACCAACTATGATAGACTTGGCTCTTCTCAACAATGCGGGGATTCAAGGCAATTCCAATAGACTTAGATTGGAAAATGCCATCCACATCCAGAGAGAACTATGAAGAAGCAATATGGATCAAAGCATAGTACTTTTCACCTTTTTTTCCTTGTTTGTTTTTTCAAGGTTTTTTCCCTTTTGTCCCATATGACAAATACGGAAATATGGTTGCACATATTTAACCTTAAAAAATGTAACAAATATAGTTTGCCTAGAATTAATAACGTATCTCATTCTTATGGAGAAGATAACCAGATTTAGACTAGAAAGTAATGTAATTAGAGGATTTGGAACTGGATGGATGATACAAATCAAAAAATAGTTCAATACAAACTTGGGAGGAGAGGTCCCATGGAACGTAATTAAGATCTTTCTTGGCACTCTTGGTTATCAATAACTGGGATAAAAGCATAGATGTTATGCTCATCAAGAATGAAGATGACACAAAGCTAGGAGCTAATACAGTGGGATGGCAGTCAGGATCTAAAAGATCTTGGCCAGAGCACAGGCTAAATCTAATTAGATGCAACTGAATAGGGATGAATGTAAAGGCTTACAACAGAGCTCAAAATCCACTCTCACAAAGACAGTATGGGGGAAGACTTGTCCAACAGGAAGAAGGATGTAGGTAAGAGTCAGCAGTTGTGATGTGACCATCCAAAAAGCTAATGGGATCTGGGCTGCTTTAAGAGGCCTGGCTTCCAAAGGACTATGGATGGAAATGATGGTCCCTCTGGACCATCACTAAGTTTTAGCCAGACTTTATCTGGAGTACTGTGTTCAGGTCTAGATGTCACTTTAGGGACAATTTTGATAACAGAAAGCAGACCTAGGCTTTACCACTTAGGCTTTACCACTTACTAGCAAGTAAATCTGCCTTCTCTATGCTGCAGTTTGGCCCCACAAGAGGTTCAATTTGATCATTTAAATCTAAGACCCATCCAATCCTAACATTCTATGATCCTTGATCTCTGATGGTTTGTATTGTGACAGGACTAAGGAACATGCAAGGAATTTGGGGAAGATAAATTTAGGGAGAAGAGGAAAGAGGGAGATTGAAAAAAAAGGTAAGAATTTTTGCTTAGATGTACAGAATAGCAGAATAACTTGAAGAGAGTGGGGGATGACATGAAATAAGTGGCTATGAAGAAGTGACAGCACTTGACTGTAGAAGAATTAAGTTGATTAGAAAGAAATTAGTGAAATTCCTAGATAGAGCTTAAATAAATTATTCCCCTCTCTGGGATTATTTCCTCCTCCATAAAATTATAGGGTTAAGTTAGAAGATCTTTAAGGATCCTCTTGAGTTTAAATCATATTTTTCCATCCCACACCCACCATGGTTTTTCATTCCATGATTGTGAACTCCTATAAGAAAAGTAGCCTAATTATCTGCCCTGTGCCATGGCAGATCACCTACAACCAACTGCTTGATAGGTGATTTAATAACAAAAACTAAATTAAACAAATAGGGCTAAAAGCTTTTAATTTAAACCTGTGCAACTCTTAACAGATTTATTGCAGCTTAACTGTATGTCTATAAAAAAAAAAAATGTGACTGTTTACTTACTACATATCACCAATGGAATGTTTACAAAGTCCCAGAGTTCCTTGCCCACAAATTCATGACTAGATTCCCTCCTTCAAAATTGACGAAATTATTTTTAGACACTTAAATCAAGAAAAAAAAAATTGGGGGGTTTGTTTTTGTGCTTTATTTGGGAATGCCTTGCTTTAAAATATACTCTCACTCCCAACCTAAGATTATAGCTATAATAATTATAAAATAAATCTCCAGTGTCAAAACAGTCAAGAAATAAGAAATTTATAACAGGTAGTCAGAGACTTTCTATGCAGTGATCTGGAAACTTGTTGCATTAAAACTTAAAATCATGTGACCAAGGACTATACTTAATAATTCCAGCTTTAAACCACCTAGTGGAATGCCCAATATTTTAAGAGGCTTGCTATTATAAAAGAGCTACAAACAAAAGGCATTTTTACATTTTAATCTCTAAAAATCTTTAAACAATCATAAATTTAATTTAAAACACATAAAACAGAGCATTCCTCCTAAGGAACAAAACAAGAACTCATGATTTTTCAAGTGTTTTCTTCACATAGGACCTATGACAAAGGTATTATGAAGTAGTACAATTTTCCCTGAATGGAAGAAATTAGAAAAGTTACATGTCAATTTGGGATGTCAATATGGGAGATGGGCCTGGAACACAAATCTTGTGACTCTGGACTAATGGAGATTTCCACCACCACCACCACCCCACCCCCCTGTGACAAGTACACAAAGAGCTTTATGACTATTGAGTGTTATGTCAGGTGACCAGAAGGAGCTCCCAGAGAAGGATCCCTGGGATCACTACCAATGATTCTGGCCACTGGGGGTTAAGGAGAAAGGCAAGAAGGCCAGCTTATCATTATGCAAGCTGGCTCAGTGACTAGGGAATGGAAAACAAGGCCAAAAAGCAAGATCCTGGTCTAAGCCAAAGCAAAGCTTGGATGGTATCAGGGTGGAGTGTCCTGAAGCTTCCCAGACTGCGGTCTAAATTTGGGAGAATGATTAGAAAAGGCCCATGAAGGATTGGAGAGGAAGGATGTACACTGCAGAGCTCTCCAGCCTGGGCTAGTAGGAAAGAGAAGAGAGATGATTGGTGCTGGTCCAAGGCACAAAAAGTCAAACAGTTAGTGCTGCCCTGTAAGCCTAGAAAAGGTGTCCTGAAGACTAAGTCCCCAGCCTGCCTTACTTGGGGAGCCTCAGCTGGTTTTGGTTTTGTTTGGGGTTTTTTTGCATCTGCCTGTTCTCTATGAGCTGTATATTATGAAAAAAAAATGATATCACTGTCCAAGAAGGGCTTATTTTCCTCCAAATAAAAATCAAGAGAAAGTAGCATGGCAAAATGAATGTATGAAAAACATTATGTATAATAATTATTATATGTACTACATTCTGAGAATACAAACCGAAAAAGCAAAACATTCTCTCAAGAGCACAGTCTAATAAAGAATATAGCAAGCAAACAACAATGTACAAAAACTTTAGCCATTGTAAGTAGAAATAATCAACAGAGAAAAGAAAAGACACTTGGATTTAAGAGGATCAGCTTCCTGATGTGGAATTTTAGCTGGGCCTTGAAGGAAGCCAAGGAAACCAAAGGAAGCCAGGAGACAGAGCTGAGAAGGGAAAGCATTCCAGGCATGGGAAAAGCCAGTGAAAATACACTGTCTGGCAGTAGAAGGTCAGCAAGGAGGCCGGGCAGCACTGAACAGGAGGGGTAGAAGGTGGAGAGAAGGTTATGAAGGGTTTTATATTTGATCTTGGTTGTGAGGAAAATTCTTTACTGTTTACAAAACACCATATACATGTGACTAACAACCAAATCATAGGGAAACACAAAGTGGGGAAAGTAAACTCTGTATTATTGCCAAGATTGGCTTCTTGAGTTCAGTAGGCATATCCAGGCAAGTCCGAAGAGTTAGAAAGAGCCCTCCATTTCCTCAAAGTGTAAATTCTTTGACAAAGTATGAATTCACTTAGGTCCCCTTTTTACCAAGTTCCTTTGTTCTGGTATTGACTTGGAATTAAGGACCAATGAGTTGATAATATATAGCTGATGAAGTTCTCACACTGGTGCTATCCCTTTGTCAGGACTGAGCCTTTAAAATGAGCCATAACCATGCCCAAAGGTCTGATAGAGAAAGCAAAAAGGCTCCACAAAGTTCCAAATGTCCTGAGAGAGGCCTGTGCATACAAAATAGATGCCCCCTAACCCTAGGAGAGGAAGAATCAGTGCCAGATGAAGGGACACACCATTGCAAAGAGAAAGATCAACAGGGAGGTGGAGATCCAGGAGAAATGCCACCAAGACATGTGAGAAAGAAAAGCAGCATCCTACACTCAGGAGCCCTAATATGTGCAAGCAAGTAGAATCATAATCAGTGACCCTTTCAAAATTACACACTTTTAGATTACATATTAAATGCGTTCTCTTCAGCTAAAAATAGTATTTCTTGATTTTCCATTGTACCCCAATTGAAGTCACTAGAAATATTCCTGGAACAGATGAAGATGACTGACCTTAGGAATTCCTCACCGATAATCAGAAGGACTTAGAAAAGTTCCAAGTTTTCACCTTAAAAGAAAACAACTCAATCTCCCCCTCCCCCCAAAAAAACCAATGCATGTTTCACACAATAAGATGGGGGAAAAAGAGAATGAGTAACAAAGAAAAAAGGTAAAGCTGGAGCCCAAGTCTCCAAAGTAGCTTTATTATCTCATTTATAGAGTTATAAACAATTATCTTAACTGACCAGTCATTTATCTAATGGCTGTCCCTTCCTCTCCTAAAAGGATTTCCTCACCTTCATTTCTTAGAATCCTCTCACTTCCCACAAGGTTCAGCTACTCTGGAGCACTTCCTCCCACCCAGATCAGTGATCTCCCTCCCAAAGTCCCTTTGGTATTGCTTACTTGTTTACATAATGTTTTGCCCCCAGGAGAATACAAATCCCTTGAGGGATTTTATTTTCACTTGCCTAGTACACTACCTAATGCCTAGGACAGTGCCTTGCACATAGTAGATAATAAAAGGAATATTTACTGAATTAAATATCATAAATATAATGAGAGTCCATAGGAAGAAGCTGAAAAAGTTAATGTTCAACAAAAGTCATCAACCTAATTGATAAATGGACAAAGAATATCAACAGAAAATTTTCAGATGAAGAAATTGAAGTTATTTCTAATCATATAGAAATGATCAAAATCATTATTCATGGATGGGGTGAAGCCAAGATGGCAGGGTAGAGTATCATTTCACACCTCTCAGTTTGGCTAAGATGACAGAAGAAGAAAACGATAATTGTTGGAGGGGATGTAGGAAACTGAGACACTAATGCATCATTGGTAGAGCTGTAAAATGATCCAACTATTTTGGTAAACAATTTGGAACTGTGCCTAAAAAGGTTATAAAACAACATATCCTTTGATCCAGACTCTTTTGGGTCTGTATTCCAAAGAGATCACAAAAGAGAGAAAAGAACCCACATGTGCATTATTTGTAGCAGCCCTTTTTGTAGTGGTGAGAAACTGAAAATTGAGTAGAAGCCCATCAGTTGGACAATAGCTGAATAAGATATGGTATATGGTATTTCTTATATATAAGAAATGAGGAGAAGCCTTGTTTCAAAAAAGCCTGAAAAGATTTACCTTAACTGTTGCTGACTGAAGTGAGCAGAACCAAAAAACCATTGTACACAATAACAAGATTATATGATGATCAGCTGTGATGAATTTGGCTCTTCTCATCAATGTGGTGATTCAAGGCATTTCCAATTGACTGGGGAGGGAAAATGCCATCCACAACCAGAAAGAAGACTATAGAAACTGAATGTGGATCAAAGCATAGTACTTACATCTTTTTTGTTTATTTTCTTTCTAATGTTTTTTTTCTCTTTTCCTTAGAATTTTTTTTTTTTGCATAACATGACAAATATGAAAATACGTTTAAAAGAATTATACACATTTAATCTATATCAGATTGCTTGCTATCTTGGGAAGGAAGAGATAGGGAGAAAATGGTGAAACACAGTCTTATAAAAATGAATGAATGATGAAAACTATCTCTACATGTATTTGGAGAAAAAATGCTACTGAATATTAAAAAACTTATCCTCACACACAAAAAAAGTCAATATTCAGGAATAACTTTAGTGGTCCTTAATAGAGCGAGGCTGGTTTTAGCCTTCACCTTATCCTGGCTTTTTTTCACCATCATATCAAATCCAGTGTCCTTGCTTTACATTCAAGATACTCAACTGCTTTCTCCTCCTTTTCCAACCTCAGCTTTCACTCCCACAAGACAGTCCCTGTTTCAAGCAGACCAACTGTTTGTCATCCCACACACGTCTAACTAATTCTTTACTGCATTTACTGTCTGTACCGCTGCTTTTGGCACTTAATCACATACTGCCTTGGTTTTTTTTTTTTTTTTTTTAACCACTTCATGACTGCATATTACATCCCCCTTGATGCATTTCTAAGACATTTTGATATCAGAACTGAAACTACAATTATATCTATAATATCCCCAACAAGTGATTATCTAGTCTGCCTCAGCATTCGTGACAAAAGCTCACTCAGTTACAATGATAAACTCACAAGGCAACCCAATTTTGGACAGATTTAATCTTCCTTTAGGGTTCCCAGGCCATTTCTATCCCCTAGCTTTGTTCCCCCTAAGAACCACCGAGCCTTATCAGATGTCCTGAAGCTGAACCCTCCTATATGAATTAATTCTTCCTATTGGAATATAAGGTTCTTGAGAGAAGAGACTACCTCCATCTTCTGTTTGTACCACTAATATGTAACACAGACCTTGGCACACAGTAAGAGTTTAATAACTTCAATCAAAAAATATTATTACATACCAGACACTGAAA
Organism: Sarcophilus harrisii; assembly: GCF_902635505.1. Taxonomy (NCBI): domain Eukaryota; kingdom Metazoa; phylum Chordata; class Mammalia; order Dasyuromorphia; family Dasyuridae; genus Sarcophilus; species Sarcophilus harrisii. Next base: position 58,468,500 of record NC_045427.1, on the reverse strand, counting down.
TAAGTAGGAGTGATACAAAAAGAGGCAAATTCTCTGCACTCAAAGAATTATCATATATATATATATAATATGTAGAATATATGTATATATAAGATATATACAAAATAGTCTAATAATCTATACTAATATTTCCCATTTATCCCAAATAGGAAATATTAAAAGCAAGAAGATACTGTAAGTGAGTTTGAAGAAGACTTCTCATAAAAGGTAGAATTTTTGTTAGGATTTGACAGAATCCAGGGAGGCCAATAGTTGGAAACAGGAAGAAGAGTGTTCTAGATATGGAGAATAGCCAGAGAGAAAAATTCCCATAGCCAAAGGATGGATGTGTCTTGTTCATGGAACAACTAGGAGGCCAGTGTCACTGTATCAAAAAAGTCTATGTTGTGGAGTAAAGTGTAAGATAGAAGAGAGCTTATGAAGAGCTTTGAATGCCACTGAGAGCATTTTATATTTGCTCCTGGTGGCATTAGGCAGCCACAGGAGTTTACCAAATAGGGAGAAGGGCAGGATGATGGTGATGTGTTCAGACCTTTTGTTTTGCAAAAATCACTTTAGTGACTGGAGAATGGATGGAAATGGGGAAAGACTTGCAGACAGATTCACCAGCAGAGTATGGTAGTAATCAAAGTGTGATTCCTAGGTTGTGAGCCCAAGGAATGGGAGATGCTGTTGCCCTCTACAGTAACGGGGAAGGTAAGAGGTGAAAGAAAAATAATGAGCACTGTCTGGGGCACACTGAGTTTGAGAACTCTACTGGACATCCTAAACTGATAGAGATCTTAAAGACAGAGAGATCCTAAACTGGATGTCTGAAAGGCAGTTGGAGGAGTGAGAGGGAAGGTGAGCAGAGAGTTTGGGGCAGATTTGACTTGAGAATCATCAGCATGGAGATAGGAATTAAATCCATGAAATAACCAAGTGAAGAAGAATAAAGGGAGAAAAGAAGAAAGTCTAGGACAGAACCCTGAGGGATAGCTATGATTAGAGGGTATGATCCAAAGAATCCAGCAAAGGAGTGATCAGATGGATAAGAAGGAAAAGCAGGAAAGAGTGATGTCCCACAAACCTAGAGAGAAGAGTATCAACCCAGGGATCAAAGACTGCAAAGAGGTCCTGGAGAAAGAAATGGGAAGAGGCCATTGGATTTAGCAACTAGAAAATTGTTAGTATTTTGTAGAGAACAGTTTTGTTGGAATAATAAGGAATAATTCATGCCTTTTCTTTCATTCATTTATAGAACCAAAATCTGCCTTAATAGTTTTCATACATCTGGCTTGCTGTTTTTCATCTTTCATTGTAGAGAGGACCAATGATGTTATGAATTGGATTTAAGTGAAGCAGAGCTGTGCAAAGTCATCAGCTTCACTCTCTCCTCCAAGTCCAGCAGCAAGACAAAAGTTAAAGGCCTTATTCCCTGAGTATACTCCTTATCCCCCAACCCCAGAGTTACACTTCTCATAGAGAACATTTTAATTCCTATCTCAGTACCTTAGCATATTGCTTTCTCTATCTGAGGTGTCCACTCTGTTTTCATCGACTCACTTCTACTTCCATTAAGATTCAGCACAAATCTAAGCTCCTCCAAAGTATTATTCCCTGAATAATACCAAAAATCATCTGTACATGTACATATGTTGTTTTCTAACTGGTCCATCTGTCTATGGTTTTCCTTGCCCAATTATAAACTTCTCAAGAGTGGGGATAGCATTTCCCCTTTAAGTTCATCATCCATATTCTGCTCCTCTTGTGTCGGTTTACCCCAGAATGCTAACTTGGTTCCTTCTCTTCTGCTCCCTTTACATCCTCTTACTGAACTCATTACTTCCTATGAATTTAACTACTATCTCTATGTACATGACTCCTAACATTTTTTTCTCTCAGGACACTTCCACCTGAATATCTCCTAGGATCTCAAATTCAACATATCCCAAACAGAAATACACTCATCTTTTCTTTTAATGTCCCTACTTCTGTCAAGGTCATCACTATTCTTCTAGTTACTCAGGTCCACAATCTAGAACTCATCCTCAATTCCTCAGGCTCCTTCACCCCTATTTACAATAAGTTACCAAGCCTTGTCAATTTTACCTCCTCAACATTTCTCAAATCCTTTCTCTTCCTTCTATTCATATAAATACCCTTATATGGGCCCTCATGGCCTCTTCTCTGAAACACTGTAATTGTTTCCTCCTAATTGAGATGCATGCATTCAGTATGACTACAAACTAGCACTTCCTTCAAGAAGCTTTTCTTGATTTCTTCTAGTTTTGTGTGTGTGTGTGTGTGTGTGTGTGTGTGTGTACACGAAGTTTTAGAATTTAAGCTCCCTGAGGGCGGGGACCATCTCCAGATTCTGAAAGGTTCAAAATTAATATTACCTCCCATTTTTACTATTTTGACTTTACAATTTAATTGGCTTTATGCTGTATGCATTTTTATAACTGAATTAGTATCTGACTAAAAGTACTTTTCTATGTCCTTGAGTTAAATTCAGGAATTTAGCTTTCTGCCTGCATTAAGTTAAAAGTATTCTTTTTTACAAGTTGTTATCTCTTATAATGATAGCTTCTCAGTTATCTGCTTGTTATCTTTAAACACCAACAAGTTAACCTGGTGTTATCCCCGAAAAGATATGTCATCTGTCTTTGTACAATTAGGGGAGATTTTATCTCTTCCAAGAGGACAGCAAATCTGACAATACTGGTTCCCTATTAAAGCAGATAAATTCTATAAAACAATTAACATTCTTTAACTGTCAGGTAATTAGCTTCACATGAATGCCAGCTTACTTTTCTTAATACAGCCAGTTGAGTTTTCCAGTTGAGATGAAGACATCCTTCTTATCTACCTGCAAATAAAGTCCCCCTGCCCCCTTCTCATTGAGGCTGCCAGTCTGACCTGCTTTGTTAACAATTAGACATGTTACTGTTAATAAACTGATCTTGTTTAAAGCCTATACCTCAGTCAGCCTTTCTTAAATTTACTTGGAAACAGTTCCCTATGTGCTTGACATATAGTAGTTTTTACAGAAATGATTTATTTACTGATTGGTTGGTCGTAGAGCAGGAAGATACAGAATCATAAATTTAGAATTGGGGCAGCTAAGTGATGAAGTGGATAGAGAATTGGACCTGGAGTCACAAAAACTCACCTTTCTGACTTCATACCTGACCTCAGATAATAACGAGTTGTATGACTCTGGACAAGTCACTTCTCCCTGTTTGCCTCAGTTTCTCATCTACATATAAAATGAACTGGAGAAGGAAATGGCAAACTACTCCAGTATTTTTGCCAAGGAAATCCCAAAAAGGTCCCAAAAATCTGAACATGACTAAAAACTACTGAACAACAATACAAATTCAAAATTGGAAGAGACCTTCGATACCATCTAACCCAACCTCCTTGTTTTATAGATTAGAAATTGAGGTCCAAAGAAGCAAAGTAAGTTAACAAGTCACATAGGAGCAGAGTCGGCCCTTGAACCTAGACCCTTGGACTCCCCCTCCAGGACTCATTCCATGTTGCCATCATGCCTGAGGGGGGAAGGAGAGAGAAGACAAGTTCTGACCATGGGAGACAAGATCAGTGTTTACATCCTAGTTCTACTACTTACCTGGTCATGTGACTTGGGTAACTTGAAATGATCTCCTTCTCTTGGTTTCTTCCTTTTCAAAATGAAAAGAACAGTCTGTGCCCCATGTACTTAATAAAACAATGCTGGGAGGGACCTCAGATATTATCTAGTCAAAGCCATTTCCAGAAGAAACAGAAATATAGCTTTCAAGTGTTTGTCCCTGGGCTCTCCAATCCACTCCTTGGGAGTCTCACTGAGCAATCCACCTAATGGAACAGCTCTGTAGCTAATGAATCCTGCTCACATGATCTGCAGAAAAAAGTCCAAACTCTTTAGCCTACACTCAGGGTCTTCAGTAATCCAATTCCAACTATCATTCTTTACCCTATATCACACACTCTGCCTATCCCTCATGTATTCTTTGGTTGACCTAGCTTCTCATGGCTGGGATTCCACTCCCCAACCAACCCCCCAAACTCCAATCTCAGGTTGCTGAAATCCTACCCCTTCCTTTAAGGCCCAGTTCAGGGGCCATCTTCCTCATGAAACCATGCCTTCTCACCGCTGTATATACCCACTGCCATCTTAATCCACCGAATCTCTTAAACCACTCTGGCTGAATCTTGCCAATGCATTTAGATTTGCATTATAATGACTTACAGGCATGTCTTAGTAACTCTACTAACATTCTTAAGGTGACTATCTTTTTTCAAAGAAGCAATATGCTAGACTAAAAATCTCTGAAGTCAGGAAAATCTAGGTTCAGATCTGAGTCTAACATTTGCTCATTGTGCAATCCTGGATCAACATTTAATCTCACTGAGCCTCACATTCCTAATCTATAAAAATGAGGATAAATACAAATGGTGATAATTATATTCAAAAGGTTCTTAGAAGGAAAGTTTTTACTAAATATTAAAATGCTACATAAATGCTAATTGTCTTATTTTCCCAGCACCTAGTGCAGTGTAGTTATAACAGCCAGCATTTATATATAGTTTTAAGTTGTACAAAATGCATTAAAGGATTTTATCCTCAAAATAGATGAAGAAACTGAAGTAGGCAGCAGTTAAATAACTTGCTCTAACTCATACAGCTAATAAGTGTAGAGGGCAGGAACTCTGAAAAGGTGTACTTAAATCTAGGACAACATGGTATTTGTAGTTAAGTACCTACTTAATGTGAGATAATAATTCTCTCTAAGAACATACTTAATGTTCTATTCTATGTTCAATCTAGTGGGCATATTCTTAGGGTAATATGGTGATTTAATGTTCTACAATACACATGCTCAGTGTGAGGTAGTAATGTAATCCTACTGGAGTATTTAAAGGGGGTCTCAGGCTCAGAAGGTTATCTCAGCAGCAGCTCTCTCAGCCACAGACACAAGAGAAGACACCAGATTCCAGACTCCATCTTTGACCAGCCTCATGGTGGCCCTCCTGCCTCCTTCACTCCACTAAAACTAAAGACTCGGGCTAATTCGAGGTCCTCCAGAGAGCTAGTCTGGACTTTACAAATAAGTTTCCAAGGCTAGATTTGAATTCAAATATTCTTGACTACATTTCCAATACTATATGTATTATACCTTTTGTTTTACACAGAATTGAACATACATCTATTTCAAAAAACTTAACTGAAAAGGTAGCCTGGTGATGAGTGTGATAATTCCTTTGCAAAATGCAGTCAATGTATAATTTCAACAACACAATTCCCATTTTTTATTGTCTTTACTGAGTATAATGCCAGGTAAAGCCAGCAAACCCTCTCCCTTTCAATGGAAAAAGCTGCTTTCTCAGCAAAAATTGCTATTTCCTATTACAACCATTCTTTTTAAATATAGTTTACTAAAAAGGAACACTGTTTCTAGTTTCTTTTCTATTTTTCAGCATTTTCAGTTCATGTTATAAACATAATTTATTATTTGCACAGGAACATAATAAAACGATAAAAGTATTTAAGAACTAAGTGTCAAAGCTGAGACCCGAACCCAGGCTTCCTGATTCCAACACAAAGGTTTTTTCCACTCTCTTAAGTAGTCTCATTAGATTATTACATTTGGCTCTTGCCTTTAATATACAAGCTATTGCTCAGCCATATAAACCCTGAATCCCCTTTCCCATCTTTCAAAGCCCTGCCCTTTCATGAACCCTTCTCCAACTATTCTAATCCCCATTGATTTTTCTTTTAAGATGTAATATATACTGTAATATATACATATCCCAAAGAAATCATAAAAGAGGGAAAAGGATCCACATGTGCAAAAATATTTATAGCAGCTCTTTTTGAAGTAACAAAGAATTGGAAAATGAGTTGATGCCCCTCAATTGGAGAATGGCTGAATAAGTTGTGGTATATGAAGATAATAAAATATTATTGTTCTATAAAACATGAACAAGCTGAATGATGCCCCTCAATTGGGGAATGGCTGAATAAGTTGCAGTATGTGAAGATAATAGAATATTATTGTTCTATAAAAGATGAACAAGATGCTTTTAGAAATGCCTGGAAAGATTTACATGAATTGATTGATGCTGAGCAAAACAAACAGAATCAGGAATACATTGCACACAATAACAGCAAGAATGTGTGATGATCAACTATGAAAGATCTGGTTCTTCTCAGTGGTTCAGTGATCCAAAGCAATCCCAATAAACTTTGGACAGAAAACGCCATCTGCATCTAAAAAAAAAAGAACTATGGAGATTGAATGTAAATCAATACATGCTTCTTTTTTCTGTTTTTTTTTTTCTCTTCCACAGTTTTTCCCTTTTGCTCTGATTTTTCTCTTCCAACATGATTCATAAAGCAATTTGTATTAAAAATAAATATATTTTTTAAAATAGGTAGCATATAATTTAACATTTGGTTACATATTGCCTTTTATTTAACTATTTCACAAGTAGCTTTGAGGTTAGGGACTATGTTTATGTCTTATATAACCATTCCCATTTATCACCATCCCAGATTTCTTTCAAGCTCTTCAGACAAATGAAGCAAGATCACTATAGTCAGGATGCTTTATGACTGTCTTAGCACTTCTGTATCACATTTTGAAGTTCCTTCTCATGTGTCCCTAATACAATTCATAAAAGATTGGCAGGATCATTGGGGACATTTCACTCTAATTATTCTATTTTATGAATGAGGAAGCCAAGCCCTTGAAAAGAAATGATGTACCCTTAGTGGCTGAGCTGGTACTATTCAACATTTATTTAGCTATGTATGTGTGCAGAACAGATGATGATCTGGTCATTATTTCTATATTTCCTGATAACTTGTATGAAATGATCTGAATACTATCAACAGAGTAACAAGCAGACCTGGGAGACAGACTTAAAAGCATTGTTTCTTAGTAACCTTGATAAGGTTAATGGTTACATAACTTTGTATAAACTAAAACCTTATTAAGAAGATAAATGTTAGCTTAATTAACTTTTCAATTCTTCTCAAGTAGCAGAAACATGATCAACATCAACAAACATTCATCAAATAAGCATTTATTAAATGCCTATTGTGTACCAAGAACTACTCTAGCTACTGGAGAAACAAATTCAAAATTGAAACCATACCTCTGTTCCCACTGGAAGAAAGGGAACAAAGAACACGGACATAAACAAGCACAAAATAAATACAAAATAATTTAGAAACAGAGGAAGAGATTCACAACCAGGGGGACTTGTGCTGAAATAACACTGGAAGATACATGGCCACCAAAATCCAAACCTTAATTCTTAATACCATTGACTATCATTCTCAACATCCCCCCTCTTCTTCAGAAGCCTACCTGGCTTCCTCTTAGCTGCTTTTTGGTTAAAATACCAAATGCCAAACTTATTAGGCATTTAAAGACCTTCACAAGTCTGGATCCAGACCATTAGTCAAGTCTAATAAGACATCACTGCCTTTGAGGTTCTGGCTCCTCCTTCACCCAGTTAGGAAGGTGATCTCTCTAAAGTACAAGCCTGACATCCTCATGCAATAAATAAACTCTGGTGCTTCGCTATTACCTCAAGTATCCGTATCTTGTTTGGCTCTGGGAGCCCTCCAAAACCTATCCCTCCTATATTTCCAGTCTTACATATCACTCCCCTGTCAAGATCCCCCATACATATGAGCACTCTACTTTCAACTGGTTGGCCATGCCTGCAATCCTGGCTTCCCTGGTGTCCTTCAAGACTCAGCTAAAATCACATTCTGCAAGAAACTTCTTTGTCCTTCCTTAATGCTAGAACTTTCAATTTGAAATTATCTTATGGTCTCTTTACTGAAATCTTATATTTTTAATAACTTGAAATTGCATTAAGACTTTTAGAAGACTTTGTATATCTGGTTTGTATGTAATTATTTGCATGTTATCTCCCCCATTAGAGAGTTCCTTGACACAAGGCTGGTTTTTGCTTTTCTTTGCATTTAGCACAATGTCTGGCACATAGTAGGCCCTTAAATGCCTGTTTGTTTGATCTGACATTACATATTACATCCTACATTCCAATCAAGCATCTAAGGCTTTGCGTGGACAGTCAGTCCCTCTCCCAAGCTACAATACTTCCCTTTTCATATCAACTTTCAGTAATATTTGTGCTGTCTTGGCTTTTCCTATAAGAATCCCTTTTCCCCACATACCAATAACTGTATCTGTTTTTATCAATATTATTCTACCTTTATTTAGCTGTGGATATATTGTATCTCTCCAGTAGAAATGAATTTATTTATATCCCCCAGATACAATGGATAAATGGGGGTGGGAGTTGTTTCATTGTCTCTGATTTAAAGTGAAAGCTGTCAAAACAACAGCATTCAAAAATCCTTTCCAAAACCATGGGAATGAGGTGCAGCCCACCTACCATTAAGTTTGACAGTGCAACAGCCTTAGATTTGTAAGGGACCCCAAAGGGTATCTAATCCAACCCTTGCCAGCAATGAGTGTGTGTGTATGCCTCTAAATATTTCAGTATAAAGAAGACAGTTCTTTCACACCATCAATTTATTTTCCTGGGGGCAAAAAAAGATAAGATTCTTTTTCTCCCCTAAAGGCAACTTGTAACATTGTTGGTAAAAGTTAGGATAAGCAGTAGCCAGATGGCCCAAAGGACACAGCTACCCTCCCCAGGAGATCATTCATGCCTTTTCGGGGAGCCTTCCAATGAGGAACCTGGAAGTAATGGCAAGGTTCTCTCTCTTGGCTGAGGAACCCCATTCCAAGTGCACAGACTGCCAACACTGCTAGAAATCAATCTTGATCTCTCCCTACTTCCCCTCTTCTCCTCCTCTCTTGTCTGTGTGTCTGTCAGTTCCATTCTTTCACAAAGCCAAATTGTGCTCTCCTTTACAATACCTCTCCCCAATCTCTGGAGGACCACAAAATAAATTTGCTCCCTCTTTCATTCCAGTCCTGTTTTAAAAACTCAGTCAAAATTTACATCTTGGTTTCTTGTTTCTGCCTTTAACACTGAAATGTGAGTTTGAGAGTATTGGGGCAAGATGTTGGAGGCCAACATCATGGCTCATTTGCAACTAAAGCCTGATGAGTGAGTCTACCAATATGAAGAATGTGATCTGAAGAGAGTGAATGGCTTGGTTTGATCAATTTAGAAGCTTCCCTAAAAAGGCTAGAAATATCATACAATGTATAGTTTTCATTACTATGCTGTGATGATCGTGATTGAGTTTTAACTACATATGGAGTTGGTTTGTTTTCCCAAAAACATTCAAGGCTCCCCACAACTTGGCTTCCACCTCAAATACCTTTTCAACCTGATCACTGACTATTCCCCTTCACATTTTTCTCCCCAGCAAACCTATTAATAGCTGTTCTCCATCATGTTCTCTCCTGTATCCCATTCATGCCATCACCCACACCTGGCACTGACCCACCTACTCAATTTGGTCCCTTCCAGGCCTAGCTTGAATACCACCTCCTCCATAAAGTCTTCCCACATAACTCAGCTTCAAGTCAACCTTCCTCTATCAAGTCTCAAAGTATTTTACTAGACCTTTTACATTTCGATCTTTATTATAATTATATAATCTTTATCACGTATAATCTTTATTATAATTATAAACTAACAACAATAATAGATAGCATTTATATATTGCTTTAAGGGTTACAAAGGGCTTTGTAATAATTAGCTCATTAAACAATCCCAGGAGGTAGACACTACAATTATTTCCATTTTACAGATAAGGAAGCAAAGACAGAAATTAAATGACTTGCGTTACATTAAAAACTAGTAAATATCTAAATCTGGATTTGAACTTGGGCCTTCCTATTCTGCCAGGTCCAGCACTGTGTCCATTGTGCCACCTGGCTACTGCTTATCCTAACTTTTACCAACAATATTACAAGTTGCCTGGGGGGGAGGGAGGAGAGTAGATGGATTAGAACCTTATCCTTTTTATACCCCAAGAAGATAAACTGATGGTGTGAAAGAACTGTCTTCTTTACACTGAAATATTTAGAGAAATACACATGTGTTTATGTGTATGTATGTATGTGTGTCTTAAATACTTAGAGGTTATCTAATCCAATCCCTTCAATTTACAAATGGTAAAACTGAGGCCACCAAGAAGTTGATTAAATTGTCTAAAGTCACAAAACTAGTAAGAAGCAAAACCATTATGATCCCCAGGACACAGCAAGATATTTTGCATATAATAAATATTCAAATATTCACAGAAACAGAATTGAGAGACAGAAAGAATTTAAGGCAGTAAGTAGTTCAATCTTTTCTTTTTATGTAGGAGAAAACAGAGCCAAAATTCAAACCTAGGTTTCCTTACTCCCAATTCTAGGTTCTTGTCACTATACAACAGTTATTTGTTAAATTGAACTTGTTGAGTGAAATCTGAGATATCTAAACTTTTCTAATTGCCTGTCCCTTCCATCCCATCATCCATATTTTCCTGTGTCCCTACTGCAGAAATCAGACAAATAACTATAAAGCTGCATGTCAAAGAATTCAATTCTCTATGGCCAAAACAAAACAAATCTCCGACCTATCTACTGATACAGAGCAACATTACCTTACAAAAAGCAAAAATATAATATTATTAGTTTCAATTTCCAGTCTTAGGTAATTTTTTAAATTAAAATTATTTTTTTAAATGAACTCAGGAGTAAGGTGATAATGAGGATCATTTTAATCAAGCTATTTATGATGGCCAGTTCAGGTTTTCCACTTGTAGGCTAATTTATTTGCAAAAATCCATAGGGCAAATAATCCAAGTCATTTAATATTGTTCATGTATTCCAACTGCCCTGGCACTGGGTTACTTTATTAACTTCTGCTCATGCACTAATACTAATTTAAGGCTTTTCAAAAGGAATGCATCTCTTATCTTCCTTCCCTCTTCCTAATCCAAGCTTATCAACAATATAGCTACTAAATCTTGGTAAACATTTCAACCTTTACCAAATAAAATCTATCCTAAATTCAAAGGCAGCCCCATTTTCTTTCTTTAAAACCTTTCAAATATTTCTCCAGAACTCAATAGAATATGTTTTTTCACACAGGGGAGATAATCATTACTCTTTAACTATGCTATCTACAATCCTGAGATCTTTATTTAAAGATACAATCAAACTGTATTATTCCCAAGGAATGTTTATGTCCTCTGTAAAGTGCAAGGAGGGAAACAGAAAAAACAAAATGCTAGGTATACTTAAATATCCTATTCTGAAAACAGATTCTTTTGTCACTATCACAAATAGTCATTACTGTCACAGGATTTGAGGGCAGGGGAAGAGGGAAGAGAAAAACAAAATTTTAGAGATCCCCAGCCCTCTCATTTTATAAATGAGGAAACTGAGGCATGGAAAAGTGTACATCTAGACCAAAGCCACACAGATAGGCCATAGAACCAGAATTCAAAGTAGATGCCAAATTCTGGGCTCTTTCCATTACACCACAGCTCCCTTTCCGGCAAATGCACCAAACAACAGAACAATTCAAAAGTGCAGAAATTCAAGGTAATAGAAGTATTCTTATGAGCTGGGAAGGCTTCCCGAAAGAGAAGGTAGAGCTTAATCAAGATCATGCCATGAGTATAGGATCTGGACTATCCATGAGCCAGTGAGAAACTGGCACCTGGAAGGGGTTGGGATATATGGAAATAGAAGAAAAAACAGAACTAAGGAAAAAGCAAGGTAGTGAAGAAAGATATGTTTGTGCCTAGGAGGAGGCTAAAAGAAAAAGAAGCTTCCTTTACTGTGTGTTTACTTCACAGGCTGGGCTGAAGTCTGACCCTGGAGACTGTTAATGAGTGGGAAGCAAGAGTGCTTAAAACGCAGATGAAAACTGCAGCTGAAAACTGATCCCTGCTGTCAGTAGGAGTAGTATCTGTTGTGGAAGCATGAGGAAGAACAGATCTAGGAACCAGGCAGAGAGGGACAGAATAGCAAAGGACAAGGTGGCTCGCCACTAGGACTTTAAGCCTAGCTACTCCACTTCAGGTTGTTTTGAAACTCCTTGCAAAGAAGAAAAGAACAGGCCGAGAGAAGGCAGAGTGGGCCTGGTGCCCATTGGAAGGAGGAGAGAAGGAAGAGGACTGGGTGTGCCCTGCCTGGACCCAGATGTGAAGAAAGTACAAAAGGCACCGCCAATAAAGAGTCTTCTTAGAGGCTCCCCTGAATGAAAATTCAAAGGTACTAGGGTTAAGGGAGACACCACAATAGTAAAGTCTGGACACCCAGTCCTGCCAACGATTTACAGTGTGGCTTTCAAGCAATCATTTCACCCATCGGACTCAATTCCCTTATTTGTGACACCCGGGGATGGGCACTGGAAATGGGAAGTCAGGCACCAGTACCTGAGGGAGAACGGAAGGAAGGTGGGGCCCAAGGGGGACGGGAAAGGAGAGCCAGGAACAGCACACAAGCTAGGAAAACAACCTGAAGCAATACCCAGATGCCTTGAAGGGCAAGGCAAGACTTAAGGGACTGGAAGGAAAGGATCTCTCCTCTGGGATGAGGGAGGGGGAACTACTCCTGGGGAGTAGGGAAGGAGACCTTACTCTAGTGGTCTGCGGTGAAAAGGAAGTGAAAACCGAGGTCTTGGGGAAGAAAAGAGGGATTTGATGGGAGGACACCATTTGACCAAATGGGGACCACTTGCAGGAGAAAAGGGATGCTTCTCCCATGTTTGGGGGGGGAAATCCCCTGATTGGCTGGGGGAGAGGGAGAATTTTGGCCCGGACAGTGCAAGAAGAGGAACCCTTTGCCTCAGCTGGGGATAACGACCGGGTTGAAGGGGCTCCCTAGACTTAGACAGGTCTGGAGAGAAAGAGGTCCCCTTGCTCGTGCGGGGTTAGGGGGAGATGAATCTCTTGGCTTGGGGGAAATCTTGCTGGCCCGGGGGCCTCCCTCTAGCCCTGGGGATCGTGCTCGGGAAGCGCTGGCTAGGGAGGATCTCCCGGGGTCGGGAAGCGGGGATGACCGGCGGGGATCCTCCCGGGAAGGAGAGCGGGACTGGCTGAGGCGAGCCCCGGCAGGGAGCGGTGCCGGCTGGAGGGACCCCCAAGACGGGGAGCAGGGCTGGTCCCGGGGGATCCTCGGGTCAGGAAGCAGGCGGGGCGGGGATGGGGGTCCCCCCTGGAGCCCCCAGTCGCGGTACGTACCACTTGGGCGAGCTTGAAGCGGCCGGGGGCGCGGCGCAGGTAGTCGGGGTGGCAGCGGAGGCCGCCGAGTCCGCGACGCTGGCTCACGGGCTCCGTGGTCGGCTGGTAGGGGCTGCTGGCCCCCGAGATCATGGAGGTGCTCGAGGCCTCGCCCTCGAAGCCGTCCAGCTCCTCGCCGCTCCGCATGCTTGCTCCTGGGGCGGGCGGCCTCTCTCAGCGGGGCCGCGCCGGCTGCATCGCGGGCCCGGCCCGGCCCGGCCTGGGCGGAGGGACCCGGAGCCGATGCCGCGAGGCCGCAGCCGCCGTTGCCGCCTCCTCGGGCTCCCGGGGCTCCTGGCGCTCGGGCGCCGCCTCCTCTCGGCAGCGGAAAGGGAGAGAGGGGCGGGAGGGGCGGGAGGAGCGGGAGGAGCGAGGGAGGGGCGGGAGGGACGGGAGGGAGAGAAGGGGGAAGGGGCGTCCGCTCCGCGGTCGCCGCGGGATCCCTCCCTCCCCCGCCCGCTCACCTGCCGCGGGCGCCCCGCCTCCAGCCCCCGCCCCGCGAGACCTGGGCCCGCCCATCCCGAGCCAGCGCGCGGAGGTGGGAGGGGGAAGGAAAGGGGCGCCCCGGACCCTTCCCTCGCCAGCTCCGGAGGGTGGAGGAAGAAAGGGGGCTGCGGGGAGCCAGAAGAGGTGGAGCCGTACCTAGGAGGGGTGGGGACTGACGGAGGCCTGTGCCTCGGGGCTGCGGGAGCGGGGAAGGGGCTGGAGTTAGCGGAGAAGGGGCGCTCTCGGACGCGCTTCGGAGAAGAGCTGAGGGGGGGGCGGCTGCCCTCCGGGAGGGGGCTGAGGAGAGGCTGGCTCCTACTCTCGGGGAACCAGACGGGAAGAAATTTGCTGGGGTCGGGACCTGCTGGGCTGAGGGGGGGTGGCGGCAAGGAGCCGAGGGGGCTGCTCCCTGAGCAGAGCGGTAGCAGGACGGGAGGCCTGAAACCGAGCGGGGCTTGTTAGGGAGGAAAGGAGACCTCCGTTCAAATTCTGCCCCAGCACCAGCTGTGCGAGGACAGTCGCGCCCGCTTCTTCCTGCCCTCCACGCCAGGTCCTCCTGCGCTATTTCTCTGAGTTTGCTCAAGTTCGTGTTCCCTGTTTCTCCGACACTTTCTCCTCATCTCATCCTCTGTGTGACCTCTGTGTGTCACTTTTCTCTCGGCCTCAGTTTCCTCAAGTGTAAAACTTGGATAATGACACCTCCCAGGATTGTTGTGAAGATGTAATGAGTTGATTTTTTTTTTTTTGTAATGTTTGCAAACTCTATATAGTTAATGAATTCTTACTAAACTGATGCTTGTGTACTGAGTCAGGTTCGGCCTCTTGAGAGCAAAGGGAGCTTGTAATGGTTTGAGGGAATTTGACTTAAGAAATTCGGTAACTTCCCGTACTGACAATGAATCAGCTCCGTTTGGGGTAGGAGGCGAAGAAGTGGAAATGGGAGCATTTGTTTGGCTTGGGACATTAGTGGTCGGAGGGATAGTGATAACAATACTTCCGAGTGGGAAGAATTTGGGCTGGACCTGGAGTAGCTGGGTTTCATCTTTTCTAGGAATTCTAGTTGAGCTTATGCCCAAGCTATGGTTTTCTCTGTGACTTTGCTTACAGGTGTTTTGGAATCATTCTCTTCGTATTTTGGGTCTTGAGCTTCCCTGTTACTATCATAGCTTTTTATGGGTGGAATTCTTTTTGAGGATTAATTAGATCGTTCTTCCAGCCTGTTTCCCTTCGGTTTCTGTTGGGTTAGGTTTTTTTTGTTTGTTTGTTTGTTTTGTTTTTGTTTTTTGATTAAGGCCAGTGTCTACTTCTTGAGGAAATGCCTGAGTTGGTTGTGCTTTTGCCTGCTTGAGATACAAAGTATTGTGTTAATTCAGGGTCAATAAATAAGACCTGAAAGTTTCCATGCTTTCAAAGTGATCTGTTGCAGGACAGTATCTGATCATTGCTCACTCTGATCTGAGCTCTGAAAATTATGTGGGTTTTGGTCTAAGCAACAAGATTGTTGGCCCATTCTCTTTGAGTTTCAGTAGACTATTGCTGCAGGGGAACTGTCAGCCAGCTGGAAAGCTCTACTGGTTCAATATCAGAACTATAGGCTTTCCTCGGTCTGGAGTTTCTGCTCCGGTGATTTATCTGCAGACTTAAGACTGGCCTTATAGACTGGAATAACTGTTTACATCTAAACATCCTATTTGCTTGAGACTCAACCTACAGCTGGCAACCACTCTTCACTCTGGAACATCACTACTAGGCTCAGGTCCCCTCCTTATTCCACCCTGGATCTGTGACTTGGAATTGGGTAGTAGGAAATTGGAATTTGGTACTAAAATGTACAAGTTTAAGCCTCTTTGAGCTGGGTCTGGTGTTCTTGCCCTGGTACACAGCCCTTCCCTTCCCAGAATGCTTCTGGCAGGACCCTGTCCCTAGTCTCAATAAACCTCTCTGTTTCCCTATGCTGACTTGGCCTGGAAAAATGACTCACTGTGATTTTTTTTTCCCCTTGGATTTCCTTATAAGGATTTAATCTGATGTGTCTTCTAGATATGATTAGAGGAGTTAGGGGAGCTAGGGGTGCTCCCTTTTTGCTATTCTGCCATCTTGGCTCCACCTCAGCCCCAGATCTTTTTCAAACTGTCATTCCATTTTAATGTAAGTTATTTGAGGACAAGGGCTGTTTCATTTTTATTTTTGTGGCTCCGGTACCTAGAATGTAGTAAGTGCTTGTTGAATTGGACTGAATGTCTTCCCCATCTTGTACTAATGAAGTTGATTTTTTTGACCTCAAGAAAAGACTTCACAATAATCCCTAATTTCATCTCATTGGTTTGTTGTGAGAAAAGTGCTTTTCAAAGTATTGCATATGAAGGTGAGCCATAAAATTTTCAATTTTTTCTGATGCTTTTTTGTTTTTCTTCCATTAGTAATTTCCCCTTAAACTATTTCCCCTATCAGTCTTGCCTTCTAAGAAGGATAAATATTTAAGACACAACTGAACATGTTGTACACAATATTCTACATTCATCAGTTCCCCTATTGAGGGAAGAAAAGTATATTTCATCATCAGTTCTCTGCAACTGAGATTGGTCATTAAAGTTACTGAGATTGATTGCTTTTTAGCATTGTTTTCTTTCGTGTAATTGCAATGATATTTTTCTGGTTCTATTTACTTTTCTCATTCTGCTTCAATTCATACAAGTCTTTTCATGCTTCTCTTGAAGAAGCATATTCCAAATCTCTCTTTAAATTCAACTGACAATATTAATAAATAAATATTTCTCTAGCCTAACTGGATTATCCTGCTTTCTCTTAGATATAATTCTTCTCTTAAGAAAGTGTGTGAAAGGTCAAGAATGAAAGCTAAGGCCGGAGGAAATGGTATTAAGAATGGTTAGCAGACTTAGAACTAGAAATTCTTCTTGTTTAGTTAAGATCATAGCCTTCCCTATCTCCTGAAATGATGAGATTTGGAATCTTCCCCCATTCTGAAGGTATCTCTAGGATATTGACAAGAGATCATAGTCAAAAAGGGATATGTGGTTTAGAAAATGAATCTCAAGAAGGAGCTGGAGACTATTATTCCATTAAATGGAGTAGAATCTTAACCCAAAACTGTTCTTTATCCTATGGTAACATTTTTCTTGTTGATTCCTATAAATTCCTCTGTCTCTGTGTCTTTATCTCTCTGTTGGAAATTCTTGGATTGCTTCAATGTGGAAGCATGATCAATTTTTAAAAATTATTTCTGTCATACTTGTGCCTAAAACCCAGAATACCATTATTGATATTTTTCCAACACTCTGAATTTCTCATTCATTATTTCTAATGGTAAAACTAATATTATTATGAAGCAATTGACCCTATATTCAGACTCTTCAGGAGAAAATTCATAAGGGTAACCCAGGTTTTTGAAGGTTGACTTGTTCTCTCTTGGTCTTCTTTCACAGGATCTTAATCTATCTCCTAAATCCCTTAGTATAGGTATCTGCCAGGGTTCTAACCCTAGTCTTCCTTTTTTCTTTCTTTAAATACTTTTCCTCATACATCTCATTAACTCCCACAAGTTCAAGTATCACCTGTACATGGATAATCCCCAGAGCTACAAATCTAATTCTAGGCATGCAATATCAACTGCCTGTTAGAAATCTCCTTCTGGAAATCACATAGGCACCTCAGACTCAATATGCCCAAAACATGATCTTCCTCCACTAAATTTGCCTGTCCTATAAAATTCCCAATTTCTGCCACAATCCTAGTTCAGTGCCTTATCACCTCTGACCTCTGCAATTGCAATAAGCTTCTAAATAATATTCTTGCTTCCAGTCTCTCTGCCAATCAAGCATCCAAACTACTGCCAAAAGTAATCTTCCTAAGATCATAAGCCTATGAATGACATAAAATGCAAATCCTCCCCCCAAAAAAAAAACCTGATCCACACCTACTTTTCCCAGACCTCAACATTCCATC
Source organism: Sarcophilus harrisii (assembly GCF_902635505.1). NCBI lineage: Eukaryota > Metazoa > Chordata > Mammalia > Dasyuromorphia > Dasyuridae > Sarcophilus > Sarcophilus harrisii. The sequence continues at coordinate 58,450,817 of NC_045427.1, read as the reverse complement.
TTCCATGCATTAGCATAAGCTGTCCTCCAGGTTCTGAATGCAGGACTTCTACACACTGCTTCTCAGAATCCTTCTCTTCCTTCAAGGCTTACCTCAGGTGATTACTTACATGAAGCCTTCTCTGATCACCCAAATTGCTAGCATTCTCTTCTTCCTCAATTTTTCTTCAACTACACTTATTTATATATACAGTATACTTACTACCTCTTCCTCTCACCCCCACGCAAATAGAATATATGTTCTTGAAAGTATGTATATGTTTCCTGTAAGTCCTGTTCTCCCCAGTATCTAATAAACAGAGTGCCTTTGCACAGAAGGTACCTAATACACATTTGTTGAATTGAACTGAATTTGGGGAGATGGTTGATATAGTGATTTATATATGGTTGGTGCTCAATAAATGTTTATTATTATTTTTTAAATCCTTGAGGAATTTACTACAAATTCCAAGCATAGAAATTCCCTGGCAGATTTGAAATTGTTTTGTCATCTCTCCCTAAACAGTCTGCCAAAGCTAATTAAAAACATTAATCAGGGTCCTATTTGTAATTCTGTTGTGATAGATGCTTATACATTAATTTCCTAGAAAGGGGGACTTAACATTTTGAAAAACCTTATAATCTTAAAATTATTTTTTGCCTCTAAATTGTCTGTTTGTAAACAACAAAGTCTTCTCAGTCTCTTCATTAAATCTATAGGCAACCTAAACTTAACTCTTCCTAAAGAAAAGAGCTTATTCCTATAATCAAACTAAAAATAAATCAAAAATACCTGATTTCTTTTTCACACAAAGGTATTCAATATACAAAATGGATGTCAGATAATGGAACAGCTCTTATTTCAACCAACCAATGTGGGAAATACATAAGATACAAAGTCCTTTTGATGAGGTTTGTATCCCCTCAATTCCCAGTAGTGATGAGGTTAGTGGCAATAAGAGAGTTGTTAAAAATCCCCTTTTAATTGGCCAAGGTTTAAAATGAAAGAATTCATTTATCCCGAATTATTAATAGCAAAATGAAAGTTTATTGTTGGATAGTAATCAGTTTGCTAAGAGACTGACTTCTATAGTGGCAAAGACCTATTAGGGAAATGGATTCTTGCGCTGAGAAGAAAATGCCTTCTCAGCAGGCAGGGTCCTAGCAAATTGCTTGGGCCTCTGCAAAGAGTGAGTCCAGAAAATGCTCTTTAAAAGGGAGTCTTGAGACCAGGAATCAGGTTCCCAGGTTTAGATGCTTATCAGTATCCAGCCCAGATCTCCTATTGGAATTAACAACACTTCAAAGGGGTGCTTTTGGACCAAGATTTCTAATTGAATCAAAGGCTCTGGCATCCCAGAAAGATAACTTATCTGGGAGGATATGTCTTCCCTAGGAGGGGCTGAGACTCCAAAAGGGATCACAGATCAAAAGGAAATACAGTTTCAGAGTAACAATCTTAAAGGGAATACAGTTAACACAGTTTCAGAGTGATAATCTTAAGGAGAACACAGCTTCAATAAAGGGAACAGTTTCCCTCCCCCTTCGCTTACAGGAACCCATAAATTCAGAAACAAAAAAAATTCAAATAATCCAACATGCAAGCAGCTATGTACAAATATATATGTAAATTGAAGATAATCAAACAAGAAAAGGAAATAGAATTAAAGGTTTTGAGAAATGCTTCTTGTAGAAAAGGGATTTTAGCTGGGATTTCAAGGAATGCTTGGAAGCCTAGAAACTGGGAATAAAGTATCTAGTGCAAGGAATAGTAAGTAAACCCATGTTAACTGGATTGCAGTGAACATGGAGTAAAAGGCCAGGGGGTGGAGAGCACTTAAAAAAGATGGAAGATTGGAGAAGAGGGAGAGAAGCATGTAATGAAGGGTTTTGAATGCCAAACATAGGGTTTGTATTTGCCCCCGGAGATGATAGAAAGCCAATGAAACTTACTTTGTAAGGAGGTGAAATAGTCAGACCTGGGCTTTAGAAAGATCACTTTGACATTCAATTAGAGGATGGGGAGGAGATGAAAGGGGGGTTATGAGAGGGAAAGTATTGAAGTGTGCAGGTTTGAGGTGATGAAGTTTTGCAGAAAGGTGTTGGCAATGCCAGAGGGAAAAAGGAAGCATATATACAATTGTTATAAGAGTAATTCTTGGGCTTATTTCTAACAAATCAATTTTTAGGGACTGAGAGAAAAGATTCATAAATCCTTTATTTTCTGGAACCCCCAGCAGAAACCCCCAGTCTTTCAAAGTTTAAAGGCATTGTATTCTAGGCAGGTTCTCAAGCACAAGCAATATTCACAGCAGAGAAATACTGTGTACCTTCCAGGTCAAACTGTACTTTATATGTTAGGGTGGAGTTGAATGAATAAATCAAGAGTTACCCTACCCTCTTAAAGTAAAGAATAAGATGCCCTGATATGGCAACAATTTAAGAACAAGAGAGCAGAGGGAATATTTATATAGTGCCTGCTATGTGCCAAGCACTGTGCTAAATGCTTTACAAATATTATTTCATTCAATCAAGAACAAGTCTCAACCAAAGACTTCAGGTTGTGGGAAAAGTCTTTGAATGAACTACAATGGTTGAGGAAATTTAGCCATACCTCAGGGAAGGGTAAGGTCATATGTAAAATAGAATACTAATTCAGAAATGAAGTAATTTGAGCATCTAGTATTATTCAGATTTGATTCAGAGGTGAATGAGGAGAAGACATTAAGCTATATTCCCTAAGATTATTTTCCTTGGGGAAAGGGAAGTATATCAATTTTGGCCTTAAATTCTACATCTGCCCTTTGGTCAAAATTGGTGGATTTTGAACTTCCTATGTTCCCATCAGCATCTCAGCACGGCTCCTGCTCCTTCTCCAGTAGAATTTGTATCAGAAACCAAGGGCAACACTACTTTCTTCTTGTGCATCCCACAAAGAGGAGAAAAGACTTTCCAACTCTCTGATTTTAGTCTAGGAGGGATGGAGGTGTCATACCAAATGTTCTTACTGGTCCCACTTAGCACATACCCATGTCTAAAAACTACCAAGTCTGGCTGACTAAATGATGGTCAACTGATAATCATGGTGGAAAGCAGAGATGTAGAAGTTTATGAGCTGCAGCATTACACACTCCCTGATCACCACCACCACTCCCCATTCCAATCATTTAAGTGAGGGGTAATGGACAGTTGGAATGATACTCTGATATTCATGAAATAATAAAGTAACTAGAAGATTCCCAGTGTTCTAGGAAAATCTTCCCTGAAGGATTTATAGAAGGTTTAAAGGAGGACATGGACAAGAATTACATAGGATAAGAAGCATTTGGCTCTAATGGAGACATTAGACTGTAAGCACCATGAGGACAGGTGATGAGGGACTATCCCTACATATAGTAGTAGGGTGTCATATGGCTCAGAAGCAAGCAAAAGAGACAACTATAGTCTCTTCTTCTCCCTCCCCCCACCCCTTTGACTTTCATTCCCCTCAGAAGGAAAAGCAAGAGATTGAGGTCAGACATGGACTCTGCTATCCTCAGAGACAAGGGACACTGAACTAGAATTATAACTACCTGGTCCTTTAAATATTGTTGGTCTAGGGAATATGATTTTTGAGTTCAAGCTAAGCTCTGATCACTGTTTCATTATTGGGAGAAACAGAACCCTAAGCTTTATAGCCAAGATTCGATTTCCTTCATACCAAATATCAATTTCACAATAAACACACATAGCACTTAGCAAAGAAACCCATTTGTCCAACTTGATAGCAAAACATAAATCAGAGAATGCATACCAGATGATATAGAATGAAAGAACTCTGCCATTGGGAATAAAAGAAAATCAGCTCAGGAGAAAGAAAGAATTTAGGGAAGAAAGAGGTGGGGGAGGGAGGGAAAGAGACTCTAGGCTCAAAGTCTTTGGTATAGCAAGTTTGGATAGAGACGTGATAGACTGTCTATTCCTCTCTTCTCAGCCTCCTCCCAAACAGTCTTTTACTTTCAGCAACTTGAAGTGGGGTTAGCATCATTCATATTCTCTCTTTCTCTCTCTCTCTCTCTCTCTCTCTCTCTCTCTCTCTCTCTCTCTCTCTGCTGAGACAATTATGGTTAAGTGACTTACCCAAGGTCACACAGCTAGGACATGTTAAGTGTCTGAGGCTACATTTGAACTCAGGTCCTCCTGACTTCCGGGCTGTTGCTCTATCCATTACACCATCTAGCTGCCCCATTCATATTCTCTTTTGAAGCTGGAAGTCAGACAGTAACGACAGAGCCCAAAGAGACTTGAAGAGACCTGAAGAAAAGAAGTTTGAAAAAAAAATGAAGACCTCTCTTCTACTCTTGCCAATGAAGTTGCATCCCTCATGCAGATGTAGAGCACTATTCTCCCATACTTTTACTCAAATAAGGAGTCCCATACCAATAGGCATTGGAACTGGGATTACATTCCTTCCCTGGGCTGAAACTCCTTATAATCCCTTGCAAACATCAGCTGGGATAAATCCAGAACCTATAAATGTATGGAATAAACACAAGTATCAATGCTTAAAAATACTAAGGATGATTTTCCTGGCATCCTAAGTAACCAACTTTTGTTAACATTGAAACTTAAATAAAACATATATATTGACAGTACAATATGCGTTCACATGAACAAAAAGATGGCAGACTAAACATTTTTTCCAATCCCCATGACCTTTTACTCCTCTCCAAAATGAAATTATATGCCAAAGATAAAGCAATTTCAGTTGCTTCTGAGGGTTAGGATACCCAGAATCCAAAAGAAGGTTTAAAAAAAAATCCAGGAATGAACATTTACTGACTGAGCTCGCTCAGCATCTCTCCCTCACTTTGCACACTATTGGAAGCAAGCACTAACACACTCAAGAACACAACACAAACTTACATGAAAATCCCCAATAGCCTCTCTTCTCTCCTCCCAGTGCAGTGGAGACTCCAGATCCAGGCTACAGGTTTACTCAAGCCTCAACAGCCAGATTAGCCATAACCATTTTGGAGCAAAAACCTGACAGAGACTGCAACCCAGAAGTACCAGTGCTACAAAGCTCTGATTAAAGAACTGGAGAATAGAGGGAGTGGGACAGGTCATAAGATAGAATACCATTTGGAGAGGACAGGAAAGTAGGCAGATTGCAGTACTCCACCAAGCCTAAGGGAAAGAACACAGCATCCAACTGAAGTTAGTTCTGACCATCCAAAAGTTTCTTGGGGCAGAGATACAGGTTGAACCATAAATGACAAGAATGGAAAAAGACTGTGATGATGCTTTGACACAAAGCTCCCAAAGAAACTACAGAGAAGAGAGTGTTAGAAAGTGAATAGTAAGGGGGAAAGAAGGTTTGAAAGTAGCAAAGATTTCAGGAAGAAGAAAACATAAATACTTTGAAAATAAATAGATAAATCAATAGGAACAGCAACAACAACAGAATTCCTCCAGAATAAGTAAATGGGCTCAGGCATCTATGAATAGATACTACAAAATAAAGGAAAATGATCCAAGACAAAGAACACTGTAGAATCTGAGAACATGTTTTTCCTGATTAATTTAAAAAAGAAATGAGAATTATTAGAGCAGAATTTACATTCTGTACAGCAAAAATAATTAACAAAATAGAAAAACTTGCATCTTCAATGGTAAGCCCTATCAGAAAACAATAGATTGGTAATCAAATACACAGAAGTGAAGGACAACTTGGAAAAAAGGATGTACAATAATATTAAAAGAAAATGTTTTTATTATGAAAGCAAAATACACTGAACTTAAAGACAGGAGACTTGGACTCCCATAAAAGGAATCAACAAGAAAAACATGACAGGACAAAGAATCTTAATATCATAATGAAAGAAATAATAGAAAGGAACTACCCAGAATTTCTAAATCTAGAAGATGAAATTCCAGTTGAAAGAATTCACATATTAAGTCTAGGGAAAAAAAAAAAAAAAGAAGGTTGCAAACTCCAAGACACATAGTAGTTAAGTTTGATATTTCAACTCAGAAACATCAAATTCTTAAAGTGATAAAGAGAAAGACCTTCAAATACAAAGGAAAGAATATTCAAATACTGCAAAACTATTCACCATCCACTACAAAAAGGAGGAGGAAATACAATGTCTTATAAAAAGCAATGGAGCTTAGAATGCAGCCCAGGGTGACCTATCCTACAAATCTGAGCTTAACCATGCAAGACAGAAGATGATAGTTCAATAACAAAAAATTTGAAATACTTTTAAAAATAAAACCAAAATATTAAGAGATTATTTGCCCTTTAATCATCTCCAAACAACAGAAATGTAGGAGAAATGAATAAATACAGCAGACAAGGAGTTGTAACAGCAGTGAACTGAGATAAAAGAGTCCGGTAAGAGAATTCTTTATAAATGTACACAAGCATACAGGGGTGAAGGTGAAATTTTGGTAGAAGTAATAGTGAAGAGACAGAAGGAGGTATTATGGAGAGACACTAGCAGTACCCTACTTCTATGTGAATTAATGCTTCTTTTGTGGGATTCTAATTACAACATGAGAGGTACATAAAAGTAGGGAGGGGAGCAGAAGGATAGAGAGGAGTGATTGATTCACTGTAGTCAGAACAAGGACTAACAATGAAGAAAAAGAAACATTTGTGGAATCAGAAAGAGAAGCATCTACAGGAGAGTGTGTAAGGAATCTGGGTAAAGATTTAAAAATGGATAGAAGATTCCATTGATGAATGAAGAGTGAAGGTTGTTGAAGGGAGATAAGGACTTTACATTGGATGGGGCCTGCATTATTTCGTGAATTTAAACTATTTGAAGAACTCTTCTCCTGGGAGGGTTTTTTCTTTGGGGAGGGAAGGGATTTGGAAACCCTAGGGGCAACTGGGACCTGGAGTAGTGGGCAAGCATGGACACAAGGAGGAGACTTCCAAGAACATGTAGAAAAGAAGACCAACAAGAGAGGTTATAGATCAGTGGTGGGCTGAATAATCAGGGATATGGTGAAAAAGGTGCCCTACCATGGGACATGACAGCTGCAACAGTTGACATTGTCCTGGAAATGAGTTGTAATAGAAAAAAGGAATCTATGAGGGAAACCCTACAGGGCAGTAACAGAAAACACCTAGAGGGGAGAGCCTAAAATAAATACTTTGGAAGATTTGATTATATGAAGAAAACAGAGAAAAGAAAAAGACCAGATAATTGTATGAGATAATAAATCAGAGAAGATGGGTAATAAAGAGTTGAAGAGAAATCCTTTTTGGAAAAAAAATACAAAAAATGAAATTTAAAAACTAAAGAATAGGATTGGTTGAAGTGAGTAGAGAGAAAGGGGAAATATCAAATGAAAAGAGGAATTCAAGGGTAAAGGAAAGAAAGCCAGTGGGAATAGGTCCACCTTAAAAAAAAGATTAATGTAATTGAAGAAACATAATACTTTCTTTATAGCAGAAGAGGGAATTGGAACTCTTCTGTACAACAATATTAATGCATTTAGGACAAGAAGACAAGTGGTCAAATATGAAAGAATTTTGTATCAAATTTCTCTGATAAAGGCTTGGTATCCAAGATAAATAGTATGTGTGTGTAAAACTAAGAATCATTCCCCAATAGATAAATGGTCAAATAATATGAATAAATAATTCTCAAAAGAACTACAAAGTATTCACGACCACATTTTCAAAATCCTCCAAATCCTTTATATGAGAAATGCAAATCAAAACAATTCTCACAGTTCACCTCCCACTTTCAACAGTCAATGTTGGAGGGGTTATTGAAATATAAGCATTATACATTGTTGGGGCAATGAAATGTTAAAACCATTTTGGAAATCTGAAAATACAGTGATGAAAATGTCCATCCCCTTTTACCAAAGACTCCATTACCGAGTTTATACCCCAAAGAAGCCAATATAGTGAAAAGTCCCCATATATTCTAAAATATTTATAGCAACAGTTTTTGTGATAGCTAAAAATTGGAAACAAAGTAGAAGTCCATCAGTTGAAGAATGGCTAAATAAACTGTGATATATGAATGTAACGGAATATTACTGTGCTATAAGAAATGATGAGGATAGTGAAAACAGAGAATCATAGGAAAATTTACATGAGCTATGATGCAGAGTGAAGTAAGCAGAACAAATGAAACAACATATACTCAAAATGCAAATAAAAAGAACAATACACCAAAAAAGTTAAAAGTAAATAGGACAAAATTGTAAAAATCAAATGAAACTCAAATGAAAAGACAGAGGATATTTCCCAACCTATTCCTTTGTAGAGATGGGAGCTCCACAGGTGTTACACATTATATATATCTTTCTATTTTTTCAATGTAACCATTAAGTGTGCTACCTAATTTTTTTTCTTTAAAAAATATTTATCAGGGTCAGCTGGGTGGTGCAGTAGCTGGGTGGTGCAGCTCCAGCCCTGAAGTCAGGAGGACCTAAGCTCAAATCTGGTCTCAGACACTTAACACTTGCTGGCTGTGTAACCCTGGACAAGTTACAACCCCAATTGCCTCAGCAAAAACAAATAAATAAATATGTTAAGGGACAGGTCAGTTCTCCGAGAGCCTCCACAGCTGTGGATCATAACATCTGAAGGAGTTGCAAGGCAGCCTTTGCTGACACAGATGTTTCGGACTGGGAATGAGATAAATTGGAGGCAGAGGGAAGAGGAGAAGGGTCAGACAATGCAAGGGCCTAGCAACAGAGAACAGCAACTGCCTCTCAGTTTCCTTGCATCATCTTCTCACAAGAGGAGGTCCGTTCTTCAGGTCTGGGTTGGATCTCCAGCAGTCATTGTCAGGTGGCTTCTGTATGCCAATATAAATAAAATAAAAATGAAAATATTTGTCACATAGAATGGCTTTCTAGGAGGGAGAGAGGGAAATGCATGCTCTACTATGTTGCTATAAGAAAGAGAAAATATCAACAAAAACTTACCTTTAAAATTAAGAAACAAAAAACTTTAAAAATCAGTACATTCCTTAGACATAGCTCCAGATAGAATGTCCACCTAGAAGAATACTACAGTGACAATATGCCTAACTATGTACAAGAAATATAATACATGCACATTTAAGTCCATGCATATCTGGACTGCACAGTAATCAATTAAAAGCAATAAGAATGACTATCAAAGGAAAGCCAGCTAGGAGTAACAATAACACCATAAATGGGTCTATATACAAGTGACTTGGAGTCCCCAGTCCTTAGCACTTTAACACAGTGCCTGGCATAGAATAGGTTAATAAATGTTTATTGACTCTTGCCTAGCACTCAGGCAAAAGATGGTTGTGTTGAAACATCGAAGTACAATTTAGAGTAATTTAACAGTGATTTTAAGTACAGGCAACAAACTTCAACAAGGAAACACAGAAAATGAATATTCCTATTGATTTTAACATTTAGATATTGAAAACTGTGGTTTCTAACAACAACTTGTATTTCTGAAATGTCCCTCTTGAGAGGATACCAAATAAAAGTCAAGGCAATCAGGATGTAACTGGAATAAATACAAATGTACTTCAGGGTTTAAAAGAGCAGCGACTTAGCAAAAATGCCCCGCCTGACTTCCTCTTCCAGGGTTTTCCATATGACCTACTGAGGAAAAGGGCCTCTAGTTCTCAATCAAATTCCAAGGCATAGCTGAGCAATGATTATAGTTAACAGTACCTTAAGAAAGAATGTGCCCTTTCCATATCCTCCCTTGGAAATGCACTGGAAATTGCCTCCAAAAAAACCCTCGGTCAGTTGGGATTTTCCAGTTTGACATTCTTTCACTTTCTTATGATTAGGGACACACTCAACCAACATTTTCACCACAGCAGTCCCTATGGAAATCCCACCAGTCTATGTAAAATTCATAGTTTCTTACTCACTTGGGTTAGAGCCAGCTCTTGGTTATTCAAGCTCTGATTATTTTTTTTTTTTTATTCAGGCTCCTTCCTTCTTCACTATGTCTGGTAGAGACTACTTTTTGCCTTCATTTTTTTTTAAATCACAAAGAAAAGGAAAAGAATATGGATAAAATACTAGAGTTAGAAAAAACTGAGTTCAAATCTATCCTCAAACATTTGTTAGCTCTGTGATGTTAGACAAGTCATTTAACTTCTCTGTTTCAGTTTCTGTATCTGTATGATGATAATAATAATAATAGCACCTATCTCCTAAAGTTGATTTGAGGATAAAATGAACATACTTATGAAGTGCTCTGCAAATCACAGAGTGTTATATAAATGCTATTATAATCAAAAGAATGATTAAAAAATTGGCCATACAGTTTGGGGATTTTCAGTAGGCTTCATTCAGTAGGCTTGTGCTCCTCATGCTAATCATGATTATCTTGGTGATGTAGTAGAGAATGGTTATTGTTCAGTCATGTCCAATTCTTTGGACATGATACCATTTGGGTTTTCTTGGCAGAAATACTGGAGCTGTTTGCCACTTCCTTCTCCAGCTCGTTTTACAAATGAGGAAACCAAGACAAACAATAAAGTGACTTGTGCAGGGTCACACAGCCAGTAAATATCTAAGGCAAGTTTTAAATTCAGACCTTCCTGATTCCAGGCCCTGAGTTCTAAGTGCTGCCCTACCTAGTTGCCTATTAGAGGAAACATTCATTATTTTTGAAACAGAAGACTTCTGCCAAACATGGAGGAATGGAAAGAAAGCTGAACATGGAATCATAGGATCATAAGCTTGGAGCTGGAAGGAACCTCAGCCTTCTAATCTGCAGATGAGGAAACTGAGGCTCACAGAAATTAATTGACATTGACTTGCGCACTCAGGCCATAAGCATGAGAAATGAGATTTGAATCCAGGTTTTTTAATGCAGGAAGTAGTGTCACCTAACTTGAGACTCGGTTCTCATAAAAAAAAAAAAAATGAGTATGCTAGTCCTTGTAGAAAACAAAATTGAGAAGGTGCCAGAGCTCGTATTGTTAGAGGGAATTCCTACCCTACATTTATATAGTCCCATTAAGTTTTGTAAAACACTCTCCCTATAATATGTGGTTTGTATATATATATATACTGGGTTATTATGAGGAAAGTCTTTTGTATGCACTAAAGCACAAAAGAAATCTGAGTCATTCTTCCCCCACTGAAATACCTCTTCTCATGCTTCCTGGTGATATAGACTGTAACCTGAGTTCTTGAAGGCTGTGTCAACTCTAGCAGCTCTAACTAATCTAGAAATTCAACAAATTCCATTCACAATTATGTGTAAGGCATTGTACTAAATGCCTTACATCCCTATTTTGGTGATTTCCCAAGTCTATACCTCAACATTATTCTAGAATCTTCACTTTCTCACCCAAATATATCCAGTCAGTTGCCAAATCTTGTCATTTCTACCTTCATGACATCCCTCTTGTTTGACATGTTCCTTCTCACACAGCTAACACCTTAGTCTACCAGGGGTCCTCAAACTATGGCCTGCGTGCCAGATGCGTTTATCCCCCTCACCCAGGGCTATGAAGTTTCTTTATTTAAAGGCCCACAAAACAAAGTTTTTGTTTTTACTATAGTCCAGCCCTCCAGCAGTCTGAGGGACAGTGAACTGGCCCCCTATTTAAAAACTTTGAGGACCCCTGATCTAAGGTCTTCCTCTGACTTTCCAGTCTTTATCATCATACTGTTTTTAGTTGCTAGAATTTCCCTCAAAACCTGGGGCATCCTCACCCTGAATATCCCTCTGCTATGTTTGCCCTCTTCTTCCAGTGGTGAGACCAATGGGGAAAATGCCCAGGCCAGATTATGTTCATTCTCATCTCAGTCCTACTTTGGACTTTCTAATCTTTGACTACATGCCCCACTTGGATATCTTTTCTCCACCCTATCTCCTCCAACATTTCATTTCCCTTTTATGTGCTGTCTAACCCTATTAGAATGCAAACTCCTTGAAGTCAAGAAGAGGCTTTCTTCTTTCTTTTTTGGCCTATATGTGTATTCCCTATGCTTAGTACCATGCTAAGCAGGGAATACAAATACAAGTATTTGGCACATAGTAAACCCTTAATAGTGTAGCTAGGTAGACTTAGCTAACCCTGGAATCAAGAAAACTCATGTTCAAATCTGACTTCAGACACTTACTATGTGACCCTGGGCAAGTCACTTAATCTTGTTTGCCTTCATCTACTGGGAAAGGAAATGGCAAACTACCCTAGTATCTTTGCCAAGAAAACTCCATGGACAGTATTAGTATGCTATTGTCCATGGGTCACAAAGAGTTGGATATGACTGAACAACAAGTACTTAATAAATGCTTTTTTCCTTACTAAATGTTTGGTTGGGGACATTATTATATGCTACCTGGAAGGCTTTGGATATTAGCCCAGAATTGTACCATGTGTTTTGTTGTTGTAGGACCAATCTAGTGAAATTCAGAAGACATTGCCAGTCTGGCCATTTGATCACATTTTTTGGCTGCAGAAGCTGTCAAGGATGATTCTCTAAGTTATAGAGGAGTTGTAATCTGTCTCAGTGGGAAGGAAGACCAATACCATCCTTAATTTAAACATGACCTAACTAGCCATATATGAGCCTGGTCAAGTCAAAAAAATTTTGTTTTCTCCCCTATAAAATGGGCTTGTGCAGGCAAAAGGTTTAATTATAAAGTGTAGATAAAACTGAGTTATTCTCAAGAGCAAACATTTGTAAAAACAAGCTTCAAAACTCATTAGTATGGGATTCTTTCACTGGTAGAGATCGATGCTTTGTGCCATCATTAGGAGGTGGATTTGGTGAACGTGGAAGAAAAGAACTCACTAATTTCTTGAATCTCTTCAAGCTCTGCAGTCACTTTGGGTCCTTCTGGTTTTGAAGGAGAATATGGAAGATGCTCAAAACCATTTAGGTTGCTCCTAATAGGAGGAGATGACTCTGGAAAAAAGCTGACAGTGAGAAGAGTTGGTAGTCTTTATTGTATCCCTCTCCCTAACTTGCTATATACACTAGAGACTTCTGGGAATTTTTCCTTTGGGTAAGATATGGGACTCTCTCTTGGAAGAGCTCCCATATCTCATGCAGAGAGAAAATTTGGTTTTTGGGATTTGGAATGTGGCTTACACATATGTATGTTTAGCTGATTTTTATAAAGTATTTTGAAGTATATAAAAAGCATTATAGAAATTATTTCAGTCTAACTTCATAGCAAACCTATGAGGCATTTGGTAATAGGGATTGTACCTGTAATTTAATGGCTAAAAGGAGTTCCTAAATGTGGAGCATCAGAGACTTCCCCCCCTCCTACATTCCTCCCTCTCCTCATTTCCCTTTATCTCTTTAGATTTCATATTATAAAATAATTTTAATACTGTGCAGTCATTTCAGTTGTGTCCAACTCCTCATGACCCCATTTGGGGTTTTCTTAGTAAAGATTGCTCTCTCTCCACCATATTGTCTAGCTACCTATTCTTGCTCTTAGAAGGAATAATTGAATTCTTCAGTTACAGAAAACGAGCTCACCTTTGATCAAGTGTAAAGGAGAATCCTTAGAAATAATGGTCAAAAGAAAGGATTGATAGGTTTTAGTAGGTTTTAGTCTAACATGTCAGTGTGCTTCAGGACATGCTGACATTTTGAGTTACTTATTGTTCTGAAAATTCTGATCCCTTACTAATCTTGACAGTGGACTTTTGTCCTTTGTTTGAGAATATTACAAATTGCTATTCTAAAATGACTTGTTTTAGATTTTTCAAAGGCATATAGAAACTATGGTCCCTTCCCCCTCCCTCTTTTTTTCCTAGAAATGTTTAGAATTTGTTGTCATTTTCTAGTCGGGTCTAACCTTTGTGATTCTATTTGGGGTTTTTTTGGACAGAGAGTTCACATTTCCTTCTCTGGCTTATTTTACAGTTGAGGAAAGTGAGGGAAACAGAATTAAATGACTTGTCCAGGATCACAGTCTAAGGACACATTTGAACTAAGGACATAGGGTCTCCTGACTCCAGCCCAGAGCTTTATCCACTGTGTCATGTAATTGCCAGCATTTAGGATTCTTTTAATTTAAATGAATAAAATTGTTTCTAGTAAACTCTAGCATAAAATTATCTTCTACAAAGATGATGAAGTTCTCTCTACTGATGCTAATTGATACATTTTCTCAAACGTTTTAGAAAGCTGTCTAGACCAGAGATGTCAGATATGTGATCAGCATGTGGTTTGAACCAGATTAAAGTATAACTGGGAAATATCTAACAAATAAAATACAAAAAGACATAAAAACGTTAATATGTGGTTTTCTAAGTCGATATGTCACCCACAGGGATTCTCAAGTTCAATTTTGCTGTTTCTTTTTCTATTTGAGTTTGACCCTGACTTATACCATTGACCAGGATTATATAGTCATTAAGTCAGAGGCAGTACTTGAATCCAGTCTTTCTGACTTTGAGACTGACTCTCTTATTATATAACACTCTATACTGCTTTTATTGGGATTGTTATTCCCATTTTAAGAAAAAGAATAGGCAGGTAGATTCATAACATGTTTATGGTCACATAGCTGTGAGAGTCAGGGGTGAAATTCTAACTTCCAGGATTCATTTTCTATCTTTTCTAACATTCTTAACCTTTTATAATGAGAACCTACTATGTGCAAATAGGGGCAGTCTAGCAGTGGACAGAATGCCAGGCCTACAGTCAGGAAGATTCATCTTGAATTAAAATCCAGCTTCAGGCATATTGTAGCTATGTGACTCTGGACAAGCCACTTCAAGGCACTGCTTGCCTCAGTTTTCTCATTTGTAAAATAGGCTAGAGAAGGAAATGGTAAAGCATTCCAGGACCTTTGCTAAGAAAACCCCAAATGGGTCACAAAGAGTCAAACAAGACTGAAATGACTGAACAACCACCACCGTATGTGAAAATTATTATGCCTAAGGTCCTGGATACAAATAGCTGCTTTTGCTCTCAAGGACCTTGGCCTGGACTTGAGGCCTAGTTCTTTTATGGACTATTTGTGTGGTCTGAAATAAATCACTTGCTTTCTCTGAATCTCGGTTCATTCATCTTTAAAATGGGGACTATTTTATGTATTCCCTGTCTCCCAGGACTGAAGAAAGATATCACTTTCAAAGTGCTCTTAAAAAGTTAAGTAAAATAGTAAGGAGAGGATAAATCCTCCACTTGAATATGCCCTGGAAACCATCACTAAAAATAGTTTGCTGGGATTTCCCAGTTTGACATTCTTTCACTTTCTTATGACTCACAACAAAATCAGCCAATCTGCTTTTGTACTATAGACACTCTGGAGGAGTCCCATGACTTTGTGGGTAACATCCTATCCACTGTGGCTGGAATGCCTTCTTCCTCTTTTTTCCTGTTTTTAAAAATCTTTCTCTTCCTTCAGGGCTTAGCTTAGGTGCTATATAGATTCTATATAAAGCACACCTACTTTAATAACCTGAAAATGTCTTTCTACTTGTCATATTGTACTAGAGCATTTAATTTTTTAAAAAAAAATTTTTTAAAGAGAATTATATATGAAACCATAAATCTTCATTTGTGGCTTTTAAATTAGCATATATTAAATTTAAATGAAAAACCAACAGTGTTCTGCTTGTGTCCCTGTCTGAACTTCCTTTTGCTATTTTGTTTTCATTTAAACTTTCTTTTTTCTTCCTCCTTCCTTTCTTCCTTTCTTCTCCTTTTACTACTATAACTAACTACTACTACTACCACCACCACCACTACTACCACCACCACCACTACTACCACCACCACCACTACTACTACTACTACTTACTACTATTACCATCACAACTACTACTACTATTTTTGCATCATTTACAATTTTTCTTTCCTTCTATTCATATAAAAGCCCTCCATTGTAACAAGTTAATATAATCAAACAAAACAATTCACATCTCAATCATTTCTGGAAAATGGATGTCTCAGTTTTAGCTCTCTAGTCCATCACTTCTCTGCAGAGAAGTGGAAGCATGACATCACTGGTGTTCTGGAATTCTATATTGTGTATATATATATATACAATCAGCCATTGTATCCATCCAGAGTTCTCAAGTCCTTCAGAGTTGCTTTCTTTACATTGTTGTAGTCATAATATAATTTTGTTATCTGGTTCTGTCCAGTCCAGTTTATGCAATATTGGTTCAAACAAGTCCTCTCACTTTTCTCTGAATCTATCCCTTTTATCACTTCATAATTAACATTCCATTCCATTCATATACAGATGGAGGATAACTTCTAGTTTCCAGTTCTATTACTCCCCCCCCCCCAAAAAAAAGTGCTATTTTGCATGTTTTTGTAAAGATGGATCTTTTCCTTTCTCTTTGACTTCTTTGGAATATATTCCTAGCACTAGTATCACAATATAGTATGCTCAGGTTAAACTTCTGGGATATAGTTCCAAATTGCTTTCTAGAGTGGTTAGATCAATTCACAGTTTCACAACCCTACTTAAACATGCTTGTCTTTCCTAAGCCCTTCCAACAGTTTCTTGGCAGGGAAAGGTCATCTTTAACAATTATCTAATGGGTGTGAGATACAACCTCAGAGTTGCTTTGATTTTATCTTTCACTATTGTTCTTTTTGCACCTCTTTCTCTGTGTCTTTTATCATATCTATCTGTATGGATGATGTATTTTTACCTTCTAATGAAATTCTCCCTAAGAAAATGTAAGCTCCCAAGACCAGGGACTGATGTTTTTTTTAAATTTTTGTATCTCCAGCACCCAAGATTTGATAAATATTTGTTAGAATTATGTAAATGTCCAATTAAGAGCATCTCAGTCCTGTTTGATAGAAGCAGAAGTAGGAATATTTGTAAGTGCTCACAGGACAGTGAGCTCAATTTGGTTGGAGGGAAGTTAGGATAATAAAAGAAATAAACTTGAGAATGCAGATTGGGGTTAGACAATTGAGAGCCTAAGATTCCAAACTAAGAAGTAACCACTGGGGGAGTCAGTGAATGGAGTGGCATTCATGATACAGTGTTTAATAAGGTTAATTTGTAGAATTTGCAGAGAGAGGTAAGTTAGAAGGTTCAGACTTAACAGTATAACTTATCCAAGTTCTTTTCTGGCCTGAATAACTGTGAGCTAATAATACTGGGAAATGAGGCAGCGCAGAGTGGAGATGTCACTTCCTCCAAGAATAATTCTTTCACCATTATCTCTCTGAATGTGAAAATGATTTTTTGCTCCTCAAGTTTCCCATAATTCTTTGGCTCTCTCCTTTGCTTTTATCTCATTTCTCCTTGTTCAACAGTTATTTGCAGTTCTCATCTCCATATTAATTTGTAAACTCCTAGAGGGCAGAGTCTATGATATGTCTATTTTCCTATCCCATTTTTAGTAGTGTACAGTCAATTAAATAAAGATTTACATGTATCACATTGTGCTAAGTGGCAGAGATACAAAGTTTAAAAAAAATAGTTCCTGCCTTCAAGTAGCTTATGTTCTTCCAAAAAAATTTTTTTTTCATCTGAACCTTGTGAAATATAAGTTATGGATATTATTTTTCCTACTTTACATAAAAGGAAACTGAGGTTGTGAGTGAAATATCATATTATTATATTAATAACTAATTAATTTGGGATTCACCCTTTTCCCTCTTCTTTTAAAAACTTATCTCCAGAAAGGGTCAAAGAGCTTCTGAAGGGCTTAGCAGAGTGATAAGATTTTGCTCCTAGCCCTCAAGATACATGCTTGTTAGTTGGGCAGGACCCCACCCAATTGAGCTAATTTCACTTTAAAAGTATAAACAGAATCCAGTCTGGGCCAGCCTTTGCTGGAAGAGGAACTCCCTGTCCTTGGTCCCTTCCTTTGAAGTTTAGGGCATCTCTGCTTATGAAGGAAAAAACTAGCTAGAGAGGTTCTAATGGAGATGACTTCCCTTTGTCCAAATATCTTGAGGCTTCTGAGTTTCCCAATCAAGCCATATCCTCAAATGGAGGAGCTGAAGATTTTTAGCACATTTGTTTTACTTACTACTTGTCCAGGGAGTTCCCTTTCAGATGTAATTTAAGTTATTTCAGCATCTACCTATATAGTTTTGGTTACTGAAATTGCTAGCCATCAATTTATGCATTGCCAGTTAGGAAATTAATAAATTCATTATTAATTACCTAGAAACTCTTATTGCTTAGGATTTTCATTTGTCACTGTAGAAGGAGGTCACAAACAAGCAAATGGATGAGGATTGTTTTGAATGCATTTTTCTCTTGCCTCGAGTTCTTTTACTAAGTTGCTTTGTATAAGAATTGAAAGTGTTTATTGAATTAATGAGATTGGAGGAAAGCTGAATGGTCTCTTTTCCTTGGAATAAGTTCCCCAACCAGTTGGCTGGTCATTGGACCCAACATTCTACCATTTTACATCTGGCCATTGGGCTGATGCCACGATCTCTCCAAACATCCTATTTTAAAATAAAAAGCCTGGGAAAAAATAACCTTTGCTTCTCCTTCCAGTTCTGTCACTAATTTTATCACTTCATCATTACTTGGAGTAAAGAATAAAATTCCTTCTAAGCTTGATATCCTGAATCATCTTTAATGCTAAGATTCCATTGAAACATCTCTGTAATCAACTTGTCTGATGATTCCCTGCCAAGGTCCTAAAACAAATAGGATTAAACTGGCATATTTTATGCATGAGAAGCCAAAAAAAGTTTTCCTGAGAGTTTACAAGGCAATGAATCAACAAACATTAAGAAAAAGACCAATAGTTGGAGATGTCCCTTTATTTCATTCTTAACATAGACAGCTATAGTTGTAGATCTTGTGCTAGGCTGCTACTTCATGCTTTCAATAATGCTTCAAAGTTGTGAGTCAACCAATTAGCAGCTCCTAAGAATTCTAAACTCAGTCCCTGCTCTCAAGAAGTTTACACTCTAGTTAGAATATCAGGTGATTTAGAGTTTCAAGATCCCAGGGTTTTACCTACCATTCCATGTCATCAATAAAGATGAATTGAAATCTTTGCATATGTAAATATGGAATATGAAAGTGAGAATAGAACAGAAAAGGCACTATCTCACATTTACCGGGAGTTTCTTCACACTGATCTAATTAGATATATATTGTGCATATTCTTCTCCCCATTTAACATCTAACAAAAAGAGCCCACTGCTGGGCTCAATGGCACTTTATCATTTCCTTTTCATGTTAAAGACCCATCTATTTTGTACTCAGCTGCAGATGAGTCAGTCCTCTTTTCTCACACCATTTGACTCTGGGGGGAATTTGCTTATGGCTCAGGTTTCCATTCATGTCTAGAGTCTCTCCAAAGTTAAACAAAATGGGGGTTCAGTATGAATCAAGTTTTACACATAAAAGAAACACTAAACAAGAAACAATTGCTCACTGACAAAAAGACTTTAAAAAAAGGTTTATGACCTATGATTTATGACTACAGTCAAACTCTCTAAAGAGATTAAATATCAGTAAAACATAATGCACTTTGTAGGACTGCTGAATTTATATTTTCTTTTGGCTTTACACTGTCCCCTCAAAATCCATTTCTTCAAGACTTGGGGTCTTTCTCTTGGTAATTTTCTTCTTTGATGCTACCAGTCACCTCTACTTGATGGGCTCAGGGCTACTGAGTGACTTCTCAAACTCATAAGATCTCTTCCAAATCTGTATACATCCATCAGTATATGGTCACCTACTCAGGAAAGGAAACATAAGAACTGAAAGAGTAACAGGGGCTCAGGCTTAAATTTGCCCCTTAAAGTCCATCTGTTCTAGTTGCTCTTTGGGAACAATTGTCATGATGTTGGGATAGAAAATTGGAATGAAATTCACAAGTAGTAAATAAAATTTTTAATATGAATGGGATGTTTATAGCAGCTCTCTTTGTGGTAGCAAAAAACTGGAAATTGCAGGCATTCCTCTCAATTGAGAAATGGCTGAACAAGTTGGGGTGTATGATGTATGGTACTACTATAAGAAATGATGAGCTTAATGATCTTAGAAAGGTATGGAATGATTTGAATGAAATGATGAAGAGTAAAGTAAGCAGAATGAGAACATTGTATACAGTAACAGCAATATTGTTTTAAGAATGACTTTGCAACACAAATGAAAAATAAAGACCATATGAAGAAAGATGCTATTTGCATCTGGAAAAAGAACTGATAAATATTAGTATGTATAGGCTAATTTTTACACATATATACCTATTTGTGCCTAATTGGTAGCCATCTCTAGAGCAGGGTGAGGGAAGGGAAGAAAAAAAGGAAAAAAAAAAGATGTATGTGATAGATTTGTTGTATATTTGCAGGGAATAGCAAGCTGTATATGGAAGATTTGCAGTTTCATGTGCAATTTTTTTTTATTGTATTATGTTGTGGAAATATTTGTTTTGTTCCATGAATTGAAAATGAAATAATTTTTTTAAAATGATGTTGGGATAGGGAAAGGGCACTCACCCTGTAGCAAGACACTCAGTGAGTATCCATATACTCTGTAGCCAGGAGAAAAAGAATAACTGGTCAATTCCTTTAAAATTCCATTTTTTCTTGTTCAGTGACTAATAAAGGGATTGCTTTTTCTAGATCAAAATAGCATTTAGCAAGGATTAATACACAATTGACAACTTCATCATTCCTAGAGTACCTAAATGCTGAACTAGCACATCTGGTCAGTCAGAATCTAGCAGCTCAGCTTTGCACAATTCCCAGTTACAAATAAAGAAGGAAACAGGCATAGCCAAACAGGTTAAGTTAATTGCCTAAGTTTAAAAAAATGGAATAATTTAGGATCCAAAATTCAAACTCGGATATCCTGATTCCCAAAACCAAAATAATTTTTCAGCATTCTCATACATCATGCTACCTTTCTGATAATACAGTACAGTAAAAAAGACCCTCATTCTGGCTCAGGGATCTCACTATTAGGCATATACTCCGATCCCATATAAATCAACATATTCAACAAAGGTACTTTTTAGGACAGCAATAAATTGGAAATAAAGTTGGTGCTGATCAATTTGGGAATGGCCTTTTAAAAAAAATGCTATTATGTGAACATAAAAAGACTATTACTGTTTTATAAGAATTGATAAATATGAAAAATCCAGAAAGATGTGAGAGGGCTGAAATGAACTGATACAAAGTAAAATACAGTAGAACCAGGAAATAACAGGATGATTTTAATGATGCAGATGGAAAGAACATAAAAAGATGCTGAATTCTGAGTCATTATAATAAATAAATATGGCCCCAAGAAGAGACAAGTCAAGAAACACGAGACAGCCACTTCCTTAACTGAGTCCTGTGAAGAACTGGTATATATAATGTTGCATCTAATATCAGAAAGGGTCAACATTGGGTGTTTTTGTTGTTGTTTGTTTTTTTAAGGAAGCTGTATGTAATGATATTTCTGTCTTTACATATAATCCTCTTTTTCTGTTCTATTTTGTTTGTGGAAATGTTCTGTTTTTTGGACATTCATTAAATTTAAAATAAAATAAACTAGAAAAAAAAGTGGGAGGTATAGTTAACACATAGTAACACAATTTCAAAAGATATCAAAAAGCTAATATGATGGCCAAATTTTAAAAAATAATCTTGTAAATATAGGATTTTGGAAGCATAACTGCATAACTGTTCATGTGAAAGAAACATGTGGGTAAAGTACCACAGACAGAAATCCTTCATATATACCAGAATAGACAAAGCAGCACTTTCTATTTTTTTATTATTTTGTTGCCAGGCAATTGGGAGCATCAAATGTCTGAGGTCATACTTGAATCCTCCTGACTCCAGTACTATCCACTGTGCCACCTAACTTCCCCATATCATAGGAAGACTTCTTTGAATTCTACCTCAAAAAAAATTCAGAGGCAAAATAGGTGCTGGATGATTGGGAAGGACTGAATAAATGGAATGGAATGACATGCTGCCTGTTACTACATAAGAAAAGAATATGAGGAATTTAGAGAAATGTGGGAAGTCTGATATGAATTAATGTACAGTAAAGTGAGCAGACCCAGGAAAACAATATATAGAGTAAATAATGTAAACAAAACCAACACTAAAATGCAGCTGAACGTTGATTAATTATAATGATTAAATTTGGTCCAAGAGAAGAGGTAATGAAACACACATCTTTCCACTTGGAAGAAGTGGAAGGTCAGAGGAGCTGTGGGAGGAGAATCTACATACCCATCAATTGGCTTTGATTTAGCTATTTTTGGTTTGCTACAGGGAAGGATCTGATGTGGGGACACTGATGTGAAAATCAAAAGCATTTGTTTCTGTTTTAAAAAAAGATATCTGGTGAACCAAATCAGTTCCAATAGAGCAATAATGAATTGAACCAGCTACACCCAGCGAAAGAACTCTGGGAAATTAATATGAACCATTTCATAGAATTCCCAATCCCTCTATTTTTGTCTGCCTGCATTTTTGATTTCCTTCACAGGTTAATTGTACACTATTTCAAAGTCTGATTCTTTTTGTACAGCAAAATAACTATGGACATGTATACATATATTGTATTTAACTTATACTTTAACATATTTAACATGTATTGGTCAACCTGCCATTTGGGGGAGGAAGTGGAGGGAAGGAGGGGAAGAATTAGAACAAAAGGTTGTGCAATTGTCAATGCTGAAAAAATTACCCATGCATATATCTTGTAAATAAAAAGCTATAATAAAAATTTTTAAAATGACATTTATATTGAAAAAAAAGATATCTGGGAATTATAGTGAACCCTTAGTTCAAAAAAAGTTAAAATTGTGACATGGTAGCCAAAAAAAGTTAACTTGATAAAGGACGTGTTGTGAAGAGAACTGAAATTGGAGGATCAGGATGCAAATCCTGTCTGTGATGTTTACCTGGGTGACCTTAAACTCCATATATAAATGAGATGATAATAGTTCAAATTTATATAATGTTTTAAGACTTGCAAGTGCTTTAATAAATATTATCTCATTTGATTCTCACAACAACCCTGGGAGGTAAGTGCCATAAGTATAAACATTTTATAAATGAGGAAATTTAGGATAGGAGAGATTAAATGTTACACAACTATTAGGTATCTAAGACTCATTTAGAACTCAGGATTATTCTGGCTCTAATTCCAGCGTTCTGCCACCTAGCTATCCAGGAATTAGAATAGAGGTTCTCCAAAGTCTCTTCCAGCTCTGTCCTTTCATTCTATGTCCTAGCTTGCATTAAGAGAGATGTTTGTGACTGACTGCCAGAGCATTGGAACTGTGGTGCTTTGTTTAGGATGCTACATTTGAGGAAGGACAAGCTGATATGTTGGAGTTTGTCTAAGGGGATGGCCACAATAACAAAGGAGATGGAGAATATGTCATTTGAAGAATAGGAAAGAGATGGAGAATTGTAGCCTACAGAAGAGACTTAGTTGGCTAAGGAGGAGGATGATAATTATGCTCTTCAAATATCTGAATATCTGCTCCACGTTGAAAATGTCATATCTGGCTTGATACAAGGAAAACTCAACAACTTCCTAATAATTTTATTGAGACCAAAGTAGAATGAATTGTTTCCAGAGGTGGTGAATTCCCCATCCTTAACAGTCCTCAGGAAGATTACTGGATGACTATCATTTGGTGAAAAATGAGAGAGGAGATTGATGTTTGCTCAGGTATAGACAAATTGACCTAGTGGAATTCTGGGACTTCTTTCTATTTTGTGAATCTGACAACATTGGATTTAAAAGTAATAGGATATTGGTTCCAGTGCCAGCTCCAACGTTAGTTAAACATTTGACCTTGGGCATTCTACCTTCTTGGAGCTTAAGTTTTCTCTTCCATCAAGAAAAGAAAACAAAGCCTCCCCAAAATATGTAGAGGAGGACTCAGTATATTTGAGGTTCTCTGAAATAGTCACATTCTATGTTCACATATCTAAAGCCTCCTCTTCATTTTATAGATGAGGAAATTGAGGTCAAGCAGTGTGACCCTTCCAAAGTCACACAGTTAGTACGTGGCAGAGACTGGATCTGAACTCAAGTCCTAAATTTACCACTGTGGCATTCAGGGATTCTGTAACTGCCTCTTAATTCTCATTTGTATCTACTGGTGAAGTTTAAATATAGTTTAAGGCATATTTGTTTTCCCACATATTCCAGAGCTTAATTCCAGGCTAGTATTTAATACATGACTCAAAGTTTGTGGGGGGAAAAAGTTCTCCATTAAGCTGGGCCAAATATTTGAAATATCAAGGACAGATGTAACATACCACAGGCTGCTAACAGTTCTACCAAAGCAACAGCAGGATTTAAAAATGAACTACTGCTCACAAAAAGCACAAACACACAGTGGGAAATTGTTGAACTCTTCCCAAAACACAAAATTAAGATGCTTATAATAATCCGAGTTTAGCACTCAGTTTGCCTTTGGAAGCCAAGCTTTAAATAGTTCTTTAAACAGGCAAGTTGTTTTTTTCCAGTGTGGGTTGATAGTCTTTGTGATTAAAAGGTTTGTTCTGATCAATGTCAGGAATATGTACTTTCAAATGTAACAAATAAAGAACACTTTCAAAGACTCTTCTCTCAGGAAGTGGAATAGATTATTAATCTCATTCTTATTTACAACAACAAAGTAAAATATCTTAAGTTTTAGGGCT
Source organism: Sarcophilus harrisii (assembly GCF_902635505.1). NCBI lineage: Eukaryota > Metazoa > Chordata > Mammalia > Dasyuromorphia > Dasyuridae > Sarcophilus > Sarcophilus harrisii. The sequence goes on along the minus strand of NC_045427.1, from coordinate 58,426,266 downwards.
TTGTGTCAATCAACAAACAATGAATATCAACAAGCCAGGCATAAAGAATGGCAAAAATAGTCCTTCACATTCTAGCTAAGGGACACAATATGTAAATAACCAAATATATACAGGATACTTATACAAAAAAAGGCTCTATAAGCTGCAAGAGTCAGGTGTTTTAGGGAAGCCAGAGAGTAAGAGAAGGTTAGAACTGAAGGAGAGCCTTCCAGGTACAAGGAGTAATTCAGTATCTCTGAATGAAAGGGAACTTGGATAGCAATAAAGTCTACAAAGATTGGAAAGATAGGAAGGTTATAAAGAGGTTCAAATGTCAAACAGAAGATTTGATCCTAGATGTCATAGGAAGAGACTGGAGTTTATTGAAGGAGGAAAAAAAGATTGACATGGTCAGACATATACGTTAGCAACTGAGTAGAATATAGATGATAGTGGGGAAAGACAGAAGTACGGAGACAGGTTGGGGTGCTATTAAAATTGTCCAGGTTAGACATGATAAAGGCCAGAACTGGAATAGGGAGAAGGGAGTATAAGAAATGTTAGGAAGACAACAACAATAAGAATTCTGATTAGATTTTGTGGGATGTGTGAGAGGAAATAATGACCCAAGCATTGCTAGTTTGAGTGAATGGGAGGATGATGTCACCCTCAAAAGTAATTGGGAAATTTGGAAAAGGAAAAAGTTAAAGAGTGGTTGGGAAAGAATATAGTCTATTTACCACATGTTGAATGTGATGTCTACAGGATAATTAGTTTTAGATATCCAAAAAATACTCACTTTGGAGCTCAGGAGAGAGGTTAGGGCTGGATATATGTATTTAGGAATCCTCTAGGGAGATATAACTGAACATAGAAGCTGGTAAGACCATCAAGGAAGGCAGAAGAAGATTTTAAAAGTTCATCTGATCAAGTAGACAAGGATTTATTAAAGGCCTCCAATGTGCCAGGCACTCTGCTAAGTGCTAAGGATAAAAAGCCAAAAGCAAGCAGTTCATGTTCTCAAGAAACTCCCAGTCTAATGAGGGGAGGGAAGAGTGAGGGCAACAATATACAACCACATAAAAATAAGATATATATAGGATAAACTGAAGATTATCAACAGAGGGAAGTCACTAGCATTAAGGGGATATAGGAAAGATTTTAGACGAGATTTTAGCTGAAACTTATAGAAGTCAGGAAAACCAGTTGGCAAAGGTGACAAGGGAGAATATTCCAAGTATGGGGGACAGCAAAAATGCCTGGAGTCAAAAGATAGTGTGGGTGTCTTGCTGGAGAAACAGCCAGGCCAGGTCCAATTAATTTTGACAGATGAGGAAACTGAAGCCCAAATAAGGTAGTGCTTTGACCCCTGGGCATTTATCATGCAGCAGTAGAAAAAAGCTTTGGGCCTGGAGTAAAAAACAGGTTATCTGAGTCCTAGATGTGTTATTGACCACCTATGTAACCTGGGAAAAACACAACTTCCCTGAGTCTCAATATATTTCATTTTCAAAACAGGGCTTGGACCACACCATCTATATCTAAGACCTCTTAACTGTGATCTAAATTTATGGCAGAGAAAGAATTAGGAGCATTAGAAGCTGGCTGGCTCAATGTCCTCCCAAGATATTCTAAGGTGCCTTTCAGAAAGGAACCGACAGAGAGGATCAGGTAACATTAGCAATGACTATTCCCCAAAAATATGTAGGAGGGAAACAACTTCTTAAAAAATGGGTTTGATTCACATCATTTTAACTGTCTCTTGGCCAGAACACAGATAAATTATAAGTCTCTCAAGACCCTCCAATAATTCTTCTGCCTAATTTGGAATTTATATAGTTTTCCCTCACAGTAGATGACACATCATTATCTCCATTTTACAGGTAAAGAAATTGGGAGTCAGAGGTTAAGTGATGTGCACCTCCCCAGACTTGCAGCTAGGTGGAGCAGTGGTGCTTAACGTGCAAGTCAGGATGACCTGAATTCAAATATTGCTTCTGATGCTTAATAATTATGTGAACTTGGCAAGTGGTTTAATTTCTGTCAGTCTCAATTTCCTCATCTGTAAAAGGGAACTAGTGATAGCACCTAACTCACAAGGTTGTCAGGAAGTCCAAATGTAGTATGTATAAAGTACTTTATAAATGAAAGCATTGTTGGCTATTACTAATATCCAAGCTTGGATTTTAATGTTTATCTTCAGAATTCTAAGACCAACCATGTCCTATGCTTTTCTAATCACAACTTTTTTCCCCAAAAAAGATTCTTTTCCCCTAACAACTCTGCGAGATAGGTTATACACCATTTTATCAATGAAATAACAAAAACTCATGTACCAGAGTGATTTGTCATGGTCACAGGCCTCTCTGCTGGGACTAAAAACCCAGGTTGAACTCCAAAGTCTAACGTTCTTTCAATACCCGTTCCTTTCCCCCACCTCTCTTGGATAAAGTGGCGACAGCTTCCATTGTAGTTCTCATTTTTCATTCCAATTACTTAATGCTTTCATTGAATTCTTCTCAACTTTATCGATTGCCTAAGCCCTACCCCTTCAACCCCCATGCAAAATGTCCCATTCCATAAGCTTGTTTTCATCCTGAATGTTTTCTCATTCCCTCCATTTTCTGCCTTTCACCAAGACCTGGCTCTCTCCTGATGATTGCTGCTCACCTGGTTGCACTTCTCAACTCGCTGGTCATGAAAGACAGAGGGAGTCAGAATACTCTTTGCTCCTTAATGACATTTGCAGACTTTTCCTCTATCAGCATCACTCAGTAACCTCTTTTGTGAGTTTTGATCCATTTAAATATATCAATCAATCCAGATCCTGATGGTCACTATTACCACCCAGGATGCACTTCTTCCTTCCTCAATGAGTTCAGCACTTGGCTCCCTGTCTCTCCACCCAAACTCCTGCCCTGATATTAGGAGTCTTCAACATACATATTTGATGTTCTCTCAAATATCTTAACTTCCCAATTCCTTAATCTACTTAATTCCCATGACCACTTATCCTCGTTTTCCCTCAGCTAAACAGATGGTGATTTCACTACCACAAGTATTCACTATTCCTACTTTTCTTGTTCTTGAACTCTGAAATTCTTTTATCATGTCATTTTCTTCTATGCCTTATGAACCCTAACACTGTCCTCATTCTATTTCTTTTTGTTGTTGTTGTTAAGGAAATTGGGGTTAAGTGACTTGCCTAGGGTCACACAGCTTGGAAGTGTCTGAGGTCACATTTGAACTCAGGTCCTCTTGATTTCAGGACTGGTACTCTATCCACTGCACCACCTAACTGCCCCTCTCATTCCATTTCTAACCCATTTTTCTCCAGACTATCACCCCTGCAATGACTACATTCTGGTCTCCCTCTATGCTATCTGTGACACTCAAGACTTTTGCCCCTTTATGCCTTGCTATTCCCATCATCTGCCTCCTTCATTTCTATTTATATGCTGCTGAATGAAGCTCAAGAAAATCAAGAGCTTGTGTAAAGAATATCTTATAAGCATTTATTTGACAAGGGATTAGGGCACCAGGATGACAAAGAAGCAACTATTTCCCAGCTCAGTATCTTTGGGGAAATATCTTTGTACAAAACAATGTGATAATAATGTTTAAACTGCACTTTAAGGTTTACAAAGAATTTTATGCATATTTAAATTTCTTAATTTTGTGGAGTATGTGCTGTTATGATCCTCATTTTACAGATATGGAAACTCTTGATAAGTAAGGTTGTGACTTACCCAGGGCCTCCCTCCAATACTAAGTTTGAAGTAACATCTTAACTCAGGTCTTCCTGACTCCATCTACTGACCTAGCTGCCTATCTGAAAAATAATGTCATGCAATTAGGTCACATCGTAAGTAAAGAAATATGTCAGGCGATATTAGTGACATTTCCTTGGAAATATTTTGAGTTGGGTATTGAAGTCGAGGGCTACGAACTGACCAAGGATGGGGACAGGATGGCGTTGGTGAGGAATAGTATGGTATTGTTTCACCTCATTTCTCCAAAATAAATAGATAATTTATTCTCCCTTCCAAGCAGTTGTCCTTTGTAGTACTGACTTAACCAGGAGATCAAAGGAAATCATGTATAGAAATACATACAAAATAGTTCATTAAAGCACTATTTAAACATTATTAAGAGGCTGAGTTAAAGAATATTAGATGTGGAAGGAAATGTGGAGAAAGCTGACCATTCCCTAATCCCTGGACCATTTCTAGATCCCTTAATCCAGATTCTTACTAAATCTGTAGTTAAGTCAAGAAGCCCTGGGAAAACAAAGAAAGCAAAATACAGTCTTTACCTGAAAATTGAAGGAATGTCCATAAAATGGGAAATAGCTGAACAAGTTGAACAATAAGACTGTAAAGGAACACAATTATGCTATAAGAAATGATGAGCAGGATGATTTCAGAAAAACCTGGACTTACATGATACAGAGTGAAATGAGCAGATCCAAGAGAACATTGAACATAATAACATAATAGCAATATTATATGATCAACAATGAATAACTTAACTATTCTTGGCAAAACTGAATCCAAGATAATTCCAAAGGTCTCAAGGTCTCAGGATGAAAAAAATGCCATCCACTTCCAGAGTAAAAATGAGGCTAAATGCAGAGGGAAGAACACTTTTTAAAATTTTATTTTTTTGGGGGTAGGGGGTTAAGGTTATTTTTGTTTTCTTTCACATGATTAGCATGAAAATGTTCTATAGGACTGCACATGTAAAACCTATGTAAAATTGTTTGCTTTTTCAAGAGGTAGGGAATTTGGAACTAAAAATTAAGAAAAAAAGTTTCAAATTTGGTTTACATGTTAATTTTTTAAATAAAAAATCCATAGACTTCTCTAGACAGACAGAAGGAAATAGGATACAAAAAAAAGATTTGAGAATCTCCACCAAAACTCCAAGAATCCTAAGAAGTAAATTGATCAATCCCTTTGGGTTCTGATTCTATTAAACAATTATTAAGTACATTCTGTGTGCAGAGTCCTGGATGGGGTGGGGCTAGAATACTCATTTAGGTTAAGTTTACATATATTCCTGCCATTTCTGAACTTTAGGTCTGGTAAGGAAATATACCCATAGATACTAGGCTATGCAACAATATCCAAGTGGTTTGTTGAGAGTGAAGCAAATAGCTGAAAGATGGTGGATATAAAGGCATCTGAACTTCTACAAATAAGGGGCACATTAAGGCTCATAAAATGCTTTCAATGCAAGTTTTATAAGATAGCTAACACAGGAGGTATTCCCATTGTATTGATGAGAGACTACACATGATCACACAGCTAAGTCTCAGGGCTGGGATTTGAATTCAGGATTCTAAACTTAACATGATTAATATGTCTCATGACACGAAGTGCTAGTCAGTGATGGTTACTGGAGATTTCTATATATATGGGGGAGGGATTAATCAACATTAGTCCAAAAAAGTTGTATTAATGTCAATACCATAATTACACAAGGAAGATATTATTAGTAATTATTAATAAGAGGTGGCAGATGAACACATTTAAAAAAAAAAAAGGTGATTCAGGTATCTTTCCAAAGCAGGGAGTACCTGCAGAATATTCTTACCTTCAATCTTCCAATTTATGCCTCTACTTATAGGTTCACTTCAAATATCACCTTCACTTTTGAAACTATAAGTCCTCTAATCAATAAGTGATTTTTCATCACTATCCTTCTCTTAGGGATTTCCTTCATTTTCCCTAACAAAATTAATGAGGGGCAGCTAGGTGGTGCAGTGGATAGAGCACCAGCCCCGAAGTCAGGAGGACCTAAGTTCAAATATAGCCTCAGACACTTAATAGTTCCTAGCTGTGTGATCCTGGGCAAGTCACTTAATCCCAATTGCCTCAGGGGGAAAAATTAATGTAATCACAAGAAAAGGAGTCAAATTGAAAAAAAATCTTTTTATCAAACTCCTCAGATAAGGGTTTGATAATATTGTTTGTGTGTATGCGCGTGCATTTGTATACATCTAAGACTGAGAACAGTTTTCAAAAGAATTGCAAACTATTAATAATCAAATAAAAGACTTTTAAATCAATAGGAGAAATATAATCAAAAGAACACCAAGCAATACCACAAAACTCAACACTCAGAAAATTGGGAAAGGTGACAAAATAATTTGTAGGAAAAGGTGCACCAGGGCACTGCTGGAGGAGCTGTGAATGAATACAACTGTTATAGAAACAATTTGGAATTAAGTAAATAGAGTGACTAATAAAATGTCCATATTCTTTGACCATACCCTTGATCTTGCTACTGAGCTTATACCCCAAGGAAGTTATTGATAAAAGTCCTTAAGAAACATTTACAAGTAGCACTTTTTGTAGTAACAAAGATGTCCATTGACTGGGGAAAGACTAAATAAATTGTGGCATATGAATGTAATGGAATATTACCATGCTGTTAAGAACTACAAATAGAATGCCTACAGAGAAGTATGAAAAGATTTTCCTGATGCAGAATAAAACATGCAGAGCCCATCTCCAAAATTATACACCATCACAATATAAATGGAAAGAAGCACAAAACAAAAGTGAATCATGGTAAAATTACAAGTATTGATCCAAATTAGAGATGCCATCTCCATCTTATTTCTTTGCTAAAGAGGCACACAATATGGTATATTGCATTTATTTTCAGTTTTTTGATGTATTGATCAGTTATTTTTTTCCCCTTTAAATATAATTTATTATATGGGATGCTTCTCTGGAAGGGAGGTGAAAAACAGTGGTTATGTTAAAAAATAAAATATTGATAAAAATAGTATTTCAATAAAAATTTGAAAAATTTTTTACAAGATGAGGACTAAAAAAAGTCAGCAATTTAGCCTGCTTATAACCTTGGATGATGTTTTTAGAACCTATCCAGGTTGAAGGCAAAGGGATTGAGAAGTCATCAGTAGACAGCTTCTTCTAGGAATGACAGTAAAAATGGAGGTATAAAACCACAATTTTAGGGAATGGCATTATCAAGGGAAGATAAAAGACGGCAGAGATAAAGTATGATGGAAAACAGGAAAGTGGCTCATGGACGAAGAGACTAGAAATTAGAGAAATGACTGTTCAAGAGGCAAGCTAACCAGGAAAATGGAAACAGGTAGAAATGATGAGTTTTAAGACAGGAGAGGGAGCTTCAAACAGGTTCTTTTCCACTAGAAAACTTGGAGACAAGATCTTTTCTTGTGACAGGATAGAGGAGAGAATATAAATAGTTTGTGGATAGCTTTGTAGCAGACATGAGGCAATTGGGAAGAATAAATAAATGGATCACAACAATAACCAATTTGTGATGGATCTGGAGAACAAGCTGTATGACTTCCTCTTCTGCAAGGGTATGGCATGTAGAATGCATGTAGGACTGAAGGTGAATAATGAGATTAAGGATTGAAAGGGGAGTGGTGACAGTCAGGATATAACTGCAACCGGAATCTGTTGGACAGAGCAATGTATCTAGATGGAGTGAACCTTTGAGAAGACATTGCTAAGGGTGGTAGGGACAATGAGTGGGTGTGGGCACCAAGTACCAGGCCATGAGTAAGAAGGAGAAGAGACTTCCAACTCTGAAGGGGGAAGCCAGATTTCTTGCCTTAGGAAGAAGGGATGTGACAAGATGGATGGAAGGTGAAAATTATATTTGGCCAACAATACAGCAATAGTTCTGGAAGTGAAGTCAGAAGGCTGGGTGCATGACCTTAATTTTCTCATTATTAAAATGAGAGGCCAGAACTAAATAAACTCACAAGTTCTGAACCTTACAATGTATGGATCCTGCTCAGGTGTGTCTGAGGCTCTATGACCTCTAAGAGTCCTTTGAACTCTATAGGATTTTATTCTTCTATATTATTTCACTCATCCCCAATCAGATATATAAGAAACAAAATCACAAGCAATGTCAGCGGTCTGGATTCGTGTTTATTGAAGCCAGTAATTAGAGACATCTCCGTTTTGCCAGCACTATAAAGCGAGATTCCACATGACTGCATACTGCACCTGGTTAAAGCCATACAACTGGATTAAGATTTGTGGCTGATAATATGCCATTCTAACTGTAGGTTAAAAAAGATAGATGAAACTTGGTGTACAGGACAGTGAATTACAGCGTGTATATTGTTAAGATTCATGATGTACAGAGCAGTCACTTCCCACTTAATTAAATAAAATACGACAGTTTTAAACGTTGGTTTTTAAGAAGTCAATTAGAAACGGCGCAATCTTTAAGTGAAAAACCAAACTTACGCAGCTTGTCTGCAGTGTCCTTACCACAGGCCAATTCTAGGCCGTTATCTCTACGATTCATTTTCAGCTTTAAACAGGAACAGCAGATGTACCCACTAGAATGCGCATGTGTAAATAGTCACAGAAGAGTTTTTTAACAATCTACCACACAAGCGTATTCCGCAGAGAAAATAAAGTAAAGGCTGCTTGCTACTTGGCCTTTGGTTCCAATGTTTGGCGACACCCAAAACAGGAAAACAACAGGAACAAAAAAATACTTGGCGGCTGCCCAAAGCTGGCTGACCCTGGCAACCACCAAGCACACCAAGTTACTGACAAGTTTCTTCTGACACTAGGAGCACTCACTTGCAACAAAGAACTGGCATAAAATGGTTCCATGAGAAACCTTCTTTTACAAGACTGGGACATTAAGAGCTATTGCTCAATATTTTTCATCAATCTTATGACAAATAATGAAGATACATTAGATTGATACAGAAAGTGCTTATCAGTTAAAATGACAAATAAAAAAACAAAACAAAATATCATTGTACTAATTTAAAAAACCATACTATGACAATAATAAACATATGCATTTTCAAAAATTCCTTCTTGCTACTAAAGTTTTCCAGATACTCCTGGAACAGGAAGCAATGGCTACTCCTGGTATGGTCAAAGGCTATCCAATATTCACTTGCTCCCTGCATGTATTCCTCTGAAGACATCCTAAATCAACCTTCGATCCAGTCAGTTCACAAGTGTTTGTTTACCTAGGTAACTTTGTAACTTGAGGCCACAGTACAATTTCTTAAAATGTTAAAAACAAAACAAAACAAAACAAAACATATACTGTATTCCCAACAATATAAATGGCACAAGAAAAAGGCTTTTAGGGTTAACATTTGTCAGAGGCAAGTAAATGCTCTTAGTTTTCTGGTTAGCAGTGTTGAGACAGTTAAAAAATACAATAAAGATCAGTCTCCTGATAGAACAGGATTTAAAATTATTCCTGGATTCCTATTAGTGGTCAAGATAACATGGAAGGTATAAGTAATGATATATAGATATATATATATATATGTATACATACATACATATATATGTATGCACATATATACACATATATGCATGTACACATACATACAAATATATATATATGGAACAGGGAGGTTATGCTTAGACATTGTAAAAACTAACAAGTTCCTCTCCATAAAAGTAAACTTAGCATAATTAAAATTGTGGTTTTTTCCCCCTTCAGTTTGACAACAAAAATACTTTGTGAAATTCATGGTAGTGTTTGGTATTTAAATGAATTTTATCACTTATGAAATAAAAAATGCCACTTGAAAACTATAGACATCTTTTATGTCACAAATGATGTGATGTGATTATGGACTTAAATATCTATATATTCACACAAACACACACACATATATATTTATGTGTGTGTATGTGTTTTATGTTGGGAGACAACTGAAAGCCACCTTTCCATAAGAAAAAATGCTACGTTTTTAGGAAAATAAAAGAAAATAATTACCTCCTTTTCCAATGTGCAATACTCACAGAGATACTCCATCTTAAATAGCTGCAAAGCAGACGTGAGTTGGGGCAAAATCTTACAAAGAAAACCTTTTAAGGTTTCCACTAACCATAAGGCAGGAATCCCATGCTAGCTTAATAGCCAGAGTGCAATTATTAAAAATCTCTCTTAAAACATTCTGTAGCATATTTCATTATGGGAAAATGAAATGCCACCCATTACTCTTATTAATAGGCCAGCCTGTTGGTATTAAAAATAAAAAATAAAATAAAATAAAAACAAGGCAGTAATAACTATCAGAAAATACAATTTAAAAATTAAATAATTCCATAATTATTCACTTTAAACTAAAGCCAAACAGTGACTGTCTGCAAACAGTGCACATTAAGTCCAAGTACCTTATAAGCCACCCCACAATGTGCCAGGTACTTGGATCTAAGCAAGCTGGAGTAATTTCCCCCCTGTATCAGATACACTGAAGGGTAATCCCACATTTTATACATCTTTTAAAAACTAAAGACATGATTCATGACAAGAATAATTCCCATGATGATGTTTAGTGTTTAGTTTAGACTTTTCTCTGTTTTATCTTTAACAATGATTATTAGACTCCTACTGAACACAGAAGGTTTGGTTAACACTGACTGTTCTTCTGTCTTCCTCCATCTCATTCACATTCGGTTTTCCTCCAGGTATCCAATCTCATCCTCTCTCTTTAGGCCTTCTTCGCCCTCTTGGACTCTGCTGCCACCTGCACGTTCTTTCCAGGCACAAAGGAATTGGTTAACACATAAGTGCTTGGATTATAGCAACTATCTGAAAGTTGGTCCCTCCTTCTGTCCTTGTACGTCACCATTAGCTTCACTTGGATAGAAATTCTGCAGTTTGCTCCTTGGTGTTGCCCACGTCAAAGAAATGTAGCTTTACCCGTTTCCCACCAAGGCTATCCTATCTCAACTCTAAAGGGTTATCTGAAACAGAGGGATTTTTCTAGGCAAATTTCCTGAATGTGCATTTTACACTTGGACAAACCAAAGAAGTTGGTTGGTTGTGTATATGTGGTTTTTTTTTTTTTTTTTTAAAGTTCAATCTCCCCTGCCCCAAGAAAAACTGATAGCATGGGCTATATCAGAAAAAATCCTGGTCTTGTCAGATCAATATACAGAGTTATTTGGTCATTTACACAGGTATGTTTTAAGTATTATCAAGCTTCATTTTCTGTCGAAGAGTTTGCTGTTACCACGGAGTCAGGTTTGCGAGTCATTCGGTCCAGCTCTTCTTGAACATTTGTCAAAACAGTCTTTTGTCCTAAAAATGAATGAAAATAAAAAATTTTAATTTACATATTTTTAAATAACCAAGTATAACTGTGGAGAAAGAAAAGAAGATATCATAAAGGAAATTTTCTTCTCCTAACAGTCTTTGATGATATTAACATGAAAGATAAAGAATCCTAACTCATCAAACTGTGCATACCCTTTGATCCAGCAGTGTTACTACTGGGCTTATATCCCAAAGAGATCATAAAGAAGGGAAAGGGACCTATATGCACATGAATGTTTGTGGCAGCCCTCTTTGTAGTGGCTAGAAACCGGAAACTAAGTGAATGACCATCAGTTGGAAAATGGCTCAATAAATTGTGGTATATGAATATTATGGAATATTATTGTTCTGTAAGAAATGACCAACAGGATGATTTCAGAAAGGCCTGGAAAGACTTACATGAACTGATGCTGAGTGAAACGAGCAGGGCCAAGAGATAATTATATACTTCAACAACAATACTATATGATGACCAGTTCTGATGGACCTGGCCATCCTCAGCAATGAGATCAACCAAATCATTTCCAATGGAGCAGTAATGAACTGAACCAGCTACGCCCAGCGAAAGAACTCTGGGAGATGACTAAAAATCATTACATTGAATTCCCAATCCCTATATTTTTGCCCACCTGCATTTTTGATTTCCTTCACAAGCTAATTGTACAATATTTCAGAGTCTGATTCTTTTTGTACAGCAAAATAACGGTTTGGTCATGTATACTTATCGTGTATCTAATTTATATTTTAATACATTTAACGTCTACTGGTCATCCTGCCATCTGGGGGAGGGGGTGGGGGGATAAGAGGTGAAAAATTGGAACAAGAGGTTTGGCAATTGTTAATGCTGTAAAGTTACCCATACATATAACCTGTAAATAAAAGGCTATTAAATTTAAAAAAAAAAAAAAAAAAAAAAAGAATCCTAACTCAGTTTCCTCTGAATTCTAAGCCTGTGAGGCACCTTCTTGCTTCTCATTGCCAGTGTGACAAAATGTCCGTCCCCGCCCCCCCCCCCTTTTAAGTCTGTTTAAATAGCTTAATACTGAACACCAATTTTATCTGAATTATCAAATGCTCAGTATGAGGCTAGCTAGAAGTATAATTGCCTTTAAGAATCTTGCAATCCAAAAAGGAGATTCTGATATGTATATATATATATATACCACTAAGTGTGATGCAAAGCAGACTATCTATAATAGGGATGTCCAAAGTAGGTCCCCTTAATTATGCAAACAAAGTATTAGAATTGAGAAGAAAAGTACCACTATTGTACTTGCAGCTGTATGCAGCTTGCCTCAAATGCTCTTTCCTCTAATATTAGGGGGGAAAGCAATACTCAGTATGGATTGTACTGCCTCTCTCCTCTCTGCTTCAGCCCATCCTTCCCTTTGCCCACACCTATGGATCATTGGACAGGTGTATCTCACAAGCTTCCCCTAACGTTCATTCCAGGACCAGACACAAGCACTGGATCCTCTACTCCCACTGTAGCAACAGCACACACCCCAAGTGTCCTCTTCCAGGATCTGCATATCAATCTGGATCTCAGGGACAGCCCAGGATGTTACAGGGACAGACAGACACTCCCTTTCTTCAAAGCAAGGATGCTATCTGTACCTAGTCCTTGGAAGATAATAAATGAGATGAAAGCTTTCTGTGCACACAGCACCTTCAGAAATATGGAGAAGCTCAGGCCACAATGGGGACGGTTTGTTCAAGAACAAAAATACTTTCAGGGATTCATCCACCGCCCTCAGGAAAGCAAAGAACACTCGTGCAGGGCCCAGGAGGACTTATAAGACAGTAAGTTCAGAAAAAACAGCCACAAATGAATTAGAAATTGAGAGGATATCCATTAACTGGGGAAGGGCTATATAACTTGTGGTATATGATTGTAGTGGAATATACTGTGCTATATGAAATGAATAGGATGGTTTCAGAAAAAACTGGAAAGACCTATATGAAGTGATACAAAATGAAATGAGAGCACTTTTTCTTTAAAACCTGACAAACATGGAAATATGTTTTGCATGACTTCACTTATATAACTGACATTGTTTGCCTTTGGATGGGAGGCATCTGATGGATGGGAGAGAGATAAGGAAAAGGGAGGATTTCAACTCAAAACTTTAAAAAAAATGTTGAAAATAATTCTGGGGGCAGAAGAATGAATACAATGGCTGGCAGTATCAGTAGATACCACCATCAGCAGCAGCAGCAGCATTAGCAAAAGGAAGAAACAGCAACTATGACAAGCAAGTGTGGAACTCAAGGACCATGCCTTGAAGTCTCTCAGATCTACAATGTGTCCCCCCAAGATTCCTTCTCACTTCACTCTCCTCCAATCTGACAGTCTGTAAGTGAAGGAAGACCATCTTTTTCCAAGAAATAAAGCCCTACTACCTATTCTGCCATTGCCCTTTTCTCTTCTAAAGACTGACATTGGGGGACCTAAGTCATGACCTCCAGAAACCCTATCCTCACCTCTCAGGGACAGTAATTTTCTAACCAAATCTCTTTGCATAACTGGTGAATGGGCCTGAAAAATGAATATCATGATTTAATCTGTGTAACCAATAAGGCAAATTTTCTCTCTGTAGTTATGTATCTTGGTGAGGTATCTTTTTTTTAAGCTATGAGAGAAATTAAAAATCAAACATAAAAATACACTGAGTTAAAACAAAGTTAAAACATCACAGAATTAAAAATTTAAAATATACTGTTGTTTTAAATTTCTATTTCGGCAAATGTTCTATAAGATAGAAAATATATTTGTACAGTTGTACCTGTATAACATTTATGTATAAATTTATACCTCTGCTGAAAGGAGATGCGTACTTAAAAAAAAAAAAAATCAACATGTGTTTGACCAAAAGTTTGGATTTCATTGGTAAGGTTACAGGGACAAAAGAAAAATCTAAGCAAAGTACTTGAGGAAAATCTGGGAAGAGAAAAAAATCACTTTCAGCAGAAGAAAGGAAGGAGAGAGGGATGAGAGAAAGACAAACAGAGAGACAAAAGATAGATACAGAGATAGAGATGGAGAGGGAGAGGGAGAGACAAAGGAAGGTAGGATGGAGAGAGGTAGGGGAAAGAGGAAGGGGAGAGAGAGAAAGGGGGAGTGTGTATGAGTGTGAGTGTGTGTAAGTGGTGGCGCATGAAGGCTGGAGGTGGTTTGATGGAAAAGGTGGAGGATGAGAAGTGGGCCTTGAAGAATCAAATGACAGAAATAAAGGAGTGTATTCTAAGTTGTGAGCAGGATAAGATTTGGAAAGAACTAGAAATCAGATGGGCAGAATGAACAGTGTACGAAAGGGAACATTTAGGCTAAATAAGTAAGACTGTAAACAGTCTGTGGTGCCCCTTAAATGTCAAATTTTATCTCAGAAGCAACAAGGAGCTAATGGCAGTTTTCTGAGCAAAAAGAATTATATGCTCAGAAGTGAACCTCAGGGGCCTATTTTGGTAGCTAGACAGAGGAGAAAATGAAGTGGGAGACAGTGAAGGCAGGAGACCAGGGACATATACTTATCTAAGTCTCAGGTGAGGCACCTATTTCTTCCTCCTATGAATGTGATTTTAGCATACACAGGCTGCTTCTCTCATTCCCTAGTTCTTGATCTGTTCCCCAGGTCTCTCAAATTACAATAAATATATGCTATGAAAATTACATAGTCTAGAAATACTTCCTGCATTCAACAGCAAGAAAGTGTGAACATAAACAAAAAGGGGTTATCAGATGAATGAACTGATATAATGGACAGGGCATTGGACTCAAAGTCATGAGATGTCTTAGACCCTACTTAGCTAATTAACTAGTTAGGTGGCTTTGACATACCACTTAATATTCTTGCTGTTTCCTCCTTTCTAAAATGGGTGCTTTGAACTAGAGAATTTCCAAGGTCTCTTTCAGTTTTTGACATTCATACTTTATACCTTGAAGTTAATTTTCAAATATTCTTCAAGATAACAAATAAGTGGAAATATTTGTAAATCATGTCTGTAAAATGCTATTTGATAAAAGATTAATTTTTAAACCTAAAAGGTCATTATCACGAATCAATGAATTTTTCCCTCAAAAATGTGATTTGGGGTATAAGATTAGGTTTTTAAGTCATGAAAAAGGAATAGCTAGTTTTGATGCATAGATCATACAGTTGCTACTAAGGAAGGTGCAAGCAGTATGATTTTTATGCATGAGGTCGAAAATAATAAAACAACAAATTTCTAAATGGCTCTTTTTGTAAGACTACACAGGTAGAATAAGCTACTTTCCTTCTCTGGGCCTCAATTTTTTTAATCACTTACTATTTCTTGTTGGATTAGAAATGACTAGATTAAAGAATAATTTAAAAAATTAAACATTATAGAATTATCTTTTAACTTTAAACAAAACAGCTTTTAAAAAAAAAAAAAAAAAAGGCCAAAGAATTTAACAAGCATCTGTTTTCCAGCTTAAGGCTTGAAACATTAGAGGTGGATTTTTTCCAGGAGACATGGTGAAAACATTAAGACAAGACTAGTCTGCTGAATTTCAAATACTTTTTCCAAAGTAAATAGACAGCAATTTATAAAAAAAGAAAAACACCCCTAAAACTTTAATACAGCCTCTTCTACAAATCTTGGGGTAGTAAATAAAGCCTGCCCAAGCTGGATCCAGGAGACCTGGATGCCTAACCCCATGTCTGAAACAAGTCACTTTCTCTATCTGTGACTCAATTTCTTTATCTGTAAAATGAAAGTCAAGTTATTAAAGTCCTTTCTAGGTCTATACCCCAGGAAACTTCGAAAGCATTTTAAAAATCTTAAGACACTCCTGTAATAAAAACTATTATTATTACTTAAAACTGAAAGGACAAATGATTACATATCCAAAAAAGTACTCAAGACTATCTGAATCTACTTTCAGGGTACAATTTTCTCAGAAGCTGTTACTTTAAGAAAGTAACAAAGAGACTTCTGTTTTCCTCCCTATCATACTTTTTTCAAAGTGTTTCTGTCTGCAAGAACTTAGAGATGTAATCTATTCTATTCCCTGATGAGAATAAAATTATTTTAAGATTTCCACAGATGATCCCAGCACTTCGTAGCTGCTGGAACAAGGTAGCTTTTGTTAATGGTGTATCTATCTCAACTAGCCTAAAAGGTTTATTTTTGAGAAGATAACATAAATAGCATTTTAGCAATTAAAATGCTATTTCAAACTCACCCAATTTAAATACAGTGTATTATAGTAGAGAGCATGCTGAATTAGGAGTCCAGAAGACCAGGTTTCAAAGCAAAACTCCAATTACCTTTTATTAGGTGTGTGGAAAGTCACTTCTCTGGGAACCTCATTTTCTGCACTGATATAAAACAAGTATAGCAGATGATCTCTAAGGTCACTTCTAGCTCTAAAGCCTCTGAACTATGGTGAATAATTTTGTAAAAAGTAGCATCCTTTAAAAAAAAATATGATTGCCAAATGAACAAATTTTTATTACATTTGCATTTTTCATATGTTGAGTTTGAGTAAAACACAGTACGTCACTGAATACTTGAGGCCCAAATCAATAATTAAAAAGTAAACAAAACAAATTCCCAAACTCTCCACAAACCCATAAAAACAGCTAGACATCAAACCCCAGATAAAAAAAGCCTCTTCTGTACCTGACTTTTTGGCTGTGCCTTGAACTCCCCCAGCTCCAGGACTTCCAGGAGAGCCAGTCTTTTTACTCAAGAGGCTGTTAAAGAAGCTGGCCAACACTCCTTCACTTGCAGCATTATCTAAAGAAATTCAAATAAAAAACTCAGAAACCTGTTTTCAGTTTGGAACTTAAAAACATATGACTATACAACTTCTTTAAAAGTCAGTTCTTATGGCTAAAAGGCTATCAAACTGTGCATATCTTTTGATCCAGCAATGGGCTTATATCCCTAAAAGATCTTAAAAAAGGGAAAGGGACCCACATGTGCAAAAATGTTATATGTGGCAGCCCTCCCTTTTTGTAGTGGTGAGGAACTGAAAACTGAGTAGATGCTCATCAGTTGGAGAATGGCTGAATAAGTTTTGGTATATGAATGTTATGGAATATTATTATTCTAAAATAAATGATTTCAGAAAGGTCTGGAGACTTATATGAACTGATATTGAGTAAAGTGAGTAGAACCAAGATAATATTGTACACAGCAACAAGATTATGCTATGATCAACTCTGATGGACATGACTCTTTTCAACAAATAGGTGATTGGGGCCAATTCCAACAGACTTGTGATGGAGAGAACCATTTGTACCTAGTGAGAGTACCCCCTGTGGGGACTGAGTATGGATCACAACATAGAGTTTTCACTATTTTGTTGTGAATAAGAAAAACCTGGAACACAAGATTTTGCAAGGGTGAATGCTGAAAACTATCTTTGTATGTATTTTGAAGATAAGGTATTATGATTTTTTTTAAAAGTCCAGTTTTGATATGTCACACTGTACAATGTCTCCCAATGCAAGAGCAAATGACTGGGAATGATTTGATGCCTTTTATGTCAATGGCTGCCTGTTTATTGGCTGTGAACAAAAGCTGCTCTTGTGAGTCAAAGACAGAAATAAACATGGCAGGATGTCAATTAGTTAGTAGTTTTCAGCAGCAGCCACATGCAGTCAACATAATCATGTATAGGAAGCAGGGTTTTTTTGATCTTCAGAAACTCTAATACCCAATTATGACTGGATTTTGTTAAATTCTCACATGTATGACACAAACGTACACACAAGGAGAGGCAGTGGTGGATAACACTGGGTATGGAGTCAGGATTTGAGTTTTATTTCTGCTACCTACTAACAAAATCTTAACTCACTTTCCCTTGAGCTTCACTTTTCTTATCGGCCAAATGGGGATAATGATATAGTTCTACTTTCAAAAGGGTATTCTGATTCTCAAATCAAATGGTCTGAATCTCATGTTCTTCTCTTTTTTTTTCTTTTGTTGAGGCAACTAGGGTTAAGTGACTTGCCCAGGGTCACACAGCTAGAACGTGTAAGTGTCTGAGACCAAATTTGAGCTCAGGTCCTCCTGACTCTCCACTGTGCCACTTAGCTGCCCCTCATGTTCTTCTCTTTACAGGAAAGATAATGATACACTAATTTTATGTAAGTGTTCTGAATAAAACTCTAAGCTACCATTGTCATATCTGATCTGTCACAAGTTTCATATAACCCTGAGGGGAGCCTGGGCTAGAAAAGGTTGGAGTACAGGTCTAACAACAGATTCTGGATCTGTTGTCCAAGGCACAATCTAGCTGGTTTGGGGAGAGACTCAATCCTGTAATGAATTTTTCAATCATAGCAATTTATGAAAGACTCCTAAATAAGGCTTCTAGAAGGATAGTGATTTACATTCATAGAGTAAACAACCTTATAAATGAATGCATGAATACTATATGATGTGGACCAGGCCATCCTCAGCAACGAGATCAACCAAATCATTTCCAATGGAGCAGTAATGAACTGAATCAGCTATGCCCAGAAAAAGAACTCTGGGAGATGACTACTAAAAACCATTACATTGAATTCCCAATCCCTATATTTATGCCCACCTGCATTTTTGATTTCCTTCACAAGCTAATTGTACAATATTTCAGAGTCTGATTCTTTTTGTACAGCAAAATAACGGTTTGGTCATGTATACTTATTGTGTATCTAATTTATATTTTAATATATTTAACATCTACTGGTCATCCTGCCATCTGGGGGAGGGGGTGGGGGGGTAAGAGGTGAAAAATTGGAACAGGAGGTTTGGCAATTGTTAATGCTGTAAAGTTACCCATGCATATATCCTGTAAATAAAAGGCTATTAAATAAAAAAAAAAATAAATGAATGCATGATCTTAAAAATATGGAAGCTGAAATTCTGCAATATAGAAAATTAGGTTCTATCACTATACTATGAAATTATTCCTCTTCTCTTTTGCAGCCAAAAGTCTTTTAAATAAACCATAGGATCTTGCAAGTCGCCTGTCCCATACAACTAGTCTACCTATTAAACAAATTCAGTTCTACCATTTATTGCCAATAAATTAATATCCACTTGTCAATTTTTATTCAGTAAGGTATTACTCTGGGCACAACCTATTAACTAGCCACAGTGGAGCCTAGGACTGGTGGGTGCATCTTCAGTTAGGGAGCTCTGAAACCTGGGAAACTACATTAAGCTTGATATCCACTTGGGGCTGCAAGGAGTAGGAAACAAACCAGTTTTCTTATCACAGGGAAGAAGGAATATATAATAATAAAATAATCTCCAGGTCCTTCCAGCTATAAATCCCAGGAATAAAATTTTATTTTTAGCTTTAAGTTAAATATTTAAGCCCTGCAGAAGAATGCAGCAGAAAAAGCACTAGATTTGGATCAGAGTATAAGTTCCGCTCTTCTCATTTATTAAATGAGAGGACGGGACCAGATGGCCATCAAGTCCTAGTCAATTCTGAAATACTTACTTTTAATATTTGGATCGGGCTTCTTGACCGATGTGATTGGTGAGGCACTGGGGACGTTGGTAGGTCCAGCTCGACCCTGTGTCCTTGGAGAGCCTGTAGGTCCTCTAGCAGGAGATTCCTTAGACCAAAGATAGGTTATTAATATATTTTTAGGGGATGAGGCAATTGGGGGTTAAGTGACTTGCACAGGGTCACACAGCTATTAAGTACTAAATGTCTGAGGTTGCATTTGAACTCAGGCCCTGACTCCAGGGCCTCTATCCTCTGTGCCATCTACTTCCCCCTAAGTTATTAATATTAAATATTAAGAAAACTTAGAAAGGCACAGAGATTACAGAGAATGCAGACTCTGAAAATGATTAATATTCTTTTGTATTTCAATTTTGGAAAACTTATACTTCCTCTAAGATTAGGTCAAATCATTGTTCCTTTCAGAGTCCCAATGGTTCAATCTTTAAAACAAGGAGGAAGGAATGGAGAGCTTTAGAGATCCCTGCCTTTTCTAGATCAGTGATCCTACATCAATGATTCTATGAACAATACAAAAAAGGGCATTTTAAAACAAGGTCTGTGCTATGTAATTAAAAGTAAAATGAACTGAGAACTACCAAGTAACCAAGTAATCTGGTTCCTGATCTACTTCTAACTTACAATTCGATTTTCTTATCTGCCAAATTGGAAGAATGATATTTGTCTTACATAGCTCTCAAATGAATATTGTAAGGATCAAATCAGATTCATGTGAAGGTATAGCAAAACATTTTTAACTCCTATACAAATGCAAGGTACCATAAATAATGACAAAGCATAAAAAAACCTTAAAATCTAGTTCACCTGATCAACATCACTTATAATTTTTGCTCTCCTTATCTACTATTTATCACATTATACAAAAGATTTTTTTTTTATTATAGGAAAACCAATACTCACTGATGCTCTTGTAGGAGTGGCTGGCTGTTTGGCGAGGAATGACTGCAAAGAGAAGGACTATTTACTATCAAACAACACTGCCATTTTGCCATAACTAAAACAAAGTAAACTCCTAAAAATGTGCTTAGATGAAAACATACTGAGCTCTGCCCTTATTAAGGAGAGTTTTGGATTCTCCTCTTAGCTCTGGTTCAGGGCAAGTCAGAAGGCTCTTCTAAGCCTTTAGGACCTTTCAATAGATAACTCAAATCACTTCCACTTCTGTCCCTGGGCTGAAGTCTTGCTGGATTCCTACTGTATGTACCTGTTCTTGTTCTCAACTACCAACGGTTTCTAAAGGAAACCAGTCATAATGAAATGTAAACTTCACTGAATCAGGAGGCCAAAGGCCAGTACTGGTCTCTTCTGACACATAAGAAACAACAGCAGAACTATCTATATCATTGTGCTGATTCAAGGAAACTTTGTAAATCATAGAAAGACAAGCTATTTATTAGTCTATGCACACAAGCTTCCTTCATCCACATGAGAAGATAGCTGAGAAATCCTTACGCCAGCTTATCCAGCCACTACCAGTGAACAAAATAACCATATTCTTTCTATAGAAGATTCTTACAAGATAAAGGGAGAAATTTTAAGGAACTTTCTGACTATATATTCAAGTTTTTACTGAGGCATTAGTAATCATATACAGCACCTTCTTTCTGTTACAAGTGTAACAACTCAGAGTTTATTTATACTTCTTAATTTGAGTCTGAGATCACAAGATCATAGTTTTTAATCCCCTTTAAAGTGGCTGAATATTATATAAATGATTAAAAGACAGTATGGAATAGCAGAAAATATAATGGCCCTGGAATCAGAAGCCTTGGGTTATAATCTGAGCTATGTATGTGTCCTTAGACAATCTACACCTTCCTTCAAGGACCCCTGATCTTGTCCCTGTGAGTACTTCCTCCACAGAGAGAGTAACAGAGCCAAGATATAAATATAAGTCTTCCTAAGCTACTATAGCTGAAATAATCCACTGCTTTGGGGTCACTTCTATGCTGAGAATTCTCTCCTCCAAACTCACACGACCCTGGCTGTCAGAGACAGACAGGAACTACTTGAAGCCTTTCCAAGTAGGATCTGCCAGACCTTTGGGCCTTTGGGGGCCCACAGGTTCCTCCATACTAGAAGGAGGGCCTGCAGAGGACTGATAGAGTGGAAAATTTTGAGAAAGCAACAAGATTAAATGACTATAAATGTCAAATGTAAATTATTCTGATATACAAAAAAACCTTGAGAACACATTCTAATAAGTTCTAAAAATTGTATTCAAGACTTAATATATGTAATATTGTACTGTTCATTCTTCAAAAGTCAGACATTTTCTGGTTTCTTTTAACATTTAATTTAAAAGATTTTAAAATAATCAACTTTTGGTTTCTGAGTTGTTAATTGAATTTCTTGAAATACATCCACATGACAACATGCTAACTTATACCACAGGATGGTTATAAGTAGTAAAACTGAAGGCTTAAATACAAAATAAAGAATGAAATAAATGAAGACTAATTTTAAAAAACTAAATTATAACAGAATCAGTGCCAATTTACAACTCTTAATCTTAATTTTTATGTCTACTTTGGTAAATGTTAGAATCATAAAGTCTGTCCTGACTTTCACCATATGAAATTATTACTGGAAAAGTAAAATTTAAGTGACTGTACTCAAATACTAAGATCTGTTTTGCAAAAGATTTTAGAAAAGACATCCAAGAATCCCTACAAGCTAAGTGGAACCAGAGAAACAACTTCTTTCAGAGCTGCTCTGAGAACAGGTTCAATTCAGATAGCCATGAGTAGTAGTTTCCAGAAACTAGAAAACTACATGGGACATCTGGGATCTAAGATGAAATGTGCTGATTAAATAGATATTCAGAGTGGGTTACTAGGACACAAAAAGACAATGTTAGTTAATGCTGATGATCATTATTTTATTATCTTGATTTTTTGCTTCACACTATCTGTTGAGTTTTCTTAGTTATTATGGTGACATATAAATCTCTATATATTCCATGGTTTTGGATTATCTTGTTAGATATTCATGACTTGTACTATGATTAATCAATCTTGTTCTAACACTAACTGGTCAGGGAAAATTGTAATAGGCCTACCTACATAAGATTCAACAAGTAAAAAGCAGAGGCAAAACTACTTACTTCAAATAGCCCAGATGGAATCTCTCTTCTCATTCAGGTGGCTGCAGGGAAACAGCCCATGACCCACCTTTGATAAATGAACCCTTATTGAACTCTGCCTTATTAATATTTTTAGGCTTTAAATTAGTTGCTATGTTAAAGCTTGTCCTGAACTTTCACTGAAAAACCTTATGTTAGTGAACTTTACTGGTAATGATTATGTTAAAGATCTTACAGAATTAGCTTATAGATGAATGATCTAGGGGGAGACAAGTTTCCCCTATGAACAAGGGGAGTGGGGGTGGAGACTGAGAAAATCAAACCAATATTACAAAATTGTCTAAGCCAAGTTCAGAAGTTCTGCCTTCCTCTCTATGAGCTAAATTGGTCCACAAATCATCTTAATTGAAAGGAATATGTTGTGAAACTTAAGATATATACATATATGTATGTGTGTATATGTATGTTATGTATGTATGTATGATGAATACATGAAAGAACTCTTACCTCACTAACAAGTCTTGCAAGATGCATATGGGCACCAGGAAGTCCGTTAACTTGGCAATGCTGGGCTGTCCGTGGCAAAGTCTGGGCTGTTATCACCATGACTCTAGCTAATCATGCAGTGGGATTTCCATAGCAACAAGGTAAAAATGCTACTCCTACATTCCTGACTTTCATCTAATCATATCATTCTCCACCATAGATGATCTTCAGACTTTAACCAATCATACTATTTTATGCTTCCTGTTTTTCGTACTCTTTGTATTTCCCAAAACTATACAGGCCAGTAAGCTGCACCTCATGGTCTTAAGAGACACCCTTTTGTTGTTAATTGCTAGCCTTACCAATAGATTCAATGTGCTCAGAACTTTGTGCCTCAGTTTACCTTAATTTCAATTGTAAGAGCCTGCAGAAGGACTTCAAGGCTATAGTACTTATTGAAAATTACAGATCATGGTACTCATGCCCCCTATGCCCGAGGAAGGTACTTGTAATGCAATGACAATTGCTTTAAAACTTTCAGTGACATTACCTGCTGCTTCATTAGAAATACTTGCTCATCTTCTGCTGCCAATTCTTTATCATGGACCAACTGTAAAATAATAAGCTCATTTTTAGCCAAAAATGCATAAAAAATCAAATTGATATCAGAATTTTCCAAGAAGAACAGGGAATCTTAGTCATACTGTGTATCTGGAAGCCACCTTTACACAAAAAGAAACCCAGACCTTCAGACAAAGCTCACAATAGCTTCTCAAATCAAGCAATCTGAATAATGGAAAAATTAAACAACTGACTTATAGTCAAAAAAACTGCAATGCAAAGAGAGCAATAGAATCAGGAATGGCTGAATTCAAATCCCAACTTTTTAGTTGCATGATCAGTGGCAAGTCTAACCCGTTTTCCTATCTATAAGACAAGGATAACCTGCAGTACTCACTTCGATGCTGCTATGGTTCTCAAATATAGTAATATACATCATGTGTATTTATGAACTTCAAAGTGCTATCTGCTATTATTAAATAGCTAACTACTATTAAATTCATGAAAGCTGTTAAGACTGAAAAGGCTTAACACATTTGGATATTTTATGCAATATCAGAGAATTATAATTTTTTTAATACTGATTTTAACTAACACTAAATGAAATGAGTATTTCCATACACAGAAAGAGGACAGCACATCAAACTGCCAACATTAACAAAGCTACAAAAAAGGGCTGAGGCAAGCATGAGTGAACAACAATCAAAATAGATTTTTGGGGGTGCAAAATTAAACATCATAAGAGCTCCAAAAATGCCTAAAAGAATCATTCCCAGATGATCTGAAGAGGAAGAAAGGCAGCAGCCTGGTGTGGTAGAAGAGCCTGGGACTTGAAGTCCAATAGTGACTAGTTACAGAGCTTCGGACATCTCCCTTGCCACCTGTAATGATAATCTTTATTTTTTACTTGCCTATCTCAGAAAACCATTAAAGAAAAGTACATGAAATTCTAATTATTGTTAATGACAAAAATCAACTTAATGTTTTCTATAATCATATGAATGAAATAAAATTCACAGCATTCAAAAATAGGTCTTTTACTAGGCATAATAAAATCTTGTATTACAAAGTAAACATCCTGTTGTTTACAAAGAAAAGGCTGATTCTGGGGCTCCAGAAAGTGGGAAAACAATTTATCTGCCACATAGATTTAAACACTGTCACTAGGAAAAGATCAAATGTACTTCAATGCTAATTTGAATTTAAATATTTATTTTTATATGAAATAAAAATTGTGGCTACTGACTATGGCCTTGAGAATATATCTGGTAGGTAAAAATACAAAATATTATCTCCAAGATTAGATTCTAATTAGTAATTCAAGTTATAATTGACACTAAAGTCCAAGTCTTATTTAGATTTCTCTTTTTAAAAAATTCCTATTATTTCATTCCACAATATCACATTGTATAAGAAATCAAAAATTTAGTGGATAATTTTTCTCATTGAAATATTTCCTTGAAAACAATCATGCAAACTCTTTTAAAATTAAATAAGTTTTTGTACCTTTCTTACAGGAGGTTTTACAATGAAGTCTTCATATGGATCATCTGGTTTTACTGTTGTGAAATTTTCATGTAAAATAGCTATTTTCTTTTCATTGTCCCAACCAGCAGGTCTAAAAGGGAAAGAAATATGGAATGATTTGTTTTTTTAGGACATAATTTAACACAATGAGTTTGAGAGATATTATAAAAGATTCAAGCCACAGGACAAATACTTGTTACCTAAGGATCACTGAACACCTGATATTTTCAGGGAACAAAGAATATATTTCAGTTCAACAAATATTTATATGGAATTGAAAATATGAAGACAAAAATGATATTGTATTTGCCCCACATGAAAGCTAAATTCCTAACCAGATGGAGTTTGCACCCTTAAAGGATAGCATTTTATAGCATTTTACAGGTTAACCTATACCCTATTGCCCATACAAACATTTAAAATGAACAGCCCTTGGAAATCAAGCCAAGCTTCTGCCTTTTACAGAAGATAAAACCAAGGCCCAAAGTGGTCACATGACAGTAAAGGAATACTGGAGCTGGAAAGCAGCTTGTTCCACTGTGGAACAAGTTTTATGCAGTTTTGCCTTATCCTAAGTTGAAAGCTACAATTCCATAACACCTCCTACAATCCTAGGAGAATAAGGCTAATCATTCTTTCCCATTACAGTAATCATATCTCCTGGAAATGTACTCTTTGTAAGCTTAAAAAGCTTTGAGTTCCTTCATCCATTCCAATTCCCTAAAAATGAACATTGCAGGTACAAAACACCTGTCTGATGTCACAGAAAATAATATGATCATCCCAGGAGGTAAACTAATAAAAGTCTCCTCATTTCAATACAATCAAAGTTAAGAAATATGAATTAACGCATACAATATACACACAATGAACACAACAGTACAAAAATAATCTTAGAATTATACATTTAAGGTAACATATTAAGACCTGATTGTGCTGGTTTCCTCTGCAAGATTATGAAACCAATCTCCTTGCTTGGAGTTTAGGGAGGTTTTTTTTTTTTTTTTTTTTTTTAAATAGCTTTTTATTTACAAGATATATGCATAGATAATTTTTCAGTATTGACAGTTGCAAATCCTTTTGTTCCAACTTTTTCCCTCCTTCCCCACACCTCTTCCCCCAGATGGCAGGTTGACCAATACATGTTAAATATGTTAAAGTGTAAGTTAAATACAATATATGTATACATATTAGGGAATTATTTATAATCTTCCTGATTGCCTTACAGATATCACCACTACTATATTAAAGAAGCTGTGATTTCTTTTTGAGATGGCAGGATGTTTTGGTGGAAAGGGCATTGGATCAGCAGTCTCAGGACCTAATTATTAATCCACTAGGGGGCCTCAATACCCTCACCAATACAAGAAGGGAATTGGATCAGATGATTTGTAAAGTCTATGCCAACTCTAAATCCTGGGATCACAGGCCTTGCTCTGTGTCACATATTTCTAAGTGTTAGGGGTAGGTATAGACTTAGTCTGAGTCCAAAGAATGGTGTCAGTGCCTTTCCCCACTGTAACACAATTGAAAGTACAATGTCCTAACATGATAGGGATATAGAGGCCCTACAAAGAGTAGTCTTGGCCAATATCTTGCTGACAAGATCAAAGGTATCTACAGTGGGCTTAATAAGTTATTTTCTTACTTCTTAAACAAATGAAATGCTATTAAATCAGCCATTCAGGCCTGATTGGTGACTACTACTCTATCTTATGCTTTCATTTGTCCTGTGGGAGATTAGGACAATTTAAAGAAGAAAACCATATTTAACAATTATCTGTTTTTGTTGTGGAACTAAAGGGACTTTATGTCTACTTTTTCTGAACTACAATTTAAAAAAATCAGCCCAGAAAGTGAATACTAGAGTGTAACTAGATTCATTTTAATGGAGACTGTCAATGAACTCTCACCAAAGTAGGGGCTACTTGTCTTGCCTGGCACAGGACCGAGCACAATTCTGGTTATATAAAAAGTTTATTAAGTTTTTGTTGACAGAAGATTTCAAAGAATACAAGAAAACAAATATAACTTACCAAAATGTTTGAGACAGCTAGTTGGTACAGTGGATACAGAAGTGGGACAGGTTCAAATCTGACTTCAGATACTTTCTAGTTGTATGACCCTATCTGCCTCAGTTTTCTCAGTTGTAAAATGGAGATAATAACAGCACCTACAACTTCACAGGGTTGTTATGAGAATCAAATGAAATATTTATACCAGGTAGGTGCTTAACAAATGCCTTTTTTCTTTTTCTAAATGCAAGATACAAATCTCTCTAGAGGATTATTTCAACTTCGTTGTAAAAATGCAGTATCAAGTCACCTATGCATAGCCCTATTAAAGGCCCTAATGAATCAGAGGAGGTGCTTGTAAAGGTTGATACTATCTGGCAAGAATAACTCCTGAATAAAGGTGCATAAAAATAAACTAATTAATACCCAAAGAATCAAAACCACAAGTGAATGAAAGGGCAAGAGAGCAATGAGTGGAGCTAAGTAAATTACAGTCTATTAGTAATGACAACTTTTGTGTGAGTACACACTAATATATGACTGGATGAGAAACTCAGTAGTTATATGGCAAGAGTGAGAGAAAATACAGAGGCAGTAAATAAATTGTTGGAGATGCTCATAAAAAGACCTAGAGAAAGGCCTCCATACTTTAGGGATAATTTATGATAAAGAACAAGGACAAGAACTGCCTAAAACAAGATAGAAACAAATACAGATAGAATCAATTTATCAATTTAGATTGATAAACAAAAGACAATCTTCAAAAGTCATTTGTACACATTCCATCTCCTATCGCCTTTTATCAGTTATCAGAAAGCAACAATAGTCAATTTTTCTCTCAAGAATAGGAGCTTTAAAAACAAAAAAAGGCCAAGGAAAGGGAAGAATGACTACTTTATAATCTGTTTTTAAAGTTTGATAACATAAGATAATCCCAACATCAGCTTTTGTTTCAGCATACTGAAACATAAAAACATTTCAGCACTGTTTTTCTAAAAAAATTCTTTACATTTCCATAAAAATTTCATTATAATTTTATTCAATTTTATGAAGAGATTTTACAGTACTTTTTGGGGGATTAGTAGCTGCCATTTCATTAGTATAGGGAATAACCAGTTAGGAAATTCCCTCAAAAACGACAAACAATGCTCTCTGGGATGGATATTGCATTAAATATGTAAATAAATTAAGGGGATATAGTCCTTATTACTGCACTGATGAACACAATAGTTACCAAATTATTCAGTTCTTTATTTCAGTTATTACCATTTTGTAGTCATTCTTATAAAAGATACAGATCTCTAATCTGGGTAGGAGGTTCATTCTTACCTACTCCAGTTTTTTTCCAATAGGAATGAATTTTTTATGGCTTAATCATACATCCTATGACACTGCAAAATTGACCACTTCTGGCCAAGACAAATGGATTATCCAAACAGGCCATTATGTAACCTGCAAATAATATTTTGGCTTATTTTAAAATATTAATCCCTATATTTTTCCTGTCTTGTACCAATTACTAGCAATTCTAAGACCACCAAACAAAGTGATAAAAGCAGGCATTCTTGTTTTTAGTAAGGGAGGCTTCTAATGGTTTTCCATTACAAATTATGTCAGAAATTGGCTTGGCTAATTTTTTATTGGCTGAAAAAAACAATCCCCTTTTGCCTTTTCTTTGTGATTTTTTTAATTAAATGAATGATGATTTTTTATGAAGTTTTTTTTCTACTGATAGACAAGTTCTGAAAAGATTTTTGTTGTTGAATTTTCACATGATAATAGGTCTACAGGCCTACTGACCCAACTCCTTTTTATGAAAAGAGGAACCTAACAATGTGATATATCTGAGGTCCCAGAAGTAAATGGCAGAGTCAATAATCAACGACGGGTCCTCTGACTGAAAATCTGAAGCTCTTTCCACTGTACTACACTGAATATCAGAAAAAATGAGCAACATGGAGAGACAAACAGTGTTGTGCACCTAGCACTGTATTGCTGTATTGTGTTTGCATCTATTTAGCAAGGTAGTGGAGTGTATTGGATAGAGTTGCACTTGGAAATCAAGAAGACGGGCAACTCACTAGAGCCTAACACAATTCTAAGAATCCTCACTAGATAGTGACTGTGGCATGTGTCAGTGCCTACACAGATTAAATCTCAGGTTCTTAATATATTATTACACAACAAATGTACTTAAGCAATACTGGTTAGCATTTCATAGAGGAATGGATTTAGAGTCCCAATTTATATCAAAAACTTGAATGAATTAATTTAATTAAAATTATTCAAAAAAAGGGGGTGTGTGATAAAACATATTCATGGTACATATAACATAAAAACCTGACATCTAAAATATATGAGATATTTTTAAAATTTACACAGGAGACTCCCACTATTATTAAGGACTAAATGGTAAAAGGATCTGAACAATTTTCAAAAAATGAAACATGAACTGTTAATAATCCCTTGGAAAAATATTTAACCTTACTAATAATAAAAGTGATGAAAATAAAAACAGATACTATCACATCCATCAAACTGACAAAAATAATTAAGAGCAACAAAATTCAATGCTGGTAAGTTGTGGAGAAACAGATAGTAGTTTAATATTAGTTAAACTGTAAATCAGCAGAATTAGGAGGAGAGTGGTAGGAGAGAGAGAAAAAAAGAAATCTGCTAGTATCCAGTAAAGCTACAAAAAACAAAAAAAAAAAAAAAAAAATCATATCTAACTCTAAAATTCCTTGAACAGACTTTGAAAGTGTTACCAAAAACAAAAAATGAGTACCTTTACAAAAATGTTTAGTGATATCATTTGTAATTTAAAAAAAGAAAAAACTAAAAGCAACTGTCCAAAAATAGAGGCAAATAAATAAAATTGAAAGATTACATGATTAAGACAGACAATATGGCATAAAAATACATGAACTTTAAGAAATACTGCAAAATAAAAAAGTTAAACTGCAAAATGATGGCACAGACTAATTATAACCTCAGAAGAAGAAAAGTAAATAGAAAAAAAAAGGACCTCAGAAGAAAAGTAAATGAAAAAAAGAGAAAAAAAAAAAGAATTTTGAAGGTGACCAATAATGTGATTAAAGACATTTTGTACACTAATGTTAATTTGTTTAAATGTAAACATCTGCAAAGAAAATGTAATTGACTATATAGTGATATTTACTATTATTCTTAACCTATCATTTTTAAGGGTCTAATGGGGCAGAAGAATGAATCACTCTTGGATAGCAAGGTGAGAAGCTACTATCTTGACAAACCCTCAAAGTAAATTGCTCCTAAATAATATATTCCTCACTTATAGTAGTTACTTCATCCTTAAAATGGTCTTGTGAAGTAGGGAGTACAAAAAATAAAGAATCAAAGAATTTAGAACCCTTAAGGGCCCTGAAAGAAAATGGCTTTTCCTCTTAGGGTCACAGCACAGTAGAGCTGAGATTTGAAGCTAGGTCTCTCTCTCCATTTATTCTATTATGTAGACTATTAGCTTCATTTTACAGATAGAGAAAACTAAGGATTAAATGAAGGGAATGGCCCCTGACAGCTGATTATCAACAAAAAACAAAGCCAGATATTTTGCATCCTGGTTTAGGGGTCTGTCCATTATACCATACAGCCTCTGGGTAGCCTAACAGAAGGCAGAGTGAATATAAGTAGAAAAACACCACACTTTACAGGGATAAAAAGATTTAGAATGTAAAGGAAAAAAACACCTTTAAGTGAACTTACATAAAAACTGCATCCTTTTCCACCACTAAGGCAGGTGTGGTGAAGTGAAAACCATATGTTTTATGTACAATATACTTGTACAACAAGTCAAGGTTCTTTTCTTCCTTAACTGATGTATAAATCAAGGCAGCTCCATCTATTCAATTTGCTTAAGGAAAGCTGAGTCAGTATAAATGTTTAAATCAAGCATGCACAATCAAAACTCATCTAAAAAGAAATAAGCCTAAATTATTAATCCAGAGACACTCATTGAGAGAAACATTGGAATTTTTGAAACATCAAAAGATAAAAACAAGTATAGAATCATACAACGTTAACATGAAACCAGAAAGAGTCATAGCCACTTGTTGAGAGATTTATAATTCAAATTTGGGATCCCAAATCAGAATTCTTAACTATATCATGGTTGCTTGTCCAAACATCAAAAATCTTCTCACTAAGAATCCTGATGTTAAAATAACGGAAGGTCTGGTTTCTAAAGAAATAATAATATATATATACACACACTTTGACATTCTAAGAATCCAGGATTTTTCTGACTGTTCTATGTGGAGAGTGCAACTTTTTCAATTAAATACTTTTTTTGAGTTATCATGTGCTTAAAAATTTTGACCTGATGGATAACTTTATGGTGAAGAGTTCAGACTCTTAAGTTTATTAGAACAATCCTCAAATAACATGCCATTAAAAGGACTACACACACCACCAGTAATGGCTATTTAAAAGCTGGAGCTCCAATGGTGCATCTTACAAGGATATCCAATAGTAAAGGATGTAAGGAGGGCGTCAATGGAGGAAAAATGAAATATGTAAGATCTGTATATAGTTACATATACTTAACTATATATATATATATATATATATATATATATATATATGCATATACAGTTGCATATTTCTAGCATAGAATAAAAAAAATATAGTACATATGGCTAGATATAATTACATATGCAAATGATACAGTATATAGCTATATAGAGTATAAATCCCTCATTCATGTGTTTTTTCCCCAAAGGAATTTAATATTATTACCTCAAATTCACTACTCAGGAAATAATATAAGCACTTTGGACACATGTTTTAAAAAGTTTAAAAAGTTCACTACACCTTCCTTAATTAAATCACTAATGTAGGGTTTTAAACTGGCTTTGGTGGTATAAAACTACAGTAAGAACAAGCTTTAAGTGAACTTTTTACCAAAGAAATCATTTGTTCTTCTGGCTAGATTCTGGTTGTTGACTTCTCTGCATTTTCCTTCTTTTTAAATCTTGTAAAATTTATCAGCAGAAAAAAGCTCTTGCATATCACAAACACATTTGGGTATGTCCCTACTGATAGGACAAGTCCATTGCACACACATAAGTAAGAAAAACTTTTCCAAATTTTTGTGAAATAAGATTATCTATGTATTCCTTTTATATTTCCTTTATATACCATAAGCTACCTGGTTAGCTTCTAAGCTTCCTGGTGGAATCCATCACCTAATATGGTTCTGGGGCACTATTTGCTAGATTTGTAAAGACCCAAAGCTCGAAATGACTCAGCATTCTATACACACACACACACACACACACACACACACACGTGTGTGTGTGTGTGTGTGTGTGTGTGTATATATATAAACAAACAAGGGATCCCCTCCTAAAGGCAACAATTATGTTCTATTGGACAGTAATTGCAATAGATAGCATTTAAAGACAATGCAATAGATTGTCAAAAGAGCTCTCTGAAATACATTAAGCTTCTGTCTGTCTCTGAGATGAAAAAGGTGAAATACAGTGACTTGGCCACAAAAGGATGAAATGTCAGGGCTGCATTTATGTCCAACTTTCTGACTCCAAATCCATATCTACTGATAATGTAGATCTAAAATTAAGTTTGACCTTCCTATTCTGAAAAAAAGCTAAGTTTTAAAACATACAGAATTTAAATAACATTTGGCAGCAGAATTGTCAGCTCTTTATATCTCAGTGATGTGTCATCACCCAAATTATACCATCAAAAAGGCTGGCTTTCTACAGGGATAAATGGAATGCCTCCAAATAACTCAGTATTACAATAGCCTATTCTCTAGGAGGAGATTCTGAATTCCTCTTCCTTCCCACCTTTCAGATGGCCACCATGTTTCACATTTCTATTGTGTTGTAGAGTTTACCAAGTGCATCCTTCTCGCAGGAAGAGAGGGCTTCCGGAAGTCTGGAGCACAAGTATTTTAACTGATTTTTAACTGATGAAAAAAGCTGAGTCTTAAAAATGTTACGTGTCTAGTGCTACATTTGATTTTAGGGGATTTGCTTGGGGTGTGGAAGAGTCCTTACTCTACCAAGATCAGCACCTGTTCTGCAATTATGTAACAAAAACAGTTAACCTTATGCTATTTTAAGTCATACAATTTTCGAAGTGCCATCTTAGAAAACAAAAGCAATGAGGAAATACAAAAATGACACCGCCTTAAGTGAGGATACATTGTAAGCAGAATTTACGGATGTGTGACTGAATGAAATCAAAGTGTTCTTCTCGATAGTCATGTTCCTTCTCTAGGACACTCACTGCATCACACTAGAAAAAAAACAAAAAACAAAATAAAACCAGTGAAGGCAAAGGGTTAGAATAGCAGTTCTTAAGCTTTGTGGTTTCAGTACCCCCTTACACTCTTAAAACATTGACAACTTCTCACCCTACCCCTCTCCCCCAACATCCTTTTGTTTATGTAGGCAATAGCAATTGATGATTACTATACTGGTCATTAAAATACCTTGGTATTATTGTGAAAAATTTTATTTATTTATTTTTTTTATTTATTTATTTATTTTTTTTTTTATTTAATAGCCTTTAATCCACAGGATATATACATGGGTAACCTTACAGCATTAACAATTGCCAAACCTCTTGTTCCAATCTTTACCTCCCCCCCCACCCCCCCTAAATGGCAGGATGACCAGTAGATGTTTAAATATATTAAAATATAACTTAGATACACAATAAGTAACAAAAAAACATTTTTGCTGTACAAAAAGAATCAGACTCTAATTATTGTACAATTAGCTTGTGAAGGAAATCAAAGATGCAGGGGTAAAATATAGGGACTGAATTCAATGTAATGGTTTTAGTCATCTCCCAAGGTTCTTTTCTGGGTATAGTTATTCAGTTCATTACTGCTCCAAGAAATGATTTGGTTGATCTTGTTGCTGAGGATGGCCTGATCCATCGGATAGTCATCTTATTTTTGTTGAAGTATATAATGATCTCTGGTTTATTTCCTCAGCATCCAGTTGTGTAAGTCTCTCCAGGCCTTTCTGAAATCATCCTGTTGGTCATTTCTTAAAACAGTAATATTCCATAATATTCATATACCAAATTTATTCAGCCATTCTCCAACTGATGGATCCATTCAGTTTCAGTTCGAGCCACTACAAAAGGGCTGCCACAAACTTTGCCATACAGGTCCCTTTCCCTTCTTTATAATCTCTTTGGGATATAATCCCAGTAGTAACACTCTGGATCCAAAGGGTATCACAGTTTGATAACTTTTTAGATAGTTCCAAACTCTCTCAAAAGGTTGGATTAGTTCACAACCACCAACAATGAATCAATGTCCCAGTTTTCCCATCCCCTCCAACAATCATCATTATTTTTCCTGTCATCTTAGCCAATCTGACAGGTGAGTGGTATCTTAGAGTTGTCTTAATTTGCATTTCTCTGATTAATAATGACTTGGAGCATCTTTTCATATGACTAGAAATAGTTTCAATTTCTTCATCTGAGAATTGTCTGTTCATATGTGAAAAAGTTTAAATTTCATAGTGTTAGTCCCTGAGATCTCCTAGAATACATGGGCCAACTTTGAGAACTACTGGACTAGAGATTGATTTTTACTAATATTCATAATCCATTTTTCAAAAAAAATCTTTAATAGTTTTTTATTTTTCCAAATACTGTGCAAAGAGTTTTCAACATTCACCTCTGTAAAACCTTGTGTTCCAAATTTTTCTTCCTCTCCCCACCTTTCCCATCTCCTAGACAGCAAGCAATTTGATATAAGTTAAACATGTGAGGAAGAAAAATCATATCAAAAGGAAAAAAACACAAGAAAGAAAAAACAAACACCAACAACAAAAACGGTGAAAATACTGTGCTTTGATCAACATTTAGTCTCCATAGTTCTCTGGATGTGGATGGTGCTTTCCGTCACAAGTCTTTTGGAATTGCCTTGAATCACCTCACTGTTGAAAAAAGCCAAGTCCATCACAGCTGATCATCACATAAACTTATTGCTATGTACAATTTCTCTTGGTTGTAGTCACTTTTACTTAGCATCAGTTCATGTAAGTCTCTCCAGGTCTCTCTGAAATTATCCTATTAGTTTCTTATGGAATAATAATATTCCATAATATTTACATTTCATAATTTATTCAGTCATTCTCCAACTGATGGGCATTCACCCAATTTCCAGTTCCTGGAAAGGCTGCTATAAACATTTTTGCAATGTGGGCCTTCTTCCCTCTTAAATCTTTTTGGGATTCACACCCAGTGGAGACACTGCTGGATCAAAGGGTATGCAGAGTTTGATAGCTCTTTACTGTTCTCCAGAATGGTTGGATTAGTTCACAACTCTACTAACAATCTATCAGTGTCCCCAATTTCCCACATCCCCTCCAATATTTATCATTAATTTTTCCTGTCATTTTAGCCAATCTGAGAGGTATGAAGTGGTACTTCAGAGCTGTCTTAATTTCAATTTTTCTAATCACTAGTGATTTAAAGGATTGTTTATATTACTAGAAATGGCTTTACTTTATCTGAAAATTGTCTATTTATATCCTTTGACCATTTATCAGTTGGGGAATGGCTGAATAAATTTGAGTCCATATATTTGCCGAAATGAGATCTTTATCAGAAACACAATGTAAAACATTTTTTCCCTAGTTTTCTGCTTCCCTTCTTATCTTGGCTGCATTGGTTTTGTTTATAGAAAAATTTTATAATCATGTAATCCAAATTATCCACTTTGCATTTCATAATCTTTTCTAGTTCCTTTTTGGCCATAAATCTCTTTCTTCTCCACAGATCCATAGCTAGACTATCCCTTGTTTCCCTAATTTGCTTACAGTATCACCCTTTATGTCTAAATCATGAACTCATTTAGACCTTTTCTTGATAAATGTTGGTCAATGCCCAAGTTCTGCCAAACCTGAATAATCCATTTCAAGTTCTATTTTCTTGTCATATCATGACTGGCTGTTGATAAAAATTAAAAAAAAAAAAAAAAAATTACACTACTACAAAGCTTCCTATCACAAAGAATCAAATTAGATTTAAAAAAATAGTTTGAGCTATTTGATTTCTGATTTCTTTCACATAATTGGATGACTTTATGATATCATCCTTAAAGTAAACTAGCACAATGAAAGAACTGACATAATAACAAGGGGCAGTTTTCTCTTTTAATCATTCAATCATGAATGCTACTTTTAGAAAATCTATAACTAAACCCAATTTCCTGCACAAAGATGAGCTTCCATGTTCTGAGAGCCTTAAAAGAACTGCATCTTCCTTCCCCCATTTACTTTCTCCAACCCAAACAACATAAAATTATTTGCAAGTCCAGCACTTAGCATAATAAGGTCTTAATAAATGCTTGTTATTTATTACATACACATACACACAGAGAGGTATACTGTGAATGTGTCTATATGTAGTTTAAAATGTATTACAGAATTTTTTTAAAAAATTACAAATTCAAAATCATTTAACTCACACTAACTTTAAATATATTCTCAAAGGTACACATCAAAGGTATTAATATCCTAAAGGCAGATTACTTCTGAAATTTTACTATTCCTTTTTTGTTTAATTCTTCTATTTCATTCTTTAAATTCAGGAATATTAGGAGTTTTGTTTTTTAAGATTGACTTTTAGAGAATTTTTCTATTTTTGCTAATACCAAGAATGTCTTTTGACCTTTTAAGGAATAGATTTTTCCCCTTCCCCTATATCAAACTATTTATTCATTTTTTCATCACATTTCATACAGTATGTGCCACCTACAAACATTTAATTAGCTTCCATAATCAATTAGCATTTTTTTCAATTATCTTCCATTAAAATCTTCCTCTTATATCCTACGTATGATCGTGATCTAGAATTCTCTTAAGAGAAGACTCTTAAATCTGGAGGATTCTACTACAATGGAAAGGCTTTGAGTAATGGATTAAGTAACAGACTTTATTTTCTGTTTTGGGTACCAGTCAAATTAAATATGGAGACACTCATCCCCAAAGAATAAATTTTTTGGCCCACTCAAAAATTATACCAGTGGAAAGAGTTACCAAGATAAAAGCACGCGTTTTTTTTGTTTTTTTTTTTTAACATTCCAAATTATTATTTTTGCTTTTTATTTTCAAAATATATGCATATTCATTTTCAACATTCACCCTTGAAAAACATTTGTGTTCCAAATTTTTTCTCCCTCCCTTCACCATCCCCTCCCTTAGACAGCAAGTAATCCAATATGTTAGACATGTATAATTCTTCTTCTATACATATTTCTACAATTTGCTACATAAGAAAAATCAGATCAAAGAGGGAAATAAAATGAGAAAGAAAAAAAAAAGTAAGCAACTAAGAACAAAAAAGATGAAAATACTATGTTGTGATCCACATTCAGTCCCCATAATTCTCTTTCTGAATGCAAATGGCTTTCTCCATCATAAATCTATTGGAATTGGCCTTAATCACCTCACTGTTGAAAAGAGCCATGTCCATCACAGCTGATCATCACATAATCTTATTGCTGTGTACAGTGTTCTCTTGGTTCTACTCACTTTACTTAGCATCAGTTCATGTAAGTCTCTCCAGGCCTTTCTGAAATCATCCTGCTGATCATTTCTTATAGAACAACAATATTCTATAACATTCATTAACTTATTCAGCCATTCTCCAACTGATGGGCTACCACTCAGTTTTCAGTTCCTTGCCACTTTAAAAAGGGTTGCTACAAACATTTTTGCACATGTGAGTCCCTTTCCAAAGGGAAAATTATGATCTCTTTTGGGATACAGAGCTAGTAAAGACACTGCTGAATCAAAGGATATGCATAGTTTGATAGCCCTTTGGAAAAGCATGTATTTGTAATGTACTGCAATAATATTTCTAACTTTATTGAACTAGTTTTGAATAACATTCAACTTATGTCTGAAAAGAATTCACAGCACAAAGTTAGCTAGGTTTTGCTTTAGTGAAAGAGGATGCACACTAATTGAGGCAATCGTTCTACTTGGGTACTATTCTGTTAGAAAATCCTTTCCTGGCCAGAAGTGCAGTGAAGGACTCATCTAACTAACCTCACTTCTCACCAACTCCCTCACCTATAACCTCTCCCTCAGAGGCTACTGATTGCCAGGGCCATAATTCCCTGGATAGACATGGAGATGAGAAAGTACCAATGTCTTTTCTTTATTGGTAAACTCAACAAGGCTTAGCAGGAAGCAAGAGCAAGTGTATGTATGTCTGTCTCTCTTTCTCTGCATCCCTGAATCTCTCTACATCTCTGCTTCTCTCTGCATCCTTTTTCTTGCCTATGGCAAAACTGGCCAATTATATCCACTCTCCCCTGGGATTATCTTGTGCCTACCCCACTCAGCACTCTGTAGGTGGATCCACAAAAGGGAGACACCTGGAATTAGTGCTGTGTCCTAAGAAAAGATCTAACACCTGTAAGACACAACCTCCTGCCTCAGAGGCCAAGCCCCTTTTTGCCTCCTGGGTCCACTCTACCAGCTGTCATGGCACACATGGCAATTCTCAGAAGGAAAGTCTCTTAACACTCACTTGCTCCAGCTCATCCCTTCCAAGGCCATCCAGTGGTTCAGGCATTCTGGGAGCTCACCACATGAATGCAACTTAGCTTGGATGTCAGCTGCAGTTGAGAACTACTAGGTTCAAGAAATCCACTAGTCTCAATAGCAGGGACTTCCATCACACCAGGCTGTTTTGACCCTATTCTCACAAGATTATTCTGTAATTTTTTTATTCATCTTTTACCCTTACCTCCATTTTTTGTATATTGTTTTAAAAAACCCAAGTTTCCCATATATTCATATTGGCATCTTTAGACAAGCTATATCAGAATCATTTCTTTTTCAATCTTCAGAATTTAATTCTTAAGCAATTTTCATTCTTTTGAAGTTGTACAATTTCAGGCCATGGAATCACTCAGACCTTTTAAAATCTATCCTTCCTTACCTACATCCTTTTTAGAACAAAGATCATGGTTCTTGCCAGAGAAAATAGAAGTATATTAAGGGTAAAGCACCCAAGTCTTACCTCCACCATCTATTAATATACCCCTTGAGTTTCTGCATACCAAATACTATTCTTATAATAATCTATCCTAATTTGGTATAAATCCTATTACTTTTCCAGTTTTAAAAGATTCTAAGTTGATCAATAACTTCAGTTTCCTTAAGTCAACAGTCCCTTATATTTGGGAATTCCTGAGATGATTTTCCCCATTAGATTTTAGTCTAAACCTATTTTATCTGAATTATCTGAAATCTGCTTTCCCAAAATCATAGTGCATATCAAACTGCTCTATCTTGCAATCCTGACACAAATTGATTTTAATTTAAGCAATCAATTTTTCCTTTATTGATGAAAATCATGTCTAATGTAACAGTTCCTTTTATTGCCTTCCTACCCTTTTAGGAATAGAAAATTATTATTAAAGCAAGTCATCTACTGCACTTTTAGCAGAGAAGATATTCTAACAAATACCCAGATAATGGACTAATAATGGACTAATACTATATCACAGCTCTCTGTAGCAGAATTAATGTTTTCCAACCCATTATCTATTTCCTTTGTCTAGGTGTTCTTATAATTTGGCCTCTTAACATTTTATTCAACTAAAAATACTTTCTCCAAAATTCTCAATTATCTGACTGCCAAATCCAAAGTCCTTTTTTCAATCATCTTCCTTGAATTGTCTGTAGCATCTGACACTGCTAATCACCTTCTCCTCTGAGATATACTTTCTTGTTTAGGTTTCCATGACACTGTTCTCTCTTGTTCACATCCTCTCTGACTGCTTCTTTTCAGTTTCCTTTGCTGGATCTACACTCTGTGCCTTACTTCTGGATATATTCCAGGATTCCACTGTGGGCCCTCTTCTTTCTCAATCCTCTTTCATGAATTTAATAGAATATCCTCAGATAATATTTATGTAAGCCCTAATGTTTTTCTTTGAGTCTCATTCCTTTATCATCCTGTCTACTAGACATTTCCAACCAGATCTCTTGACTCACCTGGGTATCACTCCAGTTGAATCCTTCATCACCTCTCCCCTGGACTATTGCCAAAGCCTTTTTATATATTTATATTTATTTAATTTATGTATTTAATTTAATTGTTCAATTTATCCTCCATACAGTTGCTAAAATGATTTTTCTAAAGCAAAGGTCTGATTAAGTCACTCCCCTAATTCAAAAGCTCTCTAGGATCTACTGCCACTAGGCTAAACTATACATTCTTCACACATTGAAAGCCCTTCACAATCGGATTCTAACCAACCTTGACATATAATGGACATTAATCCATCTCATACACTCTAAACTCTAGACTTACAGAGTAAGATTTAAACTGAAACATTCTAGATATCTGCAGCTGCATACTGATATAGAAAATCAACATTATTTAAACTATATTGTATTTGCATCTCTTTTCTTAAGCATTTCCCAACAGCAATTGAATCTGGTCCTGGGGCACCCAGGACTTCTGCAGGAGGTCTGCAGCATGTGGACCAAGAATGACACCTCTGTTCTAGACAAACTGATGTCCCTCATATGTGTCTCTTCTTTCCATTTTTGAGCCTCTCTCTCCTCCATCCCTCCAACCACACCCAGAAAATACATCTTTGCAGAAGATGCATTGAATATTTCAACTTTTAACAGTCTTTTACCTTCTTTTGTTTCAATGAATGGCTTGCTGAGTAGGGAAGGAGAGGGATATATGTGGGAAAGAATGCAATGTACAAACAAAAAAGAATGAACAAAAATATTTCTAATTTCCTTCAAAATTCAGCTGTCCCATTTTCTACATGGATCTTTCTCCCATCTATTAGCATTTCCTTATATTCATTTCAGTTATATTCTGGATTTATTTATATATGTACATGTTTTCCCAAGTACAATGTCAACTTCTTTAAAGTAGCAATTCTACTTTTTGTCTTTGCATCACTAAAACTTTAGCACTATGCCTGATATATGGTAGGCACTTAAAAAATTCATATTGATTGGTTTATAGTCTACAAACATGATTCCCTTGGTAATCTTAATCCAAATCCCTTCCACTTTGTTCCTCTGATTTTTCTTAACATATGCATTTATTCCACCATTCTCCTTTACCCAGTTCCTTTGGATAATGAAATAGTATTTCAAAGCCACAGTCCAACCAAGGTCCCATCCCACCTAGTTTCATGGACCTCCACATAGTAAAAATTTGCTTCCATGTATTATTATTTCTACATCAGCCTGCTTGTCATTCATACTTTATATATTTGTAGACAGACAGCAGAAGCCACAGGCTTTAGTGCTATCTTCACTCATTCCCTGAAAACTTCTGGATTTTTCTTTTGCTGTTCTTATATCCCAGCTACTCTTATTAACATTTAACTAGGTAGAGATATGAAGGAAGTTTTCTCCCTAGTCCCTTTTTTTTTTAATCAATTTAAAGTTCCCAGATTTAGTTTTACAAATTTCTCCAGGCAAACACAATTTTACCAGTCCTTGTACACTCTTGTCCCTTCACGCTTGTATTTTTAACCATGGTCCATCTATTTTATTAACCAGGAATTTCACCTATCTGCTTCTCTCCTCTGAAACAATTCCTTTTTGATCAACAGTAACGAAACTCTGAATAGACCACTAAGGTCTTAAGCCTTAGCAATGTTTTCCCGATCTCTTCTAACATTATTACTTGTGACCATTTGAAAAACCAGAAGTGGG
The DNA here is from genome assembly GCF_902635505.1 of Sarcophilus harrisii. NCBI lineage: Eukaryota > Metazoa > Chordata > Mammalia > Dasyuromorphia > Dasyuridae > Sarcophilus > Sarcophilus harrisii. Next base: position 58,384,254 of record NC_045427.1, on the reverse strand, counting down.
AAGCTGTCATCAGCTGGCCTAATTAATCACCCTGCATTTCAGTTTGACTCTATTCCTGTTTCCAGATAAAATAGAGTCACCGTCTGGGCGTCTCCATAGGGAATCACCTATCACTCCTATTCTTATTGCTTTGGCCTCTTTCCTTAGGGCAGCTGGCAGCACATGGAGAGACCACTGAATTGAGAGTCTATGATCTAAATTCATTCCAGCTACAGACACTAGTTGTGTGATCCTGAAAAGTCACATAACCTCCTTCTGCCTCAGTTTCTTCAACTATCTGTAAAATATAGATAATAAAAGTACCTATTTCCAAAGCTGGTGTAAGGATGAGATATTTCTGAAGCGCTCTGCAAACCCTCAAGTGTTTTATATGTTTTTGTCATTATTGCTATTATTATATATTATTATCCTGAGGAAAACTAACAGCTATTTCCTCCTCTTTGGAAAGAAATGTCTATTAACAAAAATGCAAGTAGATGCCCAGTTCCTTCAACAGACTGCCTATGGACTCCTATGTCACTATGACAGGGTCAGATTTTACCTATCTTCTATATTTGGTTTCTGTTTAATTCACAATGCAATACTGGAAGGTGAAGGGGAGGAGGGAAAAGGAGGGCGTTTCTTCACTTAGAAGTTTTCTGTAGGCTACGAGGTCAAGTCATAGTAGTAAGGCAGACAGACAAGAAATATGCTCTGTAAACATTCACAGATATTTACTTAATTTTACATGAGTGTCAGTGATGACCAACATTCTCAGCATAAGTTGCTGAATTAGAAACTTCAAAGAAACAGAATGACTTTCTATATTCTACTTTTAGATGACAGAGGCAGAATTGAAATTTAAGAATCTTTCCACGCAGGGATGCTCTATTCCACCATGGACCTTTCAAAGCATTTTGTTTCTATCTGTCGATTAAGTCCTGCTGTATCTTCCTGGCTACACTTTAAAGTATAGCCAGGAAGATATAATTCAAGCTTTTTTAAGTGCATGCACAAGATCTTACATCAAGTTGAAGCTAAAAAAATTTCAGCTGGCTATCATGAATATGGAATTATTCACTTAGAAGAGCTATGATGTCAGTAGTGAGAGTATATACCCTCTTGGCTTAGTTATTCTTCAAAAGCTGTCAAAGACAGCTGGGCAGAGCATGCTGTTACTCGTACTTTCTGTGGCAACCCCATCATTAATAACACCAATATTAGCAAGGAGGTATATCCATCACAGGCCCATACTCGAATCCCTCCCCTCAAAGCAGGGTTCACCAGAGTTTACATTCCTGACAAGGTCTCCAGATCCCTATCATGCTGTATTGAAGCTTCAAAAGGGAGTAGGTGTAGGCAGGTTGAAATGAAGAGCATTAACATTAAACAGTTAAATTAATGAATAAAATAAATTAATTCATATTACAAAAGTAGTCTTCATTTGAAATGGATACTCTCTAAAGGGGAGTTGCCTTAGTGAATTTAAAACATTTAAAATAGAATTTGATTTACATATGATTTTTTGGAAAAATATCTGCTGAATATAATGAAGTCACAAATAAATCGAACTAGTGCCATAAAACACTGCATGCAAAGAAACAAGAACAATTTTCAATTCTTAAATCAACTTCTGTTGGGTTTAAAATTATGTAGAAATCTAATAAGAGAATTGTCTTAACAGTAGAATGGAATAACCCAAGCAAAAGTTCCAAAAATTGTATGTTTAAATGGAGACTCAATTACCACTTATCAGGGATATTGTAAAATATGATTCATAATTTGAATAGGGCTCAGACTGAGATCGCATCTACCTGTGCTGAATTAAATTGGAATTCTGGCTCTATAAGTGACCTATTTTCTCAGTTGCAAATATAAACACACTGAAAACTTGATATTCTTAAGTATTATAATTTCTAATATTATTGACTCATATTTTTAAGCACTTTTAAAGTTTATAAACTATTTTATTTACAAAAAAAATCCTATGAAGTTCTATGGTACAAATAAGAACTCTATTTTACAGAGGGGGAAACTGAGGATCAGAGAGATGAAGTGAATTGTTCATGATCTCACACAAAAGGTACTGAAGTCTAGGTTTTGAATATAAGCCACCTGACTCCATGGCTCTTTCTACTGTTCACACAAAACTAAAATCCAATAGCTTGCTACCTGAAAAGACAACAAAGAACTGAAGACAAAGAAATGAATTGGTCCAATCCTCCAACACTTTGACCATATCATTAAATGACTATCTGCCTTCAATTCCACTCCTTTCAAACATTTTTACATGCTTTGAAGTTTAGCTCTCAAACTCAATACTCCAAAAATACTAACGATCCCAATTGTTGAATCCAAAGACCTGTACTTATCCTCATTATTCTTGACTTTTCTGCAGCAGCATATGACACTGCATAACCCTGACCTCCTGTACACTCTCTTTTGCTTCGGTTTTCTTCCTACCTACCTGAACAGTCTCATTATGGCCCCTAACTATGGTTATCTCCAAAGACTCAGTTCTAATTCCCTTCCTTTCTTTATGTTCTGTCATTGTTGACTTCAATTCCTATAAGTTTAATAATTATCTTTAGGCAGAAAAATCCTGGCTCTTTCTGTATACCCCGTCTCAGACTCTCTCAAACTCCAATGTCGCATCATTAAGTATTGAATACGACAAACTGGAAGCCTCATAAGCACCACAAACTCATGTTTCCCATAAAACTCTACCTTCTACCAAATTACCCTGATTTCTGCTTAAGGCATTACTATGTATACTTCCAATCTTAAAGGTTCACTACCTTGGACTTCTAGAATTCTCAGTCTTCCTCACTTCACAGAGCCAGTGAGTTGTTAAATCAATTAATTTGTTTTTGTATCCACAGAACAATGTCTAGCATATATAGAAGGCATTAAATAAATGCCTGACTGATCAGTCCTTTTAAAGTATACATTATCTACTTTTAGTTCAAGGCTATTGATTAGATTTACTGAATGAAAATGAATATTTCATCGATCTGTTCAACAACTATTTCTTAAGCATCTGTCACATGTTACATGTAAGCACTGTGCAGCAAACAAGAGAAAAAAAGATGTGGTCCCTGCCCTCAAGGACTTTACATTCTATCAAGGGGACTACACCAAGGATATGTGAAAATTCTGGACTCCATTTCATTAGTAACAACCTTGAGCAGTAATAGTGTATAGATCATTTGTAGAGTAGCATTTTACAAAGGGCTTTTAAAGAAATTCTCTTCATAATTCTCTTTGCTTTTAACAAGTCTACTGTGAGAGCAGAAGGATCAGTGTTATTTTAAATATGAGCACTCAAAATCAGAGAAGAGAACTGGAATAATAAGATCATAAAACTAGTTAGTGGCAAAGTAAGGACCCTAAATCAAATGCCAGAAGCACAGAACTCCCACTGAATTAAATTCCTAGAACCACTACAATTTATCCCTCAAAATGGCTACCCAACTGTCACTGCATACTTCCTGTGACAAGATTCACCAGCCACTGAAGCAGTCCATTCTAATTTGGCACACATTTGACTGTTTAGAAATTCTTTGTTTTATTAAATTGAAAATCATTTTTCTGTAACTTCTAGTCATTGATTCTGATCTAAGTACTTTTCTCAGTTACATCAATTTATCTATTTATATACAAAGTCTCAAGTTTAAAAAGGACTCACTGTCAAGTGAGTTTTCACTGGAGAACCATAAAGGCAAGTAATACTTTAATCTAGTTGTGCTCACCTTTGTGCAAACAACCAAGACCGGGATGCCAAGATTATGTGTGAGCATGTTGTCTCCAAGTGGCAAGGTAACATGTTCACCGTCTTGTGCTGAAGCTAGAGGTCCTCTCCTTTGTGGTGAGCCTTGATAGCCTTCCTCAGGTTCCACATACTCTTGAAAATCCTTCACAACTATAAAAGACAACACATTTCTAATAATAAATTAGATGCCTTTAAGTAGTAAGCCCTGGAAAATCAAACCATCCCTCCTTCCCATTTTCCAAGAAAATCAGATTAGAGAATGTCAATGAAGACTGCAAAATTTAAATAATTCAGTTAGAACTCATCATTCAGTTAGAACACAACAAGCAACACAGGCATATTCCCCGATATCTTCATTGCAACTCTTTCTGATTATTAAAAACATACCACCCAGCATGTTTCCCATGACATATATTTTAATTTTTTTATAATGTGTATTTTAAAGCCAGCAATGATAAAATTCAAGTTGAACTACTTTCAAAATACCATGGATCATTAAACTGCTTATAAGGTACCAATCTTTAAAATGACCAAAATACTGAAACTCATTTATATCACACCAGTCAGAAATTCTATTTGAAGTTTGCTATACAATTGCTAAACTGCTATAGTATTTCATATACTAAAGAACAGAGCTGAATGTATACATACGTTATCCCTGCTGTATGTAAATAATGAGATGGAAAACTCAGCCTAGTATACTCAATTTCCTTACCTGTCAACTGAAAGGGCTGGACAATGACTCCTTCTAGCCCTAAATCCTACAATCTACTGAGGCATATTATTTAAATTACTATTCTTTGTAATTTGCAGTAACCATATAATAAGCTATCCTCTTATAAATATAGCAATTCCTTAGAGAAATTTAACCAAAGCGAGAGTGTATTGTGTAGAATTTTCCACTTTCTCCCACTACAGCTTATTAAACAATGGGAAGAATTTTCTGAAATAGTTATTGTGGGGAACCAAACCCATGATCTCAGCCTCATTAGCACAGTGATTTAACCAAAATAACTAAGCAACCATAGACAGAAAATAGCATCATCACTTAGGCTCAGAGCTCCTTGATCTAAATATGGAACCGATGAAGAGGGTTAAAGGATGCACATATCATAAAACATTAGAGAGCATCTAGCCCTACAGTACAGAAGAACTAAGGCTGGAAAAAGGGAACTGACTTAGCAAAAATGACAAAAATTAAAACAAATCTAGCTCTCAACCACCAACCCCATGCTCTACTACCCACACTCCTTCCCTCTCATGCCAGAAAGACAAGCTGCCAAACGGCCCTTTCTTTCCATGCCCAACCAAAAAAGGAAGCTGGATCTACAGAAGCCTCTAATCTTTTATTGGATCCCAAACTAAAAGGACATTAAAGATCATCTGCATCCAATCCCTTCATTTTTCACATGAAGTAACAAAGTAAGAAAATCAAATTAAAAACTAATTTCAAATGGTCCCAAAAGAGATTTAAAACTAAAAAATGCTAATCTGACAAACTGTTCTCAACCATTATTATATCAGTTGATCAAATGTGAACTGTTTCCAAAATGATGAAGCCCTCTGGACAGCACTGCAAATAGTATTTTGTCTTTATACCTAATTAAGGTATAATTAATTTATTCAGTGATTTAAACTTCTAATATAAACAACCAAAGCATAAATATCCTTGGATGCACTGAGATCTGAAAAGCAGCAGTATGACCCAAACCTGAACATAGTGTGTTCTAATGTGTCCATTAGGAACACTTGAGTATCAAGGAATAAATGGCCTTTTTAGTCCTTTAAAAACATAACAAAACTGAAACTACAACAGATAGTATTAAAAATATTGTCCCTTAGAATACTAGATTTATGGTTGATTTCATGATGAAAATATGAAACGAAGTAAAATTCAACCTTGAAAAAAATTCCATTTGTTATGACAATAATTTGCAAGTAAAGTGATATAATACACTATGACTGTTTTATGTTTGTTTAGTAATTTCAAAGTATAGTCATATGTTTTTTCTTTACAATAAGCCCATGAAGTAACAACAAAAAAATTATCCCTTATTACAAGGGGATAGCATGATAGAGTGGATAGAGAGATGACCTTAGAGCACAGATTGGAAGTCTTGAGCTCAAGCCCTACCTCTTGACAGATTTAGCTATATAATCTAGACCAATTACTTTAATTACTAAGGCTTGAAGCACCTAAGATATTAAGTTTGAAGAAAGATATCAAGTAGGATTAGAAGAAGCCTAGACCAGAACTGAGATCTTGACTCTTAACCTTGTTCTCATATAGTTTCCTTCTCTTTCTCCAACCACAGATTAACATTACTCTTAACTGAAGCAGTTTTATTTATCAAACCGGTAAAATGAATACCACTTACTTTACTTTTGTGTGAAATACATTACAGATAACTCAACAGAAATAGACCATGCCAGGTTACAATCACTTAAGTTATTACCATCATCAGAAATGGATGGACTATGCAGAACAGTTCAAAAAACCAGATTACTTTTAAACATTTTATGGCTTCTTTTTAGAACTTGGCTAAGATCTATAAATATGTAATATGAGTATCATTTTTAAGTTCATACTAAGAAAACAGAAACAGCACTCCCTCCAAATTATAGAGTAGGGATAAACTTAAGGGGGCACAACAATAGCAGGTTAGCCCACTCAGTTTGTCATAACCCCTACAATCTAAGTTTAGAAAACAGTTCAGTATAGCTACAGCACTGATGGGTCCTTTGTAGAATGAAATATGAGAGGCACCCACGCTTCCAAAATGAGAGTGCTTAAAAGTATAACGGAAAATGCTTCCATTTTCTACTGGTTCATATTAATCAGAAGTCAGAATAACTTCAGTCCTATTAAAATAAAATCAAACACTGAGTAAGCAAAACTCCTGAAGCACTTTGGACAGGTTTGAAATTCTGTGAGAAATTTCAATTAAATAATTTTGTGCTAATGATGATGCAGCAGCATGAAATTTCTGAGCTTTTCCCAAACTAGCATCTGATCCTCAGAATATTTCCTTTCCATAAATATAACCATTTAACCCATCAGTTAAATGAGAAAATTTTCAGCTATATTCCAGTTTTATAAATTTGTGTATTTCAGAGAACTACGTTTGATGGTACAACACAATTAACAAGGAACAATAGAAAACCCACTTACAACTTTTCTCCCGAAGAACCTTTATAACTCGTGTTTTATCTAAATGAAACTCTCCATTCTACATCCTTGCATTTGAAATTAAGCATAAATAAAATTAAATATCACCTAATAATTTGAGCACCAAAATCCTCAAGCAACCAATGAATTCCTATAGGGAATACTGGGAAAACAGGTGACTTCTCTGATACTTTTCCAATCATTAAATAACTTGTCTTTGAAGATTCTGAAACTTCAAATTATTGGTATTTTAAGCCCTGAGGTGACTTGAAGATACAGATGTAGTTGAAAAGAATAATTTAATTATGGTAAGGAGTTTGGGAACTTACCAAGTACCCCCAAATCCTATTTACTAAAGCCTCTTAATCACATACATCCTCACAAAAGCCTTTTGGCAGATTACATTTCTGTGTAACATGGCTTTTCTACTGTCCTGCTCTATGATCATGTCTGATTGTCCATGCTGGGATTCAAATTTTTCATGTGTAAAATTAGGGGATTGGACTATGTGATCTCTCAAAAGCCCTTTCTAGTTTTGAAATTCTAAGATTCAATGAATATTTTTCTCTTTCTGTCTAGTCGATCTCTTTGTCTACTGACTAATTTATGAAACACAAGTCAGCCCTACATCATATCAACACCAGAGGGCTATTATCTCCAAAATCAAATATAAAAATCTTCCTGTTTGACTTTTAAGGCCTTTTATAACCTGGCCTCATTATAACCTTACTGGTTTTCTTATAACCTACTCATTTCCATGTATTCTAGAATTCCAGTAACACTGGCCTTCTTGCTATTTTTTCCATAATACACTCCATTTCCCAGCTCTGGGATTTTTTAGTGGCTGCCCCATGCCTGGGATTCTTTCATTCCCACCTTCTAGCTTTCCTGGCTTCAAGTCCCAGCTAAAATCCCACCCACATTCTACAGAAGTCTTTCCTGATTTACCCCTGATCTATATAATGTTACTGCCTAAGGCCCTGTTTATTATTTCAAATTTATCCTAAATATATCTTACTCATACATAGTTGTTGGCACATTCTCTCTCCCATTAAGAAAAGGGTTTGGTTTTTTTTTTTTGGGGGGGGACTTTATATCTCCAATGCTTCATGGGCACAGAGAAACACCTCATAATGGCTTAGTAACTTGCCTCCAGACAAGTTCATATTCCTCCCACTCTTAAAAAAAAAAACAAACCCAAAAACTTACTTAACAGTTCCACTACCTGTCTTTGCTCACCTGTTTTTTCCGATTAAACTCCTTGAGAAAGCTGCCTACAATTTGGATCTACAATTTATATCTCTACTTCCTCTCATTTTTTATCACTCATTTAACTTGGCTTTCAACCTCAATTCCACTGAAACTGCTCTCTCCAAAATAATTAATGATCTTTTAATTGTCAATCCTTATTCTCCTTAACCTCTGTATGATCTTTTACATCATCAAACACACGCCTCTCTAAATTTTCTAAATATTTCTAGATTCTCTAAGTAATTAGGAATTCCAGTGAAGCTGGATTAGGAGTCAGAAGATCTGAGTTCAAAGCTGCTTGCACTTGTTATGTTACTCTGGACAAGTCACGTAATATATCTGACTCAGTTTTCTCAACTGTAAAATGAGGATAATAATAGCACTTCCCTCCTAGGGTGGTTAAGAGGATTAAATGAGTTATTTATAAAGTACTTAGAGCATAGTATCTGCCATACAGTGGCCACTTAATAAATGCAAGCTTATTTCCTTCTTTCTACTATCTATTGGACTGTTCTTTAAGTGTCCTTTGCTAGATATCTAGTACATCTGCCTACAGAGGTTGTCCCTCAGAATCCTGTCCTGAGACCTTTTCTCAACTCCCTCTATATTATTTTTCTTGATCTCATCAGCTCCCATGGATTCAAATATTATCTGTAAGGATTCTCATATCTATTTACACAATCCTAAACTCTTGACCTCCAGTCTAGTATCTTTAACTACACATCTTAAACTCAACATGTCTAAAACTGAACTCATTAACTTTTTCCCTAGTCCTCCCATCTTCCTAATTTCCTTATTATCGGTACTAAAGGCACCACCATCCTTCCACTCAAAGCTTGTATTACTGCAATAGCTAGCTAGTTGGTCTCTGTGTCTTAAGTGTCTTCCAGTCTCTCTACCAAACAGACCTTTCTAAAGTACAGGTCAGATCATGGCTGATATATGAAGCCCTTCATAACCTTTCTAGTTTTCTTACACATTACACAGCCCAAGTCCCTGATCCAGTGACACTAGGCACCATGCTGTTCCTCAAATAAGATATCACAACTCCTAACTCTGGGCATTTTCAATGCATGTTCTCCATAGCTTAAAATCTCCCCTTTCTCATATCTACCTTGTGGCTTCTGTGCCTTCAAGTCCTAGCTAAAAGCCTTGCCTTCTTCATAAGCCTTTCCTGACCCCATTCCTTACCCCTTAATGCTAGTACCTCCCCTCTGTTTATTCTATGTTATTTGCAAATAGTTGTTTATAAGTTGTTGTCTTCATTAGACTATGAGCTTTCTGAGAGAAGGGTCTGTTTTTTCTTTTTTTTTTTGTATCCCCAGCATTTAACAATGTGTATGTGTGATATATAGTAGGCATTTAATAAATACTGCTGTTGCTATTCAAAATTCTTTCTATCCTCTAAGCCAGTGGTTCTCAAACTTTTGTTTTCAGTACCTTTATCTTTTTAAAAATTATTGAGGATCTCTCCAAAGCATTTTTGTTTATCTGAGTTATATTTATAGACATTTACCATATTGGAAATAAAAACTATTTTTGAACTTGTAGATCCTCTAGAAGGGTTTCAGAGATCCCCAGGATTCTCTAGACCATACTTTAAGAACCACTGCTCCAAGCCCTAGCTCAAATTTCACTGCCTCCATGAAGCTTCTTCTGATCTTTTTTTTTTTTTACCACTGCACTCTTAAAGTACGTATAGTCTAGAACACGTAAAATACTATCCTTATACACTCATGTATTGTCCCCCATTATCTCCAGATAATCTTGTTCCTTGGGGAATAGAAATGCTATCATATCTGTCCTTGTTATTCTGATGTCTGTTTTAAAGGAATGTCGATTAACGAAGAGAAGTTAAGTAACTTTCCTATAGTTATACAAGTCTTATGAGGCAGAATCAAACCTCACATCTCTAACAGTTCCAAGTCCTCTATACCATTACCAGATATTATAGCTTTAGGTCACTTTTAAGTTTTGAGTAGGGTCAATAGGTAAATATTCCAAAACATTTCAAAAGATACTGCCTGGTCCTCATGCATTGAGCTAATTAGGCAATGTTCTACCCAAATGTACAATTGAGAAGGAAAGGAATCTTTAAAGTAAATACTATCTTTCAATTACTTTTCTTTAAAAATAGAAAAGCACAGGATGAATAATGAAGATACTACAGGATAATTCTACATATGGACTAATCTCACTACTGAGATTAAACAGCCAGCTGATAAAATTAAAGCTTCTCCTGGGAAAACATCTAACTTAAATCTTTTAAAGTTGAGGGAACTGAGACTCAGAGAGGTGAAGTAATTTATTTAAGACTGTATAGGTGTATAGTCCTCTTTAGCCTGAAATAACCACTTTATTGAAACTTAAGACTAATAGACACTTTAGCACACAGGCAAAGAACTTGTCATCCCAAATGTATAATACATTGGGGGTAGAAAAGAGAACAAAGATTAACTAGAATTAGAATAAATTTGTAGCACTGAACAGACAACTCCCCTCCCCCCCAACATTATGCCCATAGTAGCATGTCAGCAATGAAGATCACTTAATTTGATCCAGTTATTTTGCAGAGGAAGAAACCAAGCCCAATGTCACAGGGCTAGGGCTCAAATCTAGGTTTCCTAATTCTTACTTTGGGGTTCTTGCTGCCCAAGATCTAGGTTATTTTAAAAAACAAAATAAATCCAAAAATGAAACATTTTTGAGATGTTACCACACTGTGAAAATGAACTCAGAATAAATAATCTGTCACAAAAAATCAACTTACTTCTCTACATACCATACTGTAAGTAGTGTGCTTTAGTGTGTCTAATTCTGGGGGAAATTCTCATTGTTTGTAAAGGTCAACCTGATACTGGCTAACTAGAATGCATAGCAGTCAATGCAGCAAATACAGCGGGGAAAAAAACAAGACAATTTGAAAGGATCAACTATAAAGCTCCCACTGTCTATGAAATATTTGGAACTGACATGTGACAGAAGGCACAGGCAAAATGAAGAGTGTGATAGGAAGACATGGGATGTGGAATTTGATTTGAAAAGCAAACCTAAGATGCGGGAAGACCATCATTTCTGAGTGTCGTTATAATGCACGAGTTAGCAATGTGAGGATACTGTACAGCAAGCCCAAAAGGGCCCTCATTAATTCACTGGAGTGATGTCATACTGTGGAAATAAGCCAGTTTGAGCAGAGCCAACCCTTGTCAAAGACTGTTGCTGCTGCCGCGGCCACTCCCACTCTTCTGGCAAGTGATCAGATGCTCATGTAACTGCACAGAAGCAAGGGAGAGGAAAAACAATCTTCTGAACCACATATATTTTAGAACAAAAAACAATCCCACCCTCCCAAACTTCCTTCAAATTTGAAAATCAAGTCCTTCACTTTAAAAAAACCCATTTTTTAATAAACATAATACAGCCTACCATTTAACAATAGAAAATGGACCCTTAAATACTCTAATTTTTAAATTCAGCACTTCTTGGATTCAGAAACAAATCACTCTAGCATTGCTTTTGTTTGAATTCCTTGGTAATTTTTAATTCCTTAATTAACTTTAATTTTATTGTCCTGCAGGTTAATGAAAGAAACTAGCTTTCCTCCTGCCAAACAACGAAGCTCCTAAAGAGAGCTTCAGGTTGTACAGACCACACTAGAACCCATGGACTCAAAGACTATCAGAACTATGGGGAACCTTAACAATCACTTTGCCTAGAGATCATCCTTACTTTATAGGAGAGGGAAAAAAGTTCCTTGAAGGGAAGTGACTACCCTAAGGCCATAAGCGACTATATGTGTTAGTGTTGAGACTTGGACCCAAGCTTTCTAAATTTGGGACGAGAGCTGTTCCCACACAAACTGGGCCTGTTAAAGAGTCTGGAGGCCACACATGCTAACAATATAAAGACCTACAGATCAAATCATGTTTAGATAAAGTCTTATTGTACATTCTTCCTTTTGAAAATCACACACACGCAAAAAAAAAAAAAAAAAAAGGCCTTAACCTCCAGGTCAATGAGGAAAGCAAGTAATACCAACAAAACTCAATTCATACAGAGAGAGATCACCTGGGAATATGAGAGCTTTGACAATGTTCTGAGATCCTAAACTGAGAAGGGCTGAGCTCTCTCAAAGAGCATCTTCATAGAAGAGAATGTAATCATTCATTCAACATTTATGAAGCACATTCTCTCTGCTTACTTCTTCAAAGAGAGGATCCCAAGTGTCCAAAATATTATCCACCTACTAAAATGAGGGGGCAGGTGCCATTCAAAGGATCTACAATGAAAACAGGCCCACAATTACACTCTAATTAAGAAAATGCACCGTTCTTACACTTTTGCTCCATGTCTCTCATTTCTTCTGGAGGGATTTTCATTTTATCAATGTGTTCCCGCAAAACACTGGCCCATTTCTGTAAAGATTCCATAACAGTCCAAGGCCTAGACATATCTGCTACAAAGATGACTAGAGTCTCTTGCAGGGTTTCTGCAGAAACAGCAAACTTCAATAAGCCTTTATGGTACAAATCTCCATCCAGTATCCATACATTGCAACGTGTGTGATCTGTAAGAGAAAAATATAGCCAGTCAATGTGCTGTTACTATAATTGCATCTTAGAAAAACATCAGTAGTTAGGCCAAAGTCAAAATTAAAAGACATGATAACTAGAAATACTTTAGTTACAAGGAAAATGTAACCCAGTATCATATGTACATAATCTACTTCATCCCTTAAAAGGGGGGATAAAACAGGATAGTTCTAAATATTCTCAAAATGACCCGAAGTGTGTTAATTTGAAAAAAAATATTAAGCTGTTCACTGCTTTTATTGGAAATTAAGGCTTTGTTACAAAGGATGGCTGTATTTGGAAATAAATATGATATAAAAGCAAAAGACATCAAGAAAAAAAAAAAAGGAGGATGTATTTCTTCTTTTCAAAACTAAAAGGTAGAAGTTGAGGAATGAGATTTCAAATGTTGATTCATGGAAGGTCGAACAATTTTATACATTACTTTAGTTGATATTCAGAAAAGTCCTGTTAAGGAATTAGTAGAAGCAGGTCTGTTTTACAGACAAGGAAACTGATTCTCAGGGTCTTTCAATGCCAGAACACAAGATCATCAGAAATGATTTGCTAGCATTTGCCAATAGTGCTATTTTAAAAATAAAATAAAATTTAAGACTTCCACATTAACATAAAAAAAATTCACAATTATGGAGTATTTTAGAAAGTGCTTTCACTAAACATTATTTTATTTGACCTTTAACTCAATTTTGGGGCTTGTGATTTAATTTTTAGATAAAGATGCTAGGATAATGAGGAGGTAAGAAATTCTTTGGTATGAAGTGTCAAGATGCATAGATTGCATCCTCCTTTCCTAAGACAGGAGCTTCTGAGGACAGGTGTCTATTTTCATCATTCTATTTTCAGTGTTTGCATAAAATGGGCATTTATTATTTTCTGAACGGAAACAGGCACTCTTGTTCCACTCAGTGCTACCCCCTCCTCCCCACCAGTGTTTCAACCATCTCTACCTCTCTCATACATCATTTTAAGTTTGTAAATCTTAGGACATTAAAAATGCTAGCCACAATAATTACTGTTACTAATGGCAATGTCAGGCCAAGTGGATAGACCTATGGCTTGTTTCTTACATATCCATTCCTTCAGTCCCTGTGACATTGCTTTTCTTCTTCTTCACCTCAGATCCCTTCAGGGCCCAGCTCAAATATAACCTATATCTGCCCAAGGTGTTTCCTTGTGTCTTCTCCTTCCTCTCTGCCATATAGTCGTCTCCATACCCCTTTCTTCATCCCAGAATATTTTGTGTTTATTTGCTATTTTTCACTGGACATGTTTACTTTCAGTTAAAATATAAGCACTCTGGGAAAAGGACTGCTTTATTTTTGCTTTTATATACTTAGTAACTAGTACAATGCCAGGCATAGAGAAAGTATCAAATGTTTTGCAAACCAAATTACATTAAGCAATCAGTTTTAGTACACACATCCATAAATACTTTTGGTGAGAAATGGAACCAATCTTTCCAAATTTATCAGGTTTTTTTTGTTGTTGTTGTTGTTCTTTTGGAGACTAACAGTTCTCAAGACATCCCAATCACTTTCAAACTCACACATTTTATGCCAAAACCATTTCACTATATGCCTATATCACTAAAGCAAAAAAATAAAATAAAATAAAATAAAATAAAGAAAAATGAGATTCAACTTTAGTCAGAAAAGTATTTCAAATAAAAATAAATTGACCGCAAATTGCATATCTCAACAAAATCTAAATTAAACATTTATTATAACTCACATTTATACTGGCTAATGCTTTTAAAAAGTCTTTTCTTCCAACAACCTATATGGTAGGTAGTGGAAATTATCATCTCCATTTTACAGCTGAGGAAAATAAAGCTCAAGGAAGGAAAAAGATTTGCCCACTGATGGAATTGCTGGTGAAGTCACCAGGTTGTCTACAAAATTAACTATTATAGTAACCTCAATGAAATCTGAATGAAGTTATTAAATTACTTCTATTATAGGAAAAAGGAGTGCTTATCCAAGATACTAGTAAAGTAGACTGAATTCCAATCCCTATTAACTCACTATGTGACTTAGGGGTAGGTCACCTAACCTCTATATAAAATGGAAACAAAACTTAAATTAGCCTCCCTCACAGGACTCAAGTGAGGATAAAATGATGAAATCCATGTAAAAGCTTTTTGCAGTCATAAAATCTTAAAAACTATAAACAATGTCAAGAGGACATGAAAATGCTTAGGCATGAAATAAACTTTTGACTATTTCATAAGGAAAATTATATCCATGCTATTTGAGAAATAAAAAAAAAAAAAAGATAAGACATGAAAAGCAAGATATAAAGTTTTCATTTGTTCAAAGGCCGTCCTGTCTTCTCTGTGGCTGAAATATAGCTGTCTGTCATGTTCTATAAAGAATCTCTAAAAGAAGGCAAACAAATCTGTTCTTGCTTCTTACAGGCAAGGAGATTCTGAAAGGACTTTAGCACTGAAGTCAAGGCAACAACCCCCGACATTCCAATTTATGTGTTCAAATGGGAAATTTAAAGCATATTGAAGGAAACTAAAAAATTCAAAGATGCAAGTGACAAAAATAGACACTGATTTAAAAAAAAAAAAAAACATTAAAAAAGTAAAGGGAATGTGATATAGTAGAAAGAGAACTGGAAGCAGAAAGTCTAGATTCAAATCCAGTCTCTGAGGTAATGGCTGCTTGCAGCTGCTTAGACGTTTCAGGCACGTTTGACTTTGGGACCCCTTTTGGAGCTTTCTTGACAAAGATATTAGAGTAGTTAGCCATTTTCCTGGCCAGCTCATTTTACAGATGAGAAACTGAGGTCAACCTAGTTGAATGATGTGCCCAGAGTCACACAGTTATTAAGTGGACAAATTTGAATTCAAGATGAGTGTTGCAGACTCCAGACCCAGAGCTCTATCCTTCAGGGGTCCTCAAACCCGCAGGCCAGATGCGGCAGCTGAGGACATTTATCCACCTCACCCAGGGCTATGAAGTTTATTTAAAGGCCCACAAAACAAAGACTTTGTTTTTACTATAGTCTGGCCCTCCAACAGTCTGAGGGACAGTGAACTGGCCCTCTATTTAAAAAGTTTGAGGATCCCTACCCTACATCATCTAATTGCAACTAGCTGGCTGTTTAACTTAGTCTAATCGCTTCATCTCTAACTTAAAAGACCACTGAGGCCAATCTCTAACTTCTTTTTTTCAAATGAGGAAACTGAGGTCTAAAGAAGTAAAGTGGTATGACAACATGCATTCTATTTTATATCAACCTTCCTAAAATTTTAAATGGTACTGGGCAAGATTTTATTATTCCTTTGTCAACATAACTCAATTTAAAAAGTATTCCTTTTTATGGCAGCCTCTACATTTAGAGGATCCTTCCTACAAAAAAATTGAAAATAACATTTATTCATTTAAAAGTCAAAATTCTATTACTGTTCTGTAAGAAATGACCAACAGGATGATTTCAGAAAGGCCTGGAGAGACTTACACGAACTGATGCTGAGTGAAATGAGCAGGACCAGGAGATCATTATATACTTCAAACAATACTAGATGATGACCAGTTCTGATGGATCAGGCCATCCTCAGCAACGAGATCAACCAAATCATTTCTAATGGAGCAGTAATGAACTGAACTAGCTATGCCCAGAAAAAGAACTCTGGGAGATGACTAAAAACCATTACATTGAATTCCCAATCCCTATATTTATGCACACCTGCATTTTTGATTTCCTTCACAAGCTAATTGTACAATAATTCAGAGTCTGATTCTTTTTGTACAGCAAAATAATGTTTTGGTCATGTATACTTATTATGTATCTAATTTATATTTTAATATATTTAACATCTACTGGTCATCCTGCCATTTAGGGGGGGGGGGGGGGGGGGGGGTAAGAGGTGAAAAATTGGAACAAGAGGTTTGGCAATTGTTAATGCTGTAAAGTTACCCATGTATATATCCTGTAAATAAAAGGCTATTAAAAAAAAAAAAAAAAAAGTCAAAATTCTAATCATAGTAAACATAGAAAGCAGGGAATGGATTTTATGATTAAACTCCAGTTAATCTAGAACTACAGAATTTAAAATGGTGTTAATAGCTGCACATATATACTATCAGTAATCCAATAAATTAATGTTGGAAAAGAGGATTAAAAAAAGCTTTTTAAAAACTCCTAATATATTATTTCAGGTGTTCCTTCACAGGAAAATTACAGGCTACCAGACCAAGGTATCAAGATACACTTCTGAAAAGATCCCATCTATATCTGAACTTAAGTTTTTTGGGTTTTTTTAATAGCTTTTTATATACAGAACACATGCATGGGTAATTTTTCAACATTGATCCTTGCAAAAACTTCTGTTTCAACTTTTCCCCTTCTTCCCTCCACCCCGTGCCCAGATGGTAGGTAGTCCCATACATGTTAAATGTTAAATGAACTTAAGTTTTAATTTCTATTATTAAATAAAAGTCTGCAAACATAGGCAGATGTATTTTGTTTTTTATAATATTTTTTCAAAGGACAGAAGGAGCACTATTTAAAATAAATTGAATTCTCTCCCTCACAGTCTATACTGCAAGCCAAATGCATTACTTTGGTATTTTTAATCCTACCCTCACACTTTCCCATCTTTATACATTGGCTCACATTATGCCCCCACAACTGGAAGAGCCCTTCATTCCCCAAACAAATTCTACCTACTGAATTTCTATCTACCATTCAAGGCCCAGCTTAAATGCTACATTCTTTAGGTATCCTTTCATGGTTCCTCAAAATGGAAACGATCTCTTCTTCATGGGCTCCAAAGTCACCCAAAAGGGTGACTGCTCACACTATTTAGATAACTCCAATTTTTCTAGTGAGATGGGGGATCACCAGGCTTTCTTATCTGTCCCACTTCTATGCTCTCCTTGGCATTGTCATCTGACCTACTGTTATGTCCTAAGGATCCTGGATCTGCCATCTGACTCACTCTTAAACCTTTAGAATTCTTCATTTGCACCTGAACTCTCCTTTCCCCAAAGGTAAGTGGATAACTAGTGTTGAACAAAAGACTTAAGTTGAAGCCCTGGCTCAATGCATAGTGACCATGGGACTCTGGGCAAGTCACTTAACTTATCAGTGTTCTCAAATAGAAATGGGGCCCACTAAATCTAAATGGGGTCCTGTGGGATGCATACCGCCTTAGAAAACCATATATCAACAGGATCTACATTTTATTTTATTTTGTTCAATATTTTTCAATGACATTTTAATCTGATTTAGGCTGCCCTCAGGGGAATTATGGGTTGCATGTTTGATACTTCTAGGGAACTCTCTAAAACATGCTCATCTGTATTGGGAAAGTAAGTTTTCCCACAGGGAAGCTTCCTATACCAATGCAATAGCCAGGCCAGTCCCTAGTCTATTTTCCCACAATTAGAGTGCGAGTTCCTTGAAAATGACTTGCTTTTATTTGCATTCCCAGCCTTCAGAACAGCACTTGCACATACTGAGCACCTAAAATGCTTTATTTATGATAGGTTTGAGCAACTTACCATCTCTATCTTCATCATGAATGTTAAGATATAGATATTCTAAACCTCTTCCTTTTTTGCTGTGCTCTGCTCCTTGTAATTTAGCCAAGAGTGTTGTTTTTCCTGAACCATCTTCACCTATAAATAAGAAAAACTTAAGTATTCAGTACACAGAAACCATGCTGATATTCTGAAATAGATATAGCTTCCACATTGATACATATATTTTTATATAATAAAACCCTGTTAAAAAGTTAAATTCACAGCACAGAACTCAAACTTATGTTACAAATGTTATATTTTACCAGGACGTGATTTAGACATGGCAAAAATGTGACAAATAAGGAACTATAAAAATAACTGGAGTATAGGATATCATCAGAGAATTCTATAATCATAAAGGAGCTGGCCAATTGACAAAAAGTAGGACCTAAAGAACAGTTCATGTCCTCCACTGACATCTTCATATCAGCAAAGAATGAGGAAAGTCCTTCAGCATAAAGGGTAAACCCCCAACTCCATAGTGAACTCTCTTGAAAGAAACATTCACATTAATAACATCGCAGATTTATTTACGTATTTTAGACTTAAGAATTTTAAACTTAGAACATCAATGATTACAAGACCCAGCCTTTTACGCTTGCATATAAGAAAACTAAGGCTTGGGGAATGTGATTTGTAACATAAGGATACATACTATCTAACCAGAATGGAAGAAATGAGTTTAAAATCGCTTTCTGATTTCTAATTCAAATGCTCTTTTTTTTTACATCACACTGCTTCCTATACTCAAGTTATACCTAGTTCTCCATAGTAATGATCCAAGTTGTAACCCATTCTTTTACGTGAAAAATAGATGAATTTGACTCCATTTACAATTTGTAAACGAGGCAAATGAAGCCATCAAAGAACTACTTTGGGGTCAATCACTTACCAGCAAATATGTTAAGATGGACTATTACAAAGAAAACAGTTACAAGAGAAAATAAAATGACAACCTTAAAACTTTTAGTATTTAAATAATAAAGTCTGAGTGTGACAGTCAACCGTCATTAACAGAAAATTCAGTCTGTGGTAGGATAGAACACAACACTGGGTTTCAACTTTAGAGTATCTTCTTCACCAGCACTATGAAGGCTGGGAAACTAATGAAAATAATTATAGGGCTAAGCAAAACTACATGTCTCAAGCATACTCTATAATTATCTCCAATTTATCCTGTATATATCTGGTTGGAACATAGTTGTTTGCATGCTGTCTTCCCATTAAGAATGAACTACTTAAGAGCCGAGGACGGTTTGTTTTGTTTTTGTTTGGTTGTGGCTTTTTTTTTTGCCTTGCTTGCAGGTACTTAACCAACTGATTGCTGAATAGAGCCGACTCACTTTGTTACTCCTCTCCTGACTTTAGTGACCAGACCAGAAAATCAGAGTATTTAAAATACACCCCCCAAAAAGGCAACTGCAAAAACGCGGAATGAAGTGGGGGAGGGGAGGAGAAGGGGAAGTAGGGTCAGCTTAAAACCTAACCATATTAAATCAGCTAAAACAGGGAAGTTCCAAAGTCTAACAATAAACACGTGGGGCAATGTCACAAAAGCCCAGTGGGTTCTTAGCGCTTCCTTTTCGGCCAAATTCAACTCCTCAGATGTTCTCCAGTTTTCCAGGGCTGCCTCCCGGCGGGACCTCGGCCAGCCTTTCCCAGCCCTGGTGAGACAGCACTTACCAAAGACGAGGATGTTTTTCCCTGCTGGTAACTTGGACCTGGACCGGGTGGACACCTCGCTCAGGATGGAGGACCTGCGGCAGACGGGGCACAGCGGTCAGCCTCTGCCCTCCCTCTCCCCAGGCCTTGCCCCGGACCCCAAAGTCTCTGGGACCCCCCGATGTGGGGGCGGGGCGGGCAGAGGGGATGCGGCAATCCCTGGCTTTGCTCGCCGTGTCGCCCTGGGAACACCCACTCTGGGCACCTCGCGAGGAAAAAGTGGGAGAGTGCCCCATGCTTCTGCTAACACCGGGGGGGGGGGGGGGGGGGTAGGAGAAAAGGTGCAAAGGCTGATCTTGGGAACTCGAAGACGGGGGGCACGGAGCAAGCGTCTGAGCGCGAGCGCCAGTGTTTCTCGCAAAGAGGTTTGCAAACGTGTCCCTCTGGGGCTCACAACAGCTCTAGGAAGGAGGGGCTACCGCCATCCCCACTTCGCAGATGGGAACAAGCGAGGCGAGCCGGGGCAAGGGACTCGCGCGGGGTCACACCACCGCTGTCAGCGACGGGACCGGACCGCCAGCCTTCCCGACTCCGGGAGGGAGAAACAGGACCAACAGAGAAGTGCAAAGGGGGCCCAGGGCCCCGGCCCCTCAGCGCGGAGCCGGGGGACGCGGGCGGAGGCTGCTCCACCATCCCGGCTGGATCTGCTGCCCCGCCCCGCCCGGCCCCGGCCCCGGCGCCCCGGCCAGGTTCGGCCCCTCCTCACTCAGTCCGTCGCTCCTTCACTCACCACAGGTTCTGCCCCTCGTCCTCCTCGCTGGGCAAATCCCCGGCGCCCGGGGTCCCGTTTCCTTCGGGCCCCAACAGCAGCTTCTTCTCCACCCCCACCGGCGCCATCTTGCCAACTGCAGCCACAAAGAGGGCCTTCCCTCGGGCCCGCCGAGGACCCCGCGCCGGACGGGTGACCGCAGATAAGCCGGTTCTCAACACTGAATTACCTCACCCCTCTGCGGGCCGCCGTGGCCGCCGCCCTCTGCCAAATCAGCTGTCTGTCTAAACGTCCGCCTCCACGAACAGCCTGGCAAAACAAGTGAGGACAGTAGGGCGGGCGGCTTGCTGTCAGGCAGTGACGGAAACAGCTAAGCAGCCGAAGGCTTGCCTCTGTGACACCGCGAGGAGCCGCCCTGAGTCTGAGGAGCGCGGCAGCGCCCCCGCCAGGCCTGAAGGAGCACGGCAGCCACGACCTCCTGAGCCCTCGTCTGGTACCCGGCCAGGCTCCCTCATCCTGGCAGAGCATCCTTCAATCCCAGGGCCTTCCGTGACCGCGCAAAGTCAGCCACAGGGTGCCGGGGCTCGCAAGGGACTTGGGATAACATATTGTTCCCAGAATTCAGAGCTCAGAGGGATCTAAGAGAACAGATCATCCAAAACCCTTCATTTTTGCAAATGGGGAAACAAGTCCAGGAGCAGTGAAAGGGACGAACCCAGGAGCTGGAAAGGGCCAGGCCCAGGAAAGGGGGAAGGACTTACTCAGTATCACAAGGGGCCAGTGAGAAAGCCAAGAATAGCTTTGTTCAAATCATCTGACTCAAAATCCAGGGCTCTTTGTGTAAGGAGTAAAGATAATTGGGGTCCCTGATTAATTTGATGAGTTCTTCAATCAACCCACTAGTGACATTTATATGGGGCTTTTTTAGACGTTTATTTTGCAAAGGGCTTTCAGTAAGTCATCTTGAGTTTCACAACAGCCAGTGAGGTAGATCCTGTGGGTGTGGTCATGCCTGTTTCACAAATGTGGATTAATTGCCTTCCTGTTCCGTTTGGGAGATGGCTTTCTCTGAAACTCCAGGTCTACTATCAGATTCTCTACTGCCTGCAAGACAGGCCACATTATCGGGAGATCCTCCTTTGAGTCTGCTGTCCTGTCCTGTCCCTCCCAATTACTGTGACTGCATTCTTAGCTTCCCATGGGCTGGCTTCTGACCTCACCCTTTGGCCAACAACTCTCTCCAAAGTTGCCCGAAATCTCTGGATTGCCAGATCGAATGACCTTTTCTCAATCCTTATCCTTCTTGGCCTCTCTGCAACTTTTGGCATTGTCACTCACCCTTTTTTCACTCTTGCTTTTTGTGATGCTGCTCTCTCCTAGTTTTCCTTCTCTTTGCCTTTCCTTCTTGATCACCTTTGCTGGATCACCCTTGTTTGCCAAGGGTATCTCACAAGGTTAATTTGTCTTCTCCCTCTGTACTTGGTGATCCTGTCCGTTCCTGCAGATTCAAATGATCCCCAAATCTTCTCATCTAGCCTGTCATTTTTGACTACTCAACTCTTAATTCTCACCTCCTTCCCCCCCACAACACCATATATAATCTGTTGCAAAATACTGTCGATTTTACCTTTAATATTTCTTGTATATGTCTCCTCTTCTTTGCCACTGCTTTAATGTCTGATGTACTCTTCAACTCATACCTGGACTATTGCAATAGCCTGCTATCTCCCCATTTTCATCTGTCAGCAACTCAGCTGACACAGTGATCTTCACTAAGTCCAGGTTTGATCATGTCACACAGCACCACCCCTCAATAAACTCCAATGGCTTTAAGTCAATCCTGGATTATAAAATCTTCTGTTTGGCCATCAAAGTCCTTTATAATCTGTCCCACTCTTATCTTTTCAATCTCCTTGAGCTTTTCACTGCCTTTCCACCCAATATTGTTCAAGTCAATTGACATTGGCCTCCTTGCTATTCCTAAAATAAAGACATCCCACCTCCTGATTCTGGGCATTTTCTCTAGCTATCTCCCTTGTCTCAAGTGTTTACCTTTCTCCACTCTGTCTCCAGGCTTCCTTAGTTTCTTTTAAGTTCCAGCCAAAATTTCATTTTCTATAGGAAGCCTTTTTTTTTTTTTTTTAATAAACATTCTGGTATCTGTTTGTTTTTTTTTTTAATTTTTTTCTTTTCTTTTCTTTTCTTTTTTTAATTTAATAGCCTTTTATTTACAGGTTAAATGCATGGGTAACTTTACAGCATTAACAATTGCCAAACCTCTTGTTCCAATTTTTCACTCTTACCCCCCACCCTCTCCCCTAGATGGCAGGATGACCAGTAGATATTAAATACATTAAAATATAAATTAGATACACAATAAGTATACATGACCAAAATGTTATTTTGCTGTATAAAAAGAATCAGACTCTGAAATATTGTACAATTAGCTTGTGAAGGAAATCAAAAATGCAGGTGGGCATAAATATAGGGATTGGGAATTCAATGTAATGGTTTTTAGTCATCACCCAGAGTTCTTTCTCTGGGCGTAGCTGGTTCAGTTCATTACTGCTCCATTAGAAATGATTTGGTTGATCTCGTTGCTGAGGATGGCCTGGTCCATCAGAACTGGTCATCATATAGTATTGTTGTTGAAGTATATAATGATCTCCTGGTTCTGCTCATTTCACTCAGCATCAGTTCGTGTAAGTCTCTCCAGGCCTTTCTGAAATCATCCTGTTGGTCATTTCTTACAGAACAGTAAAGGAAGCCTCTTTTGATTCATTTAATTCTAGTGCCTTTTGTGTATGTATACTGCTTGATTGAACATTGACACCTCCATTAAATTGTGAGTTCCACAAAGACAGAGACTTTTACTTTTCTTTGCATTCTCAGCACTTAGCATAATATCTGGCATATAGTAGGCAGTTAATATGTTTATTTTAGAGCAGTTGGGTGGGTGAAGTGGATGGAGTGCCAGGCCTGGAGTCAAGAGGACTCATCTTCCTAAGTTCAAATCCGGCCTGATACATATTAGCTACATGGCCCTCCCCAAGTCACTTAACTCTGCCTTAGTTTTCTCATCTGTAAAATGAGCTGGAAAAGGAAATGACAAACCACTTCAGTCTTTTTGCCAAGAAAACCCCAGATCGGGTCACAAAGAGTTGAATACAATTGAAAATGACTGAAAAACATGACGTACATTATTGCACAGCTAGTAGAGAAAGATATGGGGTGAGAACTTTGGTTTCCTGATTCCTGATTTTCAACTTCTCAAAATGCCTCTTCAAGGACACCATTCTATATTTAGGCAAATAATACATCTAATCATGTCAACTACTAGCTTTCCTATTAATTATTTCAAGGGAAGGAGATAGCATTCTATTTATTTAAAACAAAACATTTACCCCATCTTACCTATAAGCCAGAGCTCTATGTATAGCTGGTATTATGGATAGAGGGATAGAACACTATTTCTCTTATAATAATGACCTCTCTTGTAAGTTTCAATCGTAACATGATCTGGTTAAAAACCAGTTTTTCCATGGCTCTCCATTACTTAAATGACATAGAACTTTCAGCCTTGCCTTCAAGGCCTTGATCTGAAATGATATTTATTCTTTTATCCTATACTTTTCTTCTCTACATATTTCACCCTCTAAGGAACTAGGATTACCCTGTTACCTGAGGCTTTTCTGAACTCTGGGAAAGGGAAACCCTGAGTTTTAAATACAACCAGTACTTTTTCCATCTGAAATGCCTTAATTTTTCATTTTCTACCCATACCACATAGGGTTGGTGGAATAAGGTACTCTAAAAATTTTAACTTGCTATGTAAGTGTAAGATAATTATTATATTGAAATACTATCTATCCTTCAAACTCTAGGTCAAAATGCCACCTCTCCACTTGCTAATAGCTATTTAGTCAAGATTTATTCCTCTAATTGAAGGGCATAGGAGACAGAACAGACTGGTTTTAGAAGTAGTGTTAATGAGGGACATAAAATGCTGTTTATGTAAGTAAAAGAATTCACATTCCTGGTATGTTTTCAGGTAGCGACATTTTCTCCTTTCACCCTGCTTTAAAACAACAATCAAAAAAAATTTAACTTAGTATATTAAAGTTAAGGCCTTAAGAAGGGAAAATACCTGTTTTATTATTATTTCTAAAATCACGTTTTCAAACCTATATCTGTATCAACAGATATAGCAAAATATCTACACATATATACTCAAAACTAATATTTCTTGTTTTCCAGAAAAAAGTATTAATATAAATACTAAATATATATAAATAAATACTATAAATATTAAATAAATATTAATATACCTATAAAAAATTCTCCTCTAATACTGTCAATCTTGATTATCTGTGTAAGTAAGCTAGGACTAAAAGCACATTTCCCCCCAGTTATGAATTAATGATTATGTAATGGAGGACTAATCAAGGACAGACCAGTCCCTGATGGAGATATTTGATAAGTTTGTCTTTGAGCATACCTAATGAAGGAATCTGCTCCTCTGAACAACAGTTGAAAGTCTGTAACAGTTTATCTTCCATTCTTAAATACAGTGAAAGAGGAAAGAAGAGTGAATCTGAGTTCCAGCTTAGCAGCCAATCAAAAATGTTCCCATCTTTGACACTCAGTAAATAGACCAAAAAATGTACCTGAGATACCTGTACATGCTCCCAAGTCAAAAACAAGGTTCTCCGTTACACATTCCTGGAGACAGACTTATCCTGTCCACAAAGGGGACTGCATTAAGCAAACACATTGCAAAAATAGTCTTGAGGATGGGGTTTCATGCTTCTTGGGAGTATGCAGGTGACCCTGGTCTCAAAGTCTCTAGACTTTCCTACATCTATTGAAGGCACCATCATCCTCCCCATCTCCCAGGTGCATCATCTTGACATTTTTCTTGCATCCTTATGCTCCCCTAACCAACCAAATCTTCCCATTTTTGCCTTCACAACATTTTTCACATCTGAACCTCTCTCTATTCACACACCTTAGTTCAGACTTGAATCACTTTGCCCAAGTGGTCTCCTGCCTTAATGCTTTCTCCTCTGCAGTTTACCCTACACGTTGCTACAAAAGCAATTTTCCTTAAGTGCAGCTTTGAATATGTGACTCTTCACTCAACTCTAATGCTTTTCTATTGCCTCTAGGGAAGAAAAAAATAAACTCCTTTGTTTAACTCATAAAGCTCTAAACAGCTTGGTCTCATTTTATTTTTCTATCCTTATTGGATATTATTTTCACTTACATCCAGTAAGCCATCCTGACCACCATTTGAATGTAACAATTTCCACTCCATAGATGTTGGTGTAATGGGGGAGACAAGTACATTTAAACATGACAGAAGGATTCCACTTTGCTGGAATGCACACCTTCCATATTCAGAGTCTTTCTCTTCCTCTAATATCCACATCAAGCACCATCTTCTGCAGGAGGCCTTTATTGATCACCCAACTGTTAGTGATTTCCTTATCAATATTTAACTATTTTGCATATATTTGTAAACTTTATATTGATGCACTATCATGTTTAAATGTACTTGTCTCCTCCATCACACTAACTTCTCTGGAGTAGAAATTGTTTCATTCTTAAGTCCTCAGTACATGGTAGGCAATAGATAAATGCATGTGGATTGATTGAAGAGTTGATGGGTTACCATTAAAGACAAGTTCAAGGAGGTACTACCAAGTTGAGAAAGCTTCACTGTCATAGTTGCTTCCTGACTTTTGACAAATCACTTTTTCTGGGCTTTGGGTTCCTGGAAAGTGTAAAATGGAAAATAGTCATAGGATTTTAGAGTTGGAAAAGAATTTAGATCTCATACAATCTAATCTCTGAAAGAATTTAGATCTCATGCAAACTAATTCTCTTATTTATAGATGAATCAGATTCAGAGAAGGTGAGTTATTTGACTATCATCTCATAATCAATAAATCTCTCAGCATGTACTATGTATCAGGCACTGTGCTAAGTGTTAGAAATACAAAGAAAGACAAAAGATAGTCCCTGTTCTTGAGGAGTATGATCATAATAGTGAAATTAATATGATAGCAAATTTATTCAAATACGAGGCAATTCATTTTAAAAACGTGTAGTGGTATCTCTTGTTTTTATATTATCTGTTCTGAATACATTCCCCATATTGTACCATCCTAAACATCGTCCCTCATAACAACAATAGTGGCAAGGGGCATGCTGTGGGAGAGCCTAAGTCAAGTCCAGAATCACTTATTAAGTGCTTACTATGTGGTAGGTACTATTTTAATACACTATGGCAATACAAATATAAGTATAAAGATGGTTCCTGATTACAAGGGACTTATATTATACTCTCGGTAGGGGAAATAACAATGAAAAGGAAGTTGAAAAGCCGCGAGGGTCTGGTAGTCAAAATCCAGATAGAAGTGCATTTGGGAGAGTAAAGAAGATATGGCTGATGTGGATGTCTCCTTAAAATGGAGATTTTAGGAGGAACCATTAATTAAGCCCTGCAGTAGAAGGCATATTCAATGGGAAAATTAAAGGAGTGAAGCAAATTTCAAGGGTAAAGAGGTTTAAGGGGCATGTAGAAAAAAATCTGGGATTTAGGAGTATCACCTGGAAAGGAATGAAGGTTTACCAAGTCTGGGTCCTTTCTAGTGAACCATCCCTTGCTGAGCATCATATACTCACTACCAATGCTGTGTAGTGGATCCTTTATTTGAGGATATATAAAAGATGATTGTAGAATGAGTCAGGAAAAGATTTCCCCCAACCCCCATGTAGGTTGTATGAGGTAACACTGTTCCCTCTTTTGAAGTAACCTCTTTGCTGGGACACAGAAAACACCAGCCGTCTCTTAAATTTCAAGCACTAGAGAAGGAAAGAGGCCCGTCTAATTCTCCCCCTCAGCAATGGTAACTGCCCTCAAAAAGCATCAACAATATTCTAAGAAGGCCTAAGACAGAACAAGACTTGGCTTTAGTTCCCGGCTATCTCTTTTGGTCTGTGTCTTTTCCTGAACACTAGTGGTCATAGTGATCCCAAGAGGATCATTTACATAATGTTGGCAGTTGAATGCCAAACAGATAATTTTTTGCAACACATTCTTGGGAGCAATGACTACTTCTAGGATGTAAGGGCCAAGAAAGCTCAAGAAAACAGATCCTGAAAGTTTTTAGATGGTACTTATCAGATGTAAATGTGAAATGGCTATTCAGTTCCACAATTTTGATCTTTCAGTAGAGTATGACAGAAGTGATGAATTTTTGAGACATATTTGAAGTATTTGTTCATGTGCATTTGATTCTTTTGTATTTTAACCACTCCTTTTGTGATATAGAAGATAACATAACATTTATGTTGTCTCTACCAAGTATCTATTTTACAAAGAGGCTTTTTCTAGAAGAGGCTCTATTAATCTCTTTTAAGGAAGACCCTAAAAATTAACCATATCTAAGCTTTATTTTAAAAGCTTTCCCCTCCAAATTCTGGGATGGGAGCAATGAAATAAAGAATTCTAGAAAAATTTAATCCATTCTCTTAAGAATAAGGCTCCATTAGGACAGAATTTAGTAATGTGACTATAGAACTAAGGCCCCAGTAGATCAGTCAAATCAGGCAAGAAATCCATCAAATCTGATAGCATAGATAGTATTTTGTAGATATGTTATTGTTCAGTCATTCAGTTGTGTCCAACTTTCTGTGACCCTGTGGATCATACTGTCCATGATGTTTGCTTTTTAAAAAATTTTTAAAAGTATTTTATTTTTTCCAAATACATGTAAAAATAGTTTTTACATTCTTTTTTTTATTAAAGCTTTTTATTTTCAAAGCATATGCATGGATAATTTTCAACATTCACTGTTGCAAAACTTTGTGTTCCAAATTTTTCCCTCCCTTTCCCCAACCTACCTCCCCTAGATGGCAAGTGATCCAATATATATTAAATATGTGCAATTCTTCTATACATATTTCCATAATTTTCATGCTGCACAAGAAAAATATCAAAAAGGAAAAAAATGAGAAAGAAAACAAAATGCAAATAAACAAAAAGAGTGAAAATACTATGTTGTGATCTACAGTCAGCTCCTTTCCCTTTTTTATGATCTTTGTGGGACAAGACCCAGTAGACTCACTGCTGGATCAAAATATGTAGTTTGATAGCCCTGTGGGCATAGTTCCAAACTGCTCTCCATAATGGATGGTTCAGTTCACAACTCCACCAACTATGCATTAGTGTCCCAGTTTTCCCACATCCCTTCCAACATTTAACATTATTTTTTCTTGTCATCTTAGCATGGGGTTTTCTTAGCAAAGATATTAGAGTGGTTTGCCATTTCTTTTTCCACTGAATTAAGGCAAATAGAGGATAAGTGACTTGTCTACAGTCACTAGTAAATAAGACTAGATTTGAACTCAGGTCTTCCTGACTCCAAACCCAGCAGTCTATCCATTGAGGCTTTCTTAATCAATAGCCTCTACATAATTTATGCTCATAGTTACAAGTTCTTTGTTTGGAGATAAACAAAATAAATTCACTGTTTTAAAGAATGAAGAAACTGATAGAAAATGAGACTGAGAGAACTAGAAATGATAAAATTATAAAAGAGTAGCAGTTTCTAACTACATATTTAGACAGAGGCATAACGTTTTATCTAGTAAGCACTTAAAAGACTTTTCAAAGTTTAATTTAATTTATTTGGGAGGAAAAATATTTAAATTCTATCAGAGCCAGAAATATACATAGTATAGGCACATTCAATAACTACAACTGTTCAGCCTTTAAAAACTGAACTGGATCACAAAATTGGATTTCAGTGATTTCCCATCTTCTTTTTTCCACAAAAAAGATATCTTATTCTTCAGATAACTTTCTTTAAAATCTTCATTTCTCTGTAATCAATTGGAAATATATTTGTTAGTCTTTTATACAGTTTGTAGAATTTATGACTAATATTTAATGAGCAAGATGTACCCCAACATGGGAAGTTCCTTCCTGAAATGAAACCTGGCACTCTTAGTAATTCAAGGTCTGAATTATTACTCTCACATACGCTTAGTCAATAATTTGGAGAGTAGAAAACTATCTAACATTCCACATAGCACCATGGACCCAGCAGGAAACCAATATGAACTGAAATGGCTGAATGAATGTTGTCACAATGATCACTATGTAAAAACAGGTTACTCAAAAATTAAATTGTTTTGAAAATCTTTCTCAATTCAAGTAAACAATTAATAACAATCCTGTGAAATGGGTACTACAGAATACCATCCCCATTTTACAAATGAGAAAACAAGCTCATGGAGATTCAGTAACTTGCCCTTAGTCTCACCATTAGTTGTGTCAGGGTTGGATTTGAACCCAGATCTTCTTGACTCTGAGTTCAGAATCTTCTTCACTCCCCTATAGCTGGATCACAGTAGGTTATGCTAGCTCATTGCAAGCTCTGATGAGTACTGAATTAGAAAGATTCAACTACGGTGCCACTGACAAGACCAAGAACCCATGAAACATGCAAAAACTTTAAAATGGCTTTTGGTTCTTATGGTTCTTTTATGCTTTCATTAAAGACATAAACAACAGAAAAATAATTATTACAAATATTAACTGCTTAACTTTTGGCACTATAAATGAGATTTTTATCCAATGGTAGAAGAGTCATAAGTCTAAATTTTCACTATAAATATAACTAAAAGACCTAAAGATGTTCTTGTCACATAGTAAGATGTCTCACAATTTCTCCTCCAAAAGGTAGGTAAAAGAGCTAGTCTAAGTGGTTTCACTGTGGCCACAAAATCCACAAGAAACCTGGGACACTAGGTTACCTCCCCTGTAGTCTTCATGGTAAGTAAAAGACATATGATAATAACCAATATTAAGGAAATAACTGCAAGAAGGTAGAAAAGAGGCAGCCACTCAGATGAACTCTCCCAACACACTACTCCAAACAACTTTAAAATAACACCTCAAGTTGAATTTTGGAGTGGCAGGAGCAACAAAAGATCAGATGAAACATTTCTCTTGCCTAAGACAAGTAGGAAGTCCACAGGAGATGTCTGTGGCATGAGGGAGGGAGTCAGCCCAGAACGTAGCAGTAACCTTAGCAGTGAACCTTGGAGGCCATTGCAAGAGCAGCAGCGGCTTCAGGAGCTCTCATCCCAGAGATAAGGGAGCCAGCCAACTGGTCAGAAAGAGATTACAGAGGATCTTCTACTGGCACTGGATGCACCTGGTGCTGACTGATAACTCGATTGCCCATATGTAGTGATGGGTCACAGTTTCAAGGAAAGGATGCTTGTGGTCTTTCACAAGGGAGCAAGGAACCTGATCACTGTTCCAAGGCAGAAGACAGCACTAGAATTTGTGTGCAGGGAGCAGGGGTTCTTCCTGGGTGAAGACCAAAATATAAACCAGGAGAAGGACCACACCTCTCCCTGAATCACATCACTTTGGAAACACTAAAAACTTGCAGAACCCCAGGATTAGCTCTGAAAACAGCAGTACAAAAAAGTCTGAAGCTTGGGACAGGAACTCATTACCCCAGGTAAGTAGAGCTCAACTTTAATATAAACAGGGAAGACTAAGTCAAACTCAGAAGAAGACAACAATATGAAAACAGCTATAAAGCAAGCCTCAAAAAAAAAAAAAAAAAAAAAAAAATGCTAATTGGAGCCAAGTGTTAAAAACCATCCCTAACTGCACTGTAAGGGGCGGATCAATTCTCCGAGAGCCTCCACAGCTGTGGATCATAACATCTGAAGGAATTGCAAAGCAGCCTTTACAGACACAGGTATTGCTTGTGGACTGGGAAAATAATTTGGAGGCAGAGGGAAGAGGAGAGAGGTCAGATAATGCTGGCCTTTCAGTGGGGAGGTCTCCGTCTCTTTGAATCACCATCATCCTCTCACAAGAAGAGAAGAAAAGGTCTACCAGACTTAAAGCAAAGTTACACATTGTATTCCTAACACCCAAGAATAACAAAAATTCCTTTGAAGAGTTAATAAAAGTGAGGAGTTGTAAAACAAATGGGGGAGGGAAAGAAATGAGAATGATGTTAAGAAAATTATGAAAAAATAACAACTTTGCTAAAGAAGCACAAAAAATGCTGAAGAAAATAATACCTTAAAAAACAGAATTGCCCTAATGATAAAAATAAAAAAAAAAAAAGGCATTAAAAATAGTAAGGGAACTCCTTACAAAGCAGAATTGGTCAAATAGAAAAATGGGCATAAAAGCTTAAATAAGAAAATAATTCCAAAGAACCAAGCTTTGGGGATAAGAAGTCATCATATGACAAAAATTGCTTGGAAAACAACTGGCAGAAACTAGATAACAGATCTCACACCAGATACCAAGATAAGGTCAAAATGAGAACATGATTTAGACATAAGGGGTAATAAGAAAATCAGCGGAGTATGGAATAATTTATCTGTCAGATCTATGGATAAGGGAAGAATTTATGACAAGAGATAGAACATTATGGGAAATAAAATGGATAATACTAATTACCTTAAATTTGAAAGTTTTTGCATAAACAAGACATCCAGGATTAGAGGGAAAATAGTAAATGTGAGGGGGAAGATTTTTTCCTGCAGCAAGTTTCTCTGATAAAGGCCTCATTTCTCAAAGATAAACATAACTAAGTAAAATATATAAAAATATAGTCATTTCCCAATTGATAAATTATCAGATGATATAAACAGGCAGTTTTCAGAAGAAGGAATAAAGATAATAAGATATAAGATTCTTGTTAGGTTCTTCTGCATATTATTTCCACTTCTTAATCTCTACCATTTTTGTCTTTATCCTGCCCATTTTTGCATGAAACATTCCCTAGTTATGTTAATTTCCTCAAAGAGATCTCTTGCCTTTCCCATTCTATTGTTTTCTTCTTTCTTTGCACTGCTCATTCTCTCTCTTTGCAATTCTCTGAAATTCTGCATGTAGTATATCTTTTCCTTTCTCTTTCCTTCTTAGGTACTGGAAAAGCCTGACCAAATAACCGTTTTGCTTTCTCTTTCAGATTTTTTTTTTAAATTTTTGCTTCCTATACAATATTGTGATCCTCTGCCATAATTCTTCAGGCACTCTACCAAATCTAATTCCTTAGATCTATTCTTCACTTCCACTTCATATTCATAAGGGATGTTATTTAGGTCAGACCAAAACAATCTCATAGTTTCCCCTACTTTCTTCAATTTAAGTCTAAATTTTGCAATTAGAAGTTTATGATTGCCATGTCCCGCTTGATAAATGATCAAAGCCTAAAGGGCTATAAATTCATGCATATCTTTTGACCTAACAATACCACTATTAAGCTTGAGTCCCAAAAGAGATTTTTTAAAACTAGAAAAGGACCTATATGTACAAAAATAAAGCAGCTCTCTTCTCAGGGCAAAAAAAAAAAAAAAAAGGAAATTGAGAGGATGCCTATCAATTGGGGAATGAATAAACTGTGGTATGCAATTATGATGGAATGTCATTGTTCTATGGGAAATGATAAGTAGGATGTTCTCACAAAAAAACTAGAAAGTCCTCCATGAACTCAAGCAAAGTGAAATGTACTGTATATAAAATAATAGCAGTGTCCTGGGATGATCAGTTGTAAATGACTTTGCTATTCTCAGATGTACAATGATCCACAGCTACTCTGAAGGACTTATGATGAGAAATCCTATCCATACCTAGAGAAGGAACTGATTGTATCTGAATATACATTGAAGCACCCTCTCTTTCTCTCTTTTTTTTTAATGGTATTTTTCTTGAGGGTTGAATTTTTTGTTTTGTTTTGTTTGTTTGGGTTTTTTTTTTTTTTTTTTTTTTAGGATGGGAGATCTGTTTTCTTTTACAACATGACTTTATGGGAATGTTTTGCATAACTTCATATATAGATTTTTATCGAGGGTTGAGGATAAGGGAAAGACTCTGGAACTCAAAAATTTTAAAAACAAATGTAAAAAAATTCTTTTAAATGTAACTGGGGGAAAAAATTAATTAAAAAAAGAAGCTCATGATCGAGCCACAGTCAGATTCAGGTCTTGTTTTAACTGGCTGTATAGAGCTTCTCCATCTTTGGCTACAAAATATATAATCAATCAGGGCTCTATTCTCTTAGTCACATAGCTTAAGAATATGTTGTAAGCATTATGTTGTTTTCCTATTTTGTTTCTTTTAACCATATCTATTTTTATTTGCTTTACTTTGCTATCCCTGTTTTTAAAAGTCCACTTGAATAATCATAAATTCTGCTCCAGATCCTCATGTAACTACATAATTCCTTATAGTTCAGTTGTAAACAACACATTGTTGAAATCTGCTTTCTAATCTATTCTGCCATCTCCCCCTATTTTATGGGCAAGTTCATCTCTAATATAATCCACAACCATAATCAAGAACATGTATCCACTTATACAGCTAGGTTTCAATTAGTGCAAATGAATCCTATGAAGTGATTGCATATATTTGAATTCAAAATATTTGAAATCATAATTATGTAAAATGTGGATAATTAGCTTTAGCCCAATGACCACTTCATGTATTCATTAGTGTATTAATGAGGACCTAGCTACACTTTCCCCGCCCCCCATCTTCTGAGGGAGGGCTTTCTTAGACTGAATATACAAGCCCCAGAAGGAATCAAACATAACAACACAGTATTTGATGAATGCAAGGGCTATAACCTCTTAGAATAAGGATTACTGATTTAAAAACTACTGAGGATACTAGAAAGTAGTCTGACAGAAAACCGTTAAGATGAACATCATGCACTATATACCACAATAAATTCCAAATGGATACATGAACTAGCTATCAAAGTTCATAGCATAAACAAATTAGAGGAATAGGGACCTTTCACAACCATAGACTGAGGAAGAATTCTTGACTAAACAAAAGTCAGAGAGAATTTCAGGAAATAATATGAACAATTTTGATTACATAAAAATAATCTTTATAATTATCTCTGATAAAGATCTGATATCCTCGACATACAGGAAATTATACAAATATTTAAGAAACAGAAGCATTCCTTTAAAATTAGTCAAAAGAGAAGAATTGGTAGCTCTTAAAAGAAAAAAATGCAAATTGTTAACAAGCATGAATTAATGCTTCAAAT
Organism: Sarcophilus harrisii; assembly: GCF_902635505.1. Lineage (NCBI taxonomy): Eukaryota > Metazoa > Chordata > Mammalia > Dasyuromorphia > Dasyuridae > Sarcophilus > Sarcophilus harrisii. The sequence goes on along the minus strand of NC_045427.1, from coordinate 58,349,406 downwards.
AATCAATAATGAGAGAAGACCAACTGAAACAACTCTTAAGTTTAACCTCAGAATTATCATAATGAGAAATTGTTAGAAAAGAAAAACTAATACACTGTTAATGAAACTACATTTTAGAATACAATTTGAAACTACTTCCTAAAGTTCATTAAACTGGGTCTACCCTTTGAGCCAGTAATAAAGCTCTGAGGTAAATAACCCAGAGATCAAAGAAAGAGGAAAAGGACCCATATATACAAAAATATTTATAGCAGCACTTTTTTATTGTGGCAAAAGATAATGAACCATGTTGGTAACCAAACAGATGAATAAAATGTGGCATATAAATATAATGAAATGTTAAGGTGTGAATCTGGCAAAAACTGGATTCTAGTCCCAGCTTGCCACTTTCTAGCTATGTTACTGAGAACAAGGAACAATTTCTCTGAGTCTTAATTTCCTTATCTACAATATGGGAATAATAATATTTGTACTATGTCTATCAAAGAATTATCATGAGGAAGATACATTGTACTTTACAATGTCCATTGGACGCTGTAGAGTGTTATAGGAATATCAGCAATTATAATTAGCATTTTTTTCCTTATCATGTTATGCCATAGTTCTCAGTCTCCCTAATTATCCTGACCAAGTCCTGACTCAGTTTCTCTGCTTCAGCTAAAAGCTCAGTCCTTCAAAAGCTCCCCTCCCTCTTTATCAGAATATTTGATAAGGATAAAAGATCTTATAGTTTATAATATCAGAATGCTTCTCCCCATCCCAAGCTACTGGAATGTCAGATACTGTCTTATCAAGATGACTCTCCCCATCTCCAGGGTTCCTCCTCCCCATGTCAGAACCAGATTGTCAAAGTCCTGTTCTTGCTCAGCACCCTGATTCTGCCCCCGCCTCAATCCACCCCAAGTCTGAGCCACATATGTATATATGTCATTGAGAACTCTCACTGTTTGTTGGATTATTGGAGACAATAGTCTCATTCAGCTCTGGGACCAAACCATGGATCCATTTGGTCCCATTAATTAAATTATTAAATACTCTCTAATCTCTATCTTGCTCAGTTTCTCTGGCATTACAATGATAGTAGTTATTATATAATTACTGGATCTAGAAAACAGCAAAATAATAAAAGCTTCACAGTATTTTTCTAATTACCATGATGGAAGAAAAGGAACCTATACATAAAAAGAGAAAAAAGGTGCTTAAGAAAGAGATCAGAGTAATTGAAAGTAAGAACATTGGATTTACAGTCAGAAAACCTGGCTTCAATTGTTGGTTTTGTAAACATAAGCCATTATAATTCATCACTTACAAATTCATAACCAGAAATAATCTTAGAGATTATTTAGTGTAGAGGGCTGAAACTCTTGAGTCCTTACACTGAGATTGGTTCAAGCACTTAGGGCTAATTACTGATTGAACAATACTATATGGGCAGATGCTTGGAAAATGGTCCTTCCCACTATCCTGTGCTGGCTCAATGATTGGTGTATACAGAGGATTGTAGGAGGGACTAAGGGGTGGAGTAAGACAGCCAGAGTCACTCTTTAACAGTAGAGGAGGAAGAAGATGGTTGTGGAGATTCTGCTTCCATCCTGTTCACTTCTATCCCCAAAGACCAAGAATAAAGACTAAGGACTTTTGCTTATCCTGACTCCTGCTGATTCTGGGGTGTCCTGGGTACTAGCGCGGTCGCCACAATTTAGGACAATTTTCACATTTATAAATGAGGAAAATGAACTTAAAGTCCATGAAAATATCTTCAAATCATTTATCTGCTCTTTTTCCCCCAGAGATATATCTGAAATAGAAAAACTTAATTTTATTTTTAAAAATTCAGAGCCTACTTTGTAAATTGTCTTGAAAATTATTTTTTTTCTTCATGTGTAGAAGAATTACCATCAAATCTTTTCTTCTTATATGGGGTCAATAGTATCTCTGTAAAATATAAGATTTAGAAAATGGTTAGAGTATTCATATGAACAATCACTTGTTAATTTTACAGAGTAAAATATGTAAAATACATATTTAATATACATCTATATGTTACATTGAAAACTTTAGGCAAGTTGGGTTTTTTTGTTTATTTTTTTCTGAGGCAATTGGGGTTAAGTGACTTGTCCAGGATCACACAGCTAGGAAGTGTTAAGTGTCTGAGACCAGCTCTGAACTCAAGTTCTCCTGACTTCAGGGCTGGTATTCTATCCATTGTGCCACCTAGCTGCCCCTAGGCAAGTTGTTAAGAATTTTAAAACTATCCAAAGAGACTAAAATTATCCTCCAGGGCTTTTTAAAAATCCTTAACTGCTCAGAAATAATTTTTCTTTTCAATAACCTTTTCCCCCTTAACTTTAATGTAATTCATAGTTTTGAAGCTAAATCCAGTCTAAAGATTTTATCACAAACACAATTAAAAGCTGCTGAATTACTTTTGTTAAAGATAAGTGATTTCCTTAGGTCACTTTTATATCTATCTTCAGCTTCCAGAATGACTTTGTGGCGATCACATTGGAATGGGCAAGAGTGCAAGAGCCTGCTAAAATTTCTGCTATTCAAGGATTTTCCTACTTCTATGCAACCTAAAAAAAAATGATATACAGATGTTATAAAATAGCTAATTACAAATCTGAATGCAAAATATTATCATTAGGATAGTAACTATAGCCCAATCAGATACTTAATTATGTTTATTATCAAGTGAATGTGACCATATGTTATGTTTGTAGATAATTAACCAACATTTACTGAATACTTATTATATGCCTAAAGCTGTGAAGAGATGTATAATAAATATAAAATAATTATAGCCATCTAGAATCTAGTTGGGAAAATAATGCAAACAGACATCAAACAGCCAGAATCCAAATGAGTGCTAAATTCTCATAATAACTAAAAGATTGGAGTAGCAGAAAGATAAGAATTAAAAGAATATATTTTATATATAGCATTTTTGGAAGGAGAAGAATGTTGATTAGAATGGGGTTGGAGCTAGGAAAAAATAATAGAGAGATCTTGAAAATCAGAGTTTAATTCTGATGCAAGAGGAAATGGGAAATTATATGTTCTTAAGTAGCAAGTAGCATGATAAAAGTGGTATTTTAGAAACATAGTTTAGAATTGATCATGTGACATTGATTAGTTGGGAAAGAAGCAGAAAGACCAATCAGAACTGAAAGAGACTGTAGAGATAATCTATTCCAGTCCCCTCATTTTATAGATAAAGAAGCTGGAGACTGAAAAAGGAAAATAACTTGCCTAAGTTTACAAGCAGTTTTCAAAAGAAAAACACAAATTATCAATAACTACTTGAGAAAGTGTTCAAACAATTTAATAATTACAAAAACTCAAAATAACTGAGATACTACCTTATACCCATTAAAAAAGTAAAAACTCTTATAAATAGTAAAATTCAATGCTTTTTATGACAATGGTACATTGAAAGATGAGCAATAGATTTAGATTACACTATTCCAAATTCAAATTCAATGGTGGTTAATGCCATAGGAAAATAGCTGCTGGAATTGTGAATTGATACAATCTTTTTGCAAAATTACTTAGAATTATATGGTGAGATTTATAAATGTTATTTAGCAATTGCATTAGAGATCTACACTAAAACTGCTACTGATGGGGAAGGAGAATTATTTGTATGGAAATATTTTTTAAAGCATTATTTGTTCTAGCAAAAAACTGGAAATGAGTCAGATTGAGTATAAGTGGGGAATGTTTTTAAAAATTGTAATATACCAAATGAAACAATATTTGTAAAGCACTTAGCACTATACATAACATAATAAGGGCTTAATAAATATTTCCTTCCTTCCTTCTTTCCTACATGAATGAAATAATGTTGCATCATAAAAAATATAAGTTTGAAGAACATTAAAAAATATGGAAAACATGCAAAGTGATTCACAGGTAAAAGAAAAATAAAAAGAATAATATATACTGATTACAAATTTTTTAAAATGAAAAAAATACAGAAATATATTTAAATAGAAAGGAAAAGGGGGTATGTAAACAAAAAGGCTAATTGTTACTTTTTAAAATAAATTTGTCATTTGCTAAACAAAATGTGAATAGAAACATTTTATGTATACCTTGGTTCTGTTCTTATTATTGTTTTGTATTTTTGAAGATTGGTACCTGATGAGGATTGTCAGTTTTAGGATGGAAATTACTTTCATAGAAAAAATGAAAATAAAGGTCTAGAGTGAAATGAGTCAGGATATAAATTTGAGAGGTGTGAGCATGCTGGTTCTCTAGAGTTGAAATAGTGAAACCAAATGAGCTCAACTAGTGATGATTTATTGAGAAGGGTCACTAAAGTCAAGGAAGAGTTCCACATAAGTATTAGATTAGCTAGATGTTGAGAGATCCCTTCCAATTCTGTGATTCTGAATTTTTGAGTTTCAAGTAGGAGGGAATCATTAAATAATGATTTTATTATAAAGGAGTTGAAGAAGGTGAGAAATGGGAAAAGGCCACTGGTTTTAGCAAAAATATCAAAGATAATCTTTGAAACATTAGGGAAGGAAGGCAGATTTTAAAGAGTTACTTTGGGACTGAGTAGCTAAGAAAAGAAGATAGCAGGCAAACCCACAAATTTGAAAATTTTTATAGTGAAAGAAAAGTGTGAGATTGAATGGAAGCAATAAGGGTAGCAGGTTCAAATAAATTTCTCTTCCTTCCTTCAAACCCAAAAGAGAGCACAGACTTGTACATATTTGAAAATGGAAGGGATAGAATCTGAAGACAATCCAATCCATTCTACCATCCATGAAATACCAGTTCTAAACTAGACAATGTAACTAGGCAACAAGAAGACAAAGATAAAATTTAAGTCTCTGTCCTTAAGGAATTTACATTGTATACAAAGAATGAAGATTCTAGAAGAAAGAAATGATCTGAACTACAGCATATTAAGATTTGAAAAAGACCTCAGAGATTACTGAATCTAATTCCTTCATTTTAAAGATAAAGTAACAGGCTGAAAGAAAATACATGACATTCCAAAGTTGCAGTCAGGTGGAAGAAAAGGTATGATTAGAATTCTCATCTTCCAACTCTAAGGATTCCAAATTACTGACTGCTCTCTCTACCTCATTACATTGCTTCACTTATAAGAGTTTTTAGAAAATGAGGAAAAATGTGGGGTACAGAACACAGGGAAATGTATGTTTAGAGAAGATAAAAAGGAAATTGTTGTGAGAGGGATGAAATATGGATACATTGACAATGAGATATTATGGTGTGATGAAGGTAGGCAGAGAAACTCATGCTGGATGGTATTGATCTTCTCTAAAAACAAGAGGCAAAGAAATCTGCTGAGAGAATATTAGTTTGAGGGAGAAGCTAGTGTTTTAAGAGAGAGATCAGACTAAAAATTAAGGGAAGTATGTTGAAATGCCAAAGAAAAAGAAATTTGAATGTTTACTATACATTGTTACACTATTTGCTAGAAATAATAAAAGTTTTGTATGTGTGCTTCAAGTGTTTACAGAACAATCCAGAACATATTGCTTTATATTAGGTCTCAAATTTTTTTTTTAAATTGTTATTTAATAAAGTTATGCTATACACATCAGAAAGAAGACAGTTATTAAAAAAAAAAAAAAGTAAAATGAACTCTTGTTCTTTGACTCATTGGCTCAGAAAAACTAAATGATCAGTTCTCCATGGCTTTATATCAGAGAGAAGGGAGGTATTTGAGAAATTCCTGCTCCTATTATATTATGCTGGATTTTTTGTTTTTGTTGTTTTCTAAGTGACCAGTGATACTCAGAAAGAAAGAAGACATTAGTTTGGATTGGCAAGAAAAATAAGTTTAGACCAGTGTTTAAAAAACGTTTTAAATTTGGGACTAAGAGAAGATTTATTTTATATGTTGAAGAAGAAAATTGAAATTTGGCAGCTCTGCAAAGACAAAGCTAAATAACTAGAACTGTGTTAATTATGTTAATTGTTTTTAAAAATTACCTGAACACCTGAAATTCAATGTTTTAGGATAATTGTCACTTCCTTGAAAAATGGAGGCTTCTTTGCTGATTATATCCGAACACAATGCAAGTGGATCTGAAAAGAGATATTACAAAACACAATATTTATCCACATCCATGATAACAAAAAGGGCTTAGCATTTGTAAGAGTTTTTCCTCCCCCATCACAGATGTACTGAAGTGTTTCATCCTCTACATTCTAGAGGGGTTTTTTTAATATAGTCACCCCGCTGCTCAAATAGAGAGACAAAATTTAAGAAAAAAAATGATCCTCCCAGACAGGGATCAGAAGTGGTGTTAGGCCATTGTTGAGGGAAGGGAGCAGAGATACATGAGTATTACTATCAGTTATAATACCCAATTAAGGATTTTGGTTTAAAAAAGGAAATTAAAACTCTGTAACTGTACCTGTCACTTGTGTCTGATGCTTTCTATTTTTGACAACTGGAGCTGGACTTTTATAAACTTGTTCACTAAAAGAAGGGTATTAAAAATAAAAAAGAACATTAGCAATGAGGGCAAAGCACTTGTTATGAATAAAGCAGAATAAGAATCTTCAGTGTTTAGCAAGCAGATTAGCAGTAGGCAGAGTATGCGCTGATAACACGGATCTGGAATATTTTGTAAATTCATTGGCCCTGAACACAATCTTTAGTCACTGGCAAGTCTAAGATATTCAGAGGAAAGAGAATAAAAATAGAGATAAATGAGAAGGGGAAGTTAAGAAAGAAGGAAAAAAAGATAAAAGGAGGAAAAAAAAAAACAAAAGAAAGGAAGTACATAAAGTTGAGAGTATTAACTCTCTCCTTTTAGCCCCTGTTTTATTTTCAGAAGAATCTGGAAATGGAATTATCATGAATGAGTGAGGGAAGAAGCAAAGGCATCAGTGAAGAGGCTGTTAGATAGAAAAATCAAAGACCAATTAGATCAGTCCCAGGTGAGGAAACTGAGACTGAAAGATAGGAAATGGTTTCCTGAGGCAGAGGAAAGTCTGTCTGCCCTAGCTCCAGATGATACCAGCAGATCAAGGGAGGATAGAGGTTTAAAAAAAAAAAAAAAAAAAAAAAAAAAAAAAAAAAGCAGTTGCCACAAAAAGACCAAAGCTTTGGTGAGGCAGGTAAAGTCACACAGGAGCCAAATTTTTGAGTAATCCCCAAGTTTCCTCCTTTCACTCCGAATTGACTCATCTATGACTGATTTTCCTGTTCATTGCAGCATATGTGGGCTTTGGTAGCCTGAAGACTAGCCTGGCCCTTATGTTTACTTGGATTTAGCTCCCAACCCATAAAATGCTTCTCTCAGGCAGAGATTGCTCTTACTCTAGCTCCGTGTTTGCCTAATGAATAGCATACATAGAACCAACAGTTACTTCCAATCAACAAGTATTTTAGGTGATATTCAACAGAAACTGTGTGAGAAGTTGCTCACCCTCATGGAAAGAAAACCTCCTTCTCCCAAAAACAGGTGGATCTAAGCATGATATTGCATAGGTTAGCCACTCAAGTGTGAGGGAAGCTATTAAAAGAAACTGGGGACCAGAAAGGCCTCACAATTGAACTAAGGCTAAAAGAGAGGGATAAGAAGGTGGGTTTGTTTGAAGACTGTGGCCACCATGAGAAGTAGGGAGGATAGAACAAACCAAATAGTCTTTTCCTCTTGATGCTCAACATTTTCACATAGGGAAGATCAAGTTAAATGAGAGAAAGGAAGGGAAATGATCAGAAAAAAAAAAATTCAAGTGGTACCTTCAGAACATGTATCTTGTTGGGACATTGAAAGGAGTGGTCAGGACTTGCCACTATGACTGTATGGAATGTGAGGTTAGCATGGTGCAGCAAAGTGAGTGCTGGATGCCAGCCCTTCAGCTTACCACTTACATGACCCTAATCACCACCTCCGACTCTAAATCCAATAAACAATACTTCAGCATCAGTTGATAAAACTACTTCCTCCTCCTTGACTTTGCCCAGCCACCAGCAATAAGGAAGTCTTCTAGGCTCTTGTTTGAAAAATTGGAGACAATAGCCAGGAAAACACACACACACACACACACACACACACACACACACACACGGCCAAATAGAGACTAGTTAACAGGAAAAATTCAAATGGTCTGACTAGGGACTAAAAACTAAGAAAAAAAAGTTCTAGATATATTCATGTTTTAGACCTTGCTAAGTCATGGGAATACAAAGGCAAAAATAACAGTTCTTGCTCTCATGGAGCTTACACTTCACAGGGGTAGAGAACATGTACCTATATAATTTTAAGCAAAATAAACAGAAAATGATTTGAGGAATAGGAAGGTTCTAGCTGCTGTGAAATCAGTAAAGGCATCATGGATGTCATTATCTCAGGTATGAACTATACTTAAGAGCAAAGAAAATTTATTTTGTCTAATGCCCACAAATCTCTACACCTGTAAGGAAGCATCTTTCAGTAAACATTACTAAACTGGCTCTGACTTAATGGCTTCATCGATGCTTATTCTTCCCTAGGTTAGGGGGATAAGCCATGAATCTGGACCAGCATAAACAGCTGTGAGTACCCCGGCTTCTACTTCCTGTTGAGGACTCTGTGCTATCACATCAATCCCTGAAATGATGTGGAGCCTCCAGAAGCATTTAAGGGTTTTGCCAAACTACCCAGAAAGAAAAACCAAGGAGATAAAAGTTCTCCATTGTTGCAGATACCGATGTATAGTGGGAAGGCCATACAACAGATGAAAGACACACACTTAAGATGGATAATGAGCTGGGCCAGAATTTAATAAGAGAAATGGGTGAGCAGGATTAAATCTGGGAAATTGTGCAGTGCTTTCAATAACCCCAGGCTTTTTACAGAAATAAAAACTAATCTTTGTAATACCCATAGGCTTCCAATTATGCCATAGAGTTATAAATCATGGAATACCACAGTCTCTGAGGAGTCAAAATTAGTAGTTATCCAAAAAGCAAAGGAGAGGTGCCTAGTAGATATAGACTGCAGCAAATTTTTTGTTCAATCACTTTTTAGTTGTGTCTGACTCTTGGATGACCCCAAGAAAAATGGTTTTCTTGATACAGTTAGTGGTGCAGTTTGCCATTTTTTTTCCTAGCTCATTTTCAAGATAAAGAAACTGAAGCAAACAGGGTTAAATAACTTGCCCAGGATCATACAACTAGTAAGTGTCTGAGAACACATTTGAACTCAGAAAGAGAAGTCTTCTGACTCTGGGCCCAGCACTTCATGTATTGTACCACCTAGTTGCCCCCACAGGATATTACCAACAATGAATTGATTACATAATCAAATCTACATGAAATATTAAATCAAAATATTACATGATTAGAAAAGGGGCTGAATCGGTCATGTGATAAAATGAGCAGATTATAAATGGAGAGCCCACAAGACTGTACAATACCGTAATGTCAAATGATTTAAAGGAAAGCCCCCAGAGTGTTGGAGGGAGAACTGTGTCACAGAAGGAGAAGGGGTGAGTGGGTTGGGATCTGCACAGGTGCCGGCAATACCAAACTCTGTGACATCACAGATCCATAGAAGCAGTTGGAATGTGGGATGTGTCACATCACAATCACACATGCCTGTTTCACTGCTTTTGGCTGAGGGGACCTTTTCTATACAATACCTGGCTTGTAGGTTCAAAGCCCTTTTCTCACAGATAGCTCCTTTGCACGAGCTATGACTTCTGGGTGCACTGGCAGTCGATGGCGCACAGGTGGTGCTTATAGCATTGGCCAGCCCACCTTCTTTATCAGAGGTGCTGACTGGATTTGCCTTCTCACTCCAAACTGGGTCCTGGGACTCATGCCCTGTAGAGGCTTCACACTGCTCTGTAGCAGCTGGCTCACAACTCAGAGGCTGATGCTGCTTTTGGGGGCACTTTTTTTCCTCACTAGCACCTATGTCAGTGCTATCCATCTTAGAGTGTTCTGATGTATTTTGGGGATTTAAGTTCCCTGGAAAAGGATCACCAATCAATTCCAGTTTTTCTGTTTCCTCCTATAATAGAAAAAAAAAAAAGGCAATAAGTCCAAGAAGATCTATCCACATTTTGCTTTTCCTTACATCTTCTATATAAGAAGTATGCAGATTCTGCAATGTATAACAGAAATACATTTTTATAAGAAATGGGAAGGGCTCCAAGTCTTGTTAGCTGTGTGACCAAGGACAAAGTGGCACACCTCTCTGAGCCTGTTGCCTCACTTATACCAAGGTGATGCCCATGCTCACCTTTCCTATCTCACAGGCTGTTGTGGGGTGAGTGCTTGATAAAATGTAAACCCGGATGGAATGGGAGCTACTCTGTATTATAAGGGGGAAGCTGACTTTTGCTAAATCTAAGAAGGAGCTTCCAGACAACCAGAGATGTCCACCAGTGCTCTGGGGGCCTACAAGGTACTGATCTAGAAAGTAGAGGGATGCACACAGCGAGCTCTATAGAACTTCTGCAGAAAGTGCTCCTGCCAAGCCTGGTGCAAGATCTTAACCTTCAAAAATGCCTTTTATTTTCTTTCATTACTTTCAGAAATGGGGGGGGAGGGAATGCATAGAGATTTGTTTGTTGTTTTAAATAGTGACTCAACTTCTTTAAATGAGAGGTCTGGGCCCTCATACCTAGCACACCCCAAGGGCTTACTGCCTTATTTATCTTTGTGTCTCTCCCAGTGGAGAACAGTCACTGAGAATATGGGTCTTTTAATGAACATTAAAGTAAACCCTTTTCAACCTGGGCAAAAGCAAGATTAATGCTTTGACTAATGGTGATATTAACACTAAAGAAGAGGAAGGAGAGATCTCTGTTATACAGAGAAAATATACAAATATATGTTTGAATATCTGTTCTTTTCCCCTCTATACAAACATATATGTGTTAATACATATATTTTTCCTCACTAAAGAGGAAGAATAGATCTCTCTTACATACAGACATTCACATATATATAGATATAGAAAAGTAAACCTCATAAGGTAGTATGGAGACTATAAGCTATGAAGACTGAGGATACAAGTTGGAATTCTGTCATTTTTACCAATAAACAACTTAATCTTGGGCAGATTAGGATGATAAGGTCATCTCTAAGGTTCCTACTAACTCTGAATGTATGATCCTTCTATATGTACTTAACACACATGCACACAGTATATTCATGTACTCATGCATAACCATATGCACACCTGTAGGTATACATACAGTGAAAGATTTAAATTATTTGTTTAATTCTCATTACTAATTCTTCTTAGCTTCTCTCAAAGTTTCCTTTTATCATGGTTATATTTTCAAGGGAAAAGTTTTGATCATATTTTAGATGCTCATATTTCTCTTACTGGTAATGGACTTCATCTAGAAAGGATTTTTGCCTCCAACCTCAACAAAATCTTTTCAAGAAGTTTTATGTTACTAAAAATAAAGGCTGACCTCATTTTCTTTATTCTCAAGCTGTTTTATTCTGTAAAAAATTTCTTTTGCTTTCTTCCAGAAGTCTTCAATATTCCTTTCTCTCACCTTCAATTCTTTCAACTGTTGTGCTTCATTCATATCAGAAGAACATGCTTCTTGGTTTAGAGATAATTTCTCTGCTTTTGTAAAACAGAAAAAAGTGGATAATTTATTACTTACTACTAAGTTTAATCATCTTAATGATTTAACTATACAATAAAGCAAAAAAAATTTCATCTACTCATCAACAACCTTTCCATTTTACATTAAACATCTCAATAAGCATTTAACACGTGGTTACAGTGCACAGGATACTATTTAATGGGAGGCGATAAAACACTTTAGATAAGACAAAATTTGTTAGCAAAATGAGATATATATAAATAGTCATTAGACCAAGTCATTCTCAAGTGGTTATATTTATTTGTGACTTTTATTTTTCTTTTTTGGGGGAAATTTGGAAATGAACATGGGGTAATGATACTGTTATTTCAAAAAGGAAGAAAACAAAGAAAAAGCATTAATGAGTTATTAAAAAAATAAACAGAAGAGAGCAAAAGGAAATTCAGGAAAAAATAAAAACAGGGCAATGTTGAAAGTGCTATGTTAAATTTAAATTATACAGATAAAATATATGCAGTGGGAGAAAAAGAACTTATAGGTAATAATTCAATTTCATATAATTTCTCTTTTTCTTATTCTTTCCATATTGAAATGCTTTTTATTATTGGTGTTCATTAAGTCCTTACAAAAAAGAAAATTGTTTTGAAATGACACAATAATATGTAAGTACACTATAGATATGGTTATAATGAAGTCTGAGGGGAAAAATCATTATCAACAACAACATCTCAGAAAGACTTCATTTTAGAGGCAAAATCAAAAAATCTCAGAATTAAGAAGAACTTCAGAAGTCATCTAGTCTAGCCTCAAAATGAACCTAAGTATCTTCTTCTTCTTCTGTTTTTTTTTTTTTCCCTGAGGCAATTGGGGTTAAGTGATTTGCCCAGGGTCACACTGCTAGGAAGGGTTAAGTGTCTGAAACCAGATTTGAACTTGGGTCTTCAGGACTGGTGCTCTCTCCACTGTACCACCTAGTTGCCCCAGTATCTTCTTTTAAAAGAAACTATTGTAGACTTGTGATGGAGAGAGCCATCTGCATCCAGAGAGAAATCTATGGGGACTGAATGTGGAGCATAACGTCGTATTTTCACCTTTCTTGTTGTTTGCTTACTTGTTTTTTTTCTTTCTCATTTTTTTTCCTTTTGATCTGATTTCTCTTGTGCAGCATGATAAATGTGAAGATATGTTTAGAATAATTACACATGTTTAATCTATATTGGATTGACTGCTGTATAGGGAAGGGAGGAGGATGGGAGGGAGGGAGAAAAATTTTTGAAAACTATCTTTGCATATATTTTGAAAAATAAAAAGCTATTATTATTTTAAAAATAAAAGAAATTAATCCTATCTTTTATTTTTATATCATCTTCATTTCTAAAGGTAACTATCCTTTCCTCCCATAATCAATTTAGTCTGCCTATATGGGTAATGTTCTACAAACCACTGACAATGAAGGGAAGTGCACTTTCCTAGAACATACTGAACAAGTGATCATTCAGCTCTTATCTGAACAAATCTTCAGAGAATAAGGTAGTGAATGTGAGAAGTTTTAGAGAGATAGCCCATTCTACTTATAATTGGATAGCTCTGATTAATTGGAAATTTTTCCTGATAGCTTGAGCCTACATCTTCCTCTTAGCATCTTCCACCCAAAGCATTCAGATTCTGTCCTATGTGGTCAAGCAGAATAGATAATCCCTTTTCCACATGTTATCTTTTAAAATGCGAAGACAACTGCCAAGATTCTTCCTAAATATTCTCTTCTCTGGAATAAACATCCCCAAATGCTTCATAGGGTCATAGCTATAGAATTGGAAGGAATCAATACCTTTAACAAACTAAATTCCAAAGAATCCTCTCATACTCAGATCCTCTGACTCCAGTCAATGTTTTTTTCATCACATTGTGCTCATATTTATACAATGCTTTGAAGTTATTAAGGGTTTTCTTCTTCCTTACCACCAATATATATGTAAATAAATCTTTATAAAACCAGGAAGAGTGTTTGGATTTGTTTTATAACTCAGGAATAAACTTACTGATTTTTTTGCAGTTGTACAGCACGAAGGTAGCAGCTTTGTTTAGTTCCTCATTCTGTGATTCAGTTAAGACTTGGATCATTAATGGAAGACCATTGTTCTTAAACAATTGAAGCTGATTCTCTTCTGTAAATAGAATATATTATTTTAAATAAAATTGTGACAATAAATTATTTTATCATTAAACAATTTAAACCATACTTTAATGCTTTATAACAGAAATATCAAGCGGTTCCAAGAATTTCCAATAGATCATACAGAAGATTTCTTCTAATTAAAAATGTTGTTTGCAAAGGTTACAAAAAAATTAAAGGAAAAAAGTATACCTATATGCATATATAATATACATAATCTTTCCTCTAAAAATATGTTATCTTATCAAGTGATAACATTTTACTTTTGAACATAAATATGTGTGTATATGTAGTTATTAAGATATATGTATACTTATATGTATATTTACATATATATTACATATACATGTATAGATTGCTGTACTTGCTTCAAAGGTTTTTCTAATAATATGTCACAGACCCTCTACAACTGAACAAATGGTTTTCACATTTGCTGTAAGTGGAAAAAAAATTATCCAATACCTCTGTATTCTAAGTTTTCCCAGAATGAATGGTCTAGACAGAGACTAATCCATCGGCACAACTTCTGAGAACCTAAGGTACTTTCTCCATCTCTCAATGACATATTAATAAGGAGTCATCACATGATAAAGTCATCTCTTAACAGAGAAAAATACTCCTTAATTATCCAAATTTTTATTTAAACATGCAAAATTAATTCCATTAGGCTAATACAATTCAATCTGTATTTTTCAGTCTATTGTTTCTCCACATCTGCATTTCTTTGTGCATTTCTTAATTAGTATTACTATCAGAAGACAAAAATAAAAGAGATGGAGAATCTAAAAAGTGTCCTCAGTCATTGTGATAGTACATAAATAGACTGAAGCTGAATTGGGATACCTATATTCTGGTCCCAACTCTACCCTAAACTTACAATGAGAACTCACTTGGGAAAATATAAAATGTGAATAATAATACTTGCCTTTTCTATGTCACAGTTGCTCTGAGGAGCCAATAAGACTCCATATGTAAAGTGCTTTGTAAATTCTATAGAGTTACAGAAATGGCACAGCTGTTCTGGAAGTAATCTAAAGAGCAGATGTTTTAGGAAATCTAGTGTAGAGTATAATGGAATCAAAACGACATTTTTTTTTGAACTTTTAAACATCATTTCAAAAGAATTTATTTTAGAATTTTATAACAATCACAGGATGATAGAATGTTAAGGTGGAATGGAACCTAGAGATCTTATAATCATTAGGAAGACAAGATCAAGAGCTCAAAGGGCTTTAGAGACTATTTTATTTAACCTTATCACCCCAATTACCCTAATTTTATGAGGAAACTGAGTCTGTGAATGAGATATGCCCAAAGTCTACTTGTTTTTGTTCTTAGTAAAGTTCCAAATTTGGGCAAGTCACTTTAAAAAAATGTTCAAGTTTTAATGCATCAATTGAATTATTACCCACTTTAAGCCTCCTGTTTTCTCTGAATTCCAATAATACTTAGAATTAAACATAACTTTAAACTTCATTATGCTTTCTGGCTTACATTGCTCAAAATATTTTTATTTTGCATATACAAGTCTTATCTACCTTATTTGACTATAAACAGGGACAGGGAATATATATCTTCTGTTATTCTTATGTCCCATAGCTTTAAGCACAACATTGGGCACACATAAACTCATGGTAAATATCTGTTAAAATAATGTGGCTAATACTTTACAAAGTATTAGGAAGTTAGATTTGTATAAATAAAATTTCTAAAATATATTTAACAAAGTACTTGATAAATATCTTATGAACAATAACCATTTTTTCTTAATTCTTTACTTTTTCCTTGTATATTTTCCCTACAATTTTAAGTTTTTCACTTATTTATATTTGATATTCATTGTTTTTGTTTTCTGAAATTATATCCCCAAGTTTGAATAACCATTTGAAAAGATGGAAATTTTAAGAGTCCTATAAGTAAACCACACTGTAATTTATAGTTGATTGAACCTATTTTAAATTCTTTCTTATAAAATAATACTTATAATTTCTATTGTGCTTTAAGGTTTGCAAAGAACTTTGCAAACATTATCCTACTTGATCCTCACAACAATCTTGAAAAAAAGACTATTGTTATCCCCATTTTACATGAGGAAAACTGAGGCAGGCAGTGGTTTAAGTGACTTGCCCAGGATCATACAGCTAATAAATTTTTGGTAGAATTTTAAATCAGATCTTCCTGACTTCAGATCCAGCATCTGTCGACTTACTGCACAACATAACTGACTTACAATTAGCTAATCAGATTGGAAATATGTTAACATGTCATATCAATTTTATTTTCTGTTGATTAATATTCCAGTGAAATATCCAGTTCAAATCTAAAATGGGGAAATCAAAATAAAGAAAAAGAAAATGACAGGATGTGAATCTGTTAAAGACCAGGAAAATTTTGTGGAGATTCTCAGGAGAATGCAGGCCAGGAAATATTCTACAGCTAGAAGGGACCCTAAAGATCATTTCATTCTATATTATAAGAAAAGCCAGGATTTGAATCAGGACTCCTGCTACAAGCCTAGATTTCTTGCCACTCTTCCATGCTGATTCAGGCTTCCTGGGGAACAAAAGTAGGAAATGCTTTCCTAATCATCAATGTTATCAAGTTTACTAATGAAACCCTATACTTACCACAAGCCTCTGTGCAATGGCCAAGTGTAAGAATAATGCTAAACTTTTCTCCTGAATCCAGACTCTCATGAAGTAGCAATGTCAGAAGCTTTGAGACAATGTGATATTTGGCTAACACTACTCCAACAGCAGCTGTAGGTGTAGAAGATCAAAAAAGGAATATTAAAAATTAGATAACTTCAAACATATGTATATTGCCTATTTTTCTAAGTTTTCTCTAACTCCTCTGGGCTCTTGGAAGTGTGTAGAGAGTCATAACTGCCTGAATGAAACTTCTTTCCATAAGCCCACTATGAAGGTTATCCTCCGAACAAAGAAAACTTTCTCTCTCAGGCTCATCTGAACATCTGGATATCTGGTTACTGGGAATCCTGTTGCATGATAAATGTCATACAGATTATATGATAACATATTCTTCTTAATCTGGCCAGGCCTCTGAAATCTCAGCATCAGAAATGTGTGACCAAGTCGTGATCACACTATTAATAATGTAAGGCTGCTTTCTGACAGTAATTCCTTCCAACTTTCATATCTCTCATTAACCATTAGTAGACCCAGAAACAATAGAGTAGAGAGAATACTGGCATGACAGTTACCACATCCTGGCTTCAAGTTCTCATTCTGTCCTTCACTAATTAAATGATTTTGGGCAATTCACTTCCCTTCCTCTTGAAATAGGGGAGCTAAATGAGATTATTCTATCATCCCTTCCAGTTCTACCATCCTATGAGTCAAGGCTTTACCACTTAGGAGCTGAGTAACCTTGGTCAAGTGACTTAGCTCCCATGAATTTCAATTTCTCTAACTATAAAATAAAAGACTATCTATCTAACAGAGGTGATAAAAGGAATGACCAAAAGACATTTATTAAACATCTACTGTGTTAGGTACTTGGCATAAAAATAAAGAAAAATAAAAAAAAGAATGAGATGATCCCTAGTCTTAATGGAGCTAACATTCTAGTGGGAGAAAAAATAAGTATAAATAGAAACACATATAGAATAAATACCCCCCTCAAAAAGCAAGGAAGTTAAGGAAGAGGGTATCATCAGTTGGAGATTAAAGGCAAGCTTCATACAGAGAGTAGTTCTTGAGCTGAGTCTCAAAAAAGAGAAAAATTCTATAAACCAGAGGAAAAGGATATCTTTATATATATAAATATAATGAAGCAGCCAATACAAAAGCACATAATGGGAGATATAGGGTTCTGTGGGTTACAAGAGCAGAAAGGCCAGTGTGACTGAATTGTAGAATGTATAATGTGCTATAATACTGAAAAAAGTTTAGAACCAAGTTGTGAAGACATTTATTTAAAAGTCAGAAGAGTTTATATTTTATCCTAGAGGCACTACAGAGACACTGGTTATTAATGGATAAGGAAATAAAACGATCAATTTGACTTTAGGAAAATATCATAGATTTTCTTGGAAGATGGGGAGTCTGATTAGGAGATCACAGTAATAATCTAAGTGAGCAGTGATGAGAACCTGGACTAGGGTGATGGTTTGTGAATGTGGAAAGGGAAGGATGTTGGTAAGGTAAAAAGAACAAGATTTGACACTTGATTGGATATGGGGAGTAAGGAAAACTGAGTTGAGGATAATACTGAAGTGATAAATAGGAAAACACACAAAAGAAACAGCGAGGATTTTTGACAGAAACAGTAAAGTTTGGAAAAACGTGACAGATAATGGACTCTGCTTTGGTCTCATAGACTTTAAAATGTCTCTGTGACATTCATTTTGAAATGACACAACAAATAGGCATATGGTGATGTGGGGATCAAATCTCAGGGAAGAGGCTGGGACTGGATATGGAGATCTGGGGGTCATCTGCAAAGATATGATCCTTAAATCTACAGGGGCTGATGAGGTTAGCAAGAACATGCAAGGAGAAAAGTGAAGAGAGCCCAAGATGGGGTCTTTAAATCCAAAACTAAAACTTTAGGTTTAAAACACATACACTACAAAAGCACATTGCTTTATTAGTTTCTAAAAATAAGACTTTTAATCACTGAACCACTATAACAAATTGTTAAGTTTTCTCTTTCCTTTTCTTTGGTGCCCAATTCAGATAATTGTGAAGTACAATTCATATAATGGTAACTTTTTTTTCCTGTTAGCTGAATTCCTGAAACAGGAAGCTTATACTGATTTTTCTTACTCCTCAATTCATGCTCAAAATATTTGAAGTTTCAAGATGATAGGAATTAATCATGTCTGCTACTGTCTGACACATAATCCAAATAAAAATTATCAATTGTATATTCAGATGTAATATAATTATTGGCCAGGTACTGCATTAAGAGCCGTCTCCAGTCATCCTGAACTAGTCTATCTTGCCACTGGACCCAGATAGCTCCAGAGAAGGTGAGACTGATGACTGCTGGCAACCCTCACTTAAATCCAATTTACTTGCAAGCCATGACATCATCTTCTTGATGTCATTGGCCCTTTTCAAGAACAAAGGACAAACAACAACAATAACAATGCTCTGTTAATGCTGTTAATTAGAAAATGAACAGAAATGCATCTCTGTAGACAAGCTTTGTTAATTCCAGCTCTGCCTCTCATATTTGTACCCTTCTTGAAAAATCACATAGCCATTACCCTAGTTCAGACCCTCATCACTTCCTGCCTGAATTACCACAATAGCAGTCTAATCTTTCTGTATTCAGTCTCTCCCCTTGACAACCCATCCTCTACACTGCTGCCAAAGTGATCAATCTAAAGCACAATCTAATCATGGCCCTCCTCCTTTTCTCTAGGATAAGGTATAAACAAACCCCTTTGTTTGAAACCCAAAACATTTTACGATTTAGCTCCAGTCTATTTTTCAGACTGCATTTCACAGTCATTTCTCTCTCACGTTCTATGGCCTCTGTGCTATTCTCCACATGTGACATTCTGCCTCCTGTCTCCAGGTCTATCTATGCCTGCAATTTTGTCCTTCCTCTTCTCCATTTCCTGGGATCTCAAGCACCCCTCAAGGATTAGCTTTAATGCCATTTGCAGCCCAACCTTTCCAGATCCACTATTTGTGCTCTCTCCCACCAACACATACACTTCACAATTACTTATCTAAATGCACACTATTTCTCCCTCGTAGAATGGAAACTCCCTGGAGGCAAAGACTATCTCACTTTTATCCTCTAACTCAAAGAGCAAGGCACACAGGGATGCAATTAATACAGAACTGATGTTGAATCCACAGCAGAATGTTTACTCTTCAAGAGGAGAAAATGTTTCATTTTTATTACTGTAGCTCTAGTACCTAGCAATGTCTTATAGAAAACAGGTGCTTAAAAAACTTATTAATTTAACTGAATTATTCTCTGACTAATCTCACTTATTGGGAAGTACTACACTTATATTCACACCAAGTAAGTAAGGAGAGCATAAACTGCACAGACTCTTCTTCTTGTTCTTTTAGCATTTAGTTACTATCATGAAACCTTTATTTCACATCAATTTTTGGTTCAACAAAGCATGAATAACTTCTCTACCATCACCAACACTCAGAAACCAAACATAAAGTTCATCTCTCAATTGCCATTCTGTAGTGTGAAACACAGATGTTGGATTCTGTCACTCACGATTGTCAGCAATGCAGGCATCCAGGGTCTTGGTTACCACCACGGCCAGCTTAGCACTGGCCACATTGTCATGGGAATCATGTTCCAGCTTTATCAGAACTTCAGATAATACGGCCAGTCCACCAATAGATATGAAATACTCCTGCACATATACTCAGAAAATAAAGTAATAAGATCTTAGCACCTTATTATCAACTAAATAAAGTTAATTATGATTTTACATATTTATATACTAAATATAATAGCAGTTACTTTTTCCACATATTTAGTTTAAAGTAGTTCACAAGTCAATGAAATGTTGAACAAGCATGACAGTTAAAGAAAGCCATTTGCCTGCAATGGGAGCTGGTAAGACAGATGGGTGGAGGGTACATAGAAGAAGAATTCTCAATGTTATGCCACAGTTATCTTTTATTGTCCTTACTCAGTTTCCCTAATTATCCTGACCCAGTCCTGCCTCAGTTTCCCTAAGTGTTCTGCCTCAGTTTATAATTGTCCTGTGCAAACAACCCCTCCCTCTTAATCAGAATATTTGATAAGGATAAAAGATCTTATGTTTTAGAATACCAGAATACCTCTGCCCATCCCAACCTATCAGAATATCAGAGACTATCTTATCAAGATGCCTCTCTCCATTCCCCCTCTCCCGTTCCTGCTCTCAGCACCCGGACTCCGCCCCTGCCTTAGTCTACCCCCTGAGTCTGAGCCATGTGTATTTTATGTCATTGAGAACTCACACTGTTTGCTGGATTCTTGGAGATGATAGTTGCATTCAGCCCTGGGACCAAACCATGGATCCATCTGGTCCCAGTAAATCTCTCTTTTAAATAAATTATTAAATATTCTCTAATCTCTATCTTGCCTCAGTTTCTCCAGCATTACATTTCCCTCTTAGATTTTAGAGACCTTCCTCACCTTGAAACCCACTAACTTGCACCAGTTTACCAATGTTAGACAACTAATGGCATAAGGAATAAAGTGCTAGATTTGAAGAAAGATCTGAATTCAAATATTGCCTCAGGTATTTCCTTAGCCAGGAGACCTGGCCAAGTAATTTAATCTCTTTCAGCCTCAGTTTTCTCATTTATAAAATGGAGATAATAATAATGCCTACTTCTCAGGCTTGTTGTGAGGATAAAATGACATAAGATATTAAAGTACTATGTAAATGCTAGCTTTTATCTGGGAAAACCACCATGCTTCAGTCCTCTATAACTACACCAAGAGCCCAAGTAAGAGGGGGCCACAATTGTACCTATGTCCCCTTCTTTCCCTCATTTCCTAGGGCCTAGGAGACCCTTTTCTCCAAAAGTTCTTCTCTATCTGTAGAGCCACGGTTACATAATTGAAATTCAAAATCAACACCTCAATTATATCTGAGATGATAGAAGGCAAAAGCTTCAAATCCAATCCCAACGAGAGCCCAGATTTACAGGATTCCTCTCTGAATTTCTTGCACCACACAGCGGCACGCTCTATTCTGACCTATTTTACTAATTCCTAAAAATGAAATATTTCAGCCTATATGCCACAAAGATTCCATCTGAGACGATCATCTCAGATACCAAGTTGAATATGCCTGACCCAACTTCTTTGCTGACTCAATTCCTTCTCTGAAGTTTGAGAAAGAATAAGCTTATGATATCCTAAGGCAACAAGAGATCCTGGAAGGAAGAAGCTTATATAAATTAGCATTTTGTCTATCTTATGGAGAGAAAAGGTCCATCCAGTCCTTAGATGCAGAGTCAGGGTTGACTGAGATAACTCCCTTCCCCTTCCCAAATCAATTTTCAGACATAATTGAGGCGTTGATTTTGACGAATTGCTTTTTTCCTCTTTTTCATTTTTGTTACAACAGATAACTCCTAGGACAGAAATATACTTAGAAATGAAGGTGATAAGAAAAAAACAAAAGAGCAATAAAATAAGAATTTTTTAAAATATGTGAATGAAATCACCAGATTTGTGGCTACATGAAAAAATAGAAATGGCACTAAAAAAAAAAAAAAGTGGAAAGAGCAGCTAGAATAGCTCACATATAGAGAGAAACATCCATGCTCTATAGATGAGACCATTTTAAGGGTGCTGAAGGATTTAAGGTATCTAAAAGCAAGGAAGATTACCAAATGTTTTGAAAAAAAATGCAGATATTATTGCTATTAAAAAAGTGTGATTGAGAAAACAGCCAGAAATTCAGACCCATATATCTGCTTTCTCATCACTAGAAATTTTTGTAAGAATAATTTCTCTGGCTTACCTATTTATTCAAATGTCATATGATCAATTAGAATTCTCTGTTAATATTCTAAAGTAAAAATATGACCACTTAATCGAGGTTAGTCAGTACTGAAATGAAGGACATCCTTGACATAAATATGAAAAAGAAATAGGCAATCTTTTTACAAATGATTTTCTATAGCTGATCATATCTTTACTGACACACAAGTGCCTGAAAGGGATAGTAAATCCAAAAATCTCACTATGCTTACTGACTACAAAAAAGGAAGCAATAGAAAAAGGAAAATGACACATTAAAAGCTCTCTCCAACCAGAAGTTCCTATATGTATAGAAACTATACAAGAGTCTTTGAAAGACAATAATCCTCTGATTTCAGTCAGTGATCCTCCAATATTAATATCAAGAAAGGCATAAGACAAGGGAGCTATGTATTCTCCAAAGGTGTTTACCACTGTGAGGAAAAATGTCTAATGTGGGATCCAGATTTAAGAGGGGTACCTTATTAGATGGTGAGATTCTCCAGATGCTTCTCTTTGTAGGAGGCATTATGCAAAATGCATTAAGCCTTGGATAACTGCAATAGTATTCTCATTAATGTCCTTACCATCACTATCTCTGATCTATCCCTAAGAGATGACCGCCCCCAAAATCTTCATAAGGCAAAATTTCATTATGTTACTCCCTGATTCAAAATTCTTCAGTGGTGATGGGTGCTTAATAAATGTTGAATTGAACTTGAATTGGAATGTAGAAGAAAATCCTTGTAATAACATTTATGCACTTATCAATTACAAATCAATTCTTAAAGTATATATACATATATATATATGCTTTTCTACAAGCATGTTAGGTAGATCATTTTTTCTTCTACTATAAAGAAATATTTTCTCTTTACTTCTCTAGGGAGGTTAATTTGGTGAACTTTGAAGTTCCAAATTTAAAGGACCTGGTAGAATCACAATGAATAGATTCACTTATTTAGTTTGCTATTGTAATCATCAATCTGCCCATTTTGTCTATTCCTAATTTATTCAATCCTAGGGAAGCTTGGTGGCATGGTGGATAGAGTCTGGATCTGGAGTTAGGAAGACTCATCTTCCTGAGTTCAAATCTGGTCTCAGACAATAGCTATGTGACCCCGGACGAGCCACTTAACTCTGCTTCAGTTCTTCTGGGTATAGAGAAGGAATGAGCTGGAGAAGGAAATGGCAAACTACTCCAGTAACTTTGTAAAAAAAAATCCCAAATGGAGTCATGAAGAGTCAGCTAGAAGTGAAATGAATGAACAACAATAATGATTCCAACAAGTCCAAACATAGGACAAAGTAATAAACTTTTGTCCAAGAACATTTCTTTCATTCCACAGTTAATGCTCTTATTAGTTCTTAGACTATATCATTACTATATTAAGAAATACAAGTAAGTAGCATTTATTCTTAGTAAACTTGTAACATATATTTATTTTCTAATACTCTCTGCAAATACAGCCACCATGACTCAATAAGTAATTGGTTCTCTAGTGGGGAAAGACACCTTTATTTTTTTTTGCTAAATCCAGAACCTGGCTTACTTGTCTATTCTTGCCCAAATGTTTTTTCCTTCCCCTGATGACATTCTCTGGAATGGCTTCCTAGCTGAGGAAAGTGAGGATCTAATTATAGATTTAGTTACATGTGTGGTCACTAATTATTATTCTGCCATGACTTCCTTTTCCCCAGCACAACTGTACTTCCATGAATTAACTACAAGTATAATTAAAGAAACAAGGCTATTTTTACTATAGTGTTCTTAAGGAATATAAAGATTTAAATAAGGGAGAAGAATCTTTTCAAAATTTTCTACACTTGGAAATGAAACTATAAGAAAAATTTCCAGGACAAGGTAAGAATTCAAGAGAATTTTGATAAAAGTTAGGCTTCAAAAGGAATATCTATATGACTATAGAAACATGAGCTTTCATCAATTTTTTTAAAGTATATCTCAAATATAGAACATACACTTGCAAAGTGAGAAACATCTTGGGTCACTCTGTGTCATACTATACAAGCTCAGCATTTCTACTATTCTCCATTTCTCACCAATCTGCTGACAATATGCCATCCTATATCCATGTCCTTTAAGCTGAATTCTAAGGTTCAAAGGGAAAGCAAAAACCTCATGAGAGTAGTATCCAATAATTACAATTTACAGAATCATGTTTTCTCTACATTTGAAACAAGGCTAGTCCTTTTATACCTTGGAATGTAGATAATTGCCATTAATAACTCTACATTAATGCAGGCCAGTGTGTTTTTCTTAAGCATATAAATCTTTTTAAGATATATTTGATGGAATACTTTTACAAAATAACTGAGTTTTCTAGTTTTTCCCCTTCTAGTATAAAACTAGAAAGAACTCTAAAAGTCAACTAAAACTAATGCCCTCCCTTTTCCCATCTCATTCTACAGATAAGGAAATTTAGACCGAGAGAAACTTAATGACTTTGGGCCAGTCACTGAGCCCCAATTTCTTCATCCACAAAAGATAATTTGCTTTACCACAGTAGAATTGTTTTAAGGACCAAATGTTCTAATTTAGGTAAAGCACCTCATAGACCAAAAAGCTGCACATAAATGGAGGAGAGATGCTGAGGAAGAAAATTGGAGCCCAGGTAAGTTAAAGGACTTGTCCAAAACCTTATATGCAGACAGTGAGTATGAGAATCTGGATTTGGAACCAAGCTTTTAGAGTTCAATCCCAGTAGTCTTGCCATCGTACCATACTGGCTATCTTCTTTGAAGAAAGCAAAGATATTTAGAGGCAGAGATGAGAACTGTATTTCAGGAACAGAACAAAGAATCAAAAATGTAAAGTGGAAAGGGTCTGCAGAGGCTCATTTTAGAAGAAGAAACCTGAGGCTTCTGACTGGCTCCATGTCACACAGATGCAGGGTAGAGAATGGAGCCTTACACATAAAAAGTATTTAATAAATGTCCATAGACTCCCAAGACTTGGAGATGAGAGGAACCCTTCCCAGAGCCAAGATTAAAAACTAAAAAGTCTTTTGATTCTGAATACAATGTATGTTTTTCATGTGTGAATACACAGAACAAAGGAGGAAACATTAAACTGAGGGAGGGGAAAGCAATTGACAAGTATGGCTGGAATATGAGAATTACATGAAATCAGTCTGGGAATTTAGGTTGGGGTCAGACTATAACATGCCTTAAAATATATGCTTTTCTTTGGATTTTATTCTAGAGGCAAGATGGATCCAATGAAGGTCAAAACTGTACTTAAGAAGATAGACTTCATAGATATGTAAAAGCTAGATTGGAGAAGTGATAGGAAGCCAGATCAATTAGTAGCTTACTGTACTTGTCCACGTAAAATATGGCCAGGCATTCTGCCACTGATCTATTTAACTAAAGATTAGATATTGCTTAAAACTTGTGAGATGACAATTTCAGAAAGATAATGAGATCAAAAGTCAGGGACTGAAAAGTGAATGGGGTGTGTGGAAGTAGGGGCAGTGAGTACCAGAGTCTGGCAATGAAAGGCAGGAGAGATATAGGATGACAGTGTGAGAGGATGGCAGGATTAAGCAAAGAATTTTTAAGGATGGGAAACCTGTGCAAATTTGTAGGTAGTATAAAGGAGCCAGTAGAGGAAGGCTGAAGATAAGGGTGGCAGGAAGAGCCTGATTGGTTGGGCTAGCTCTGGGAAGATATCAAAGGTAAAAACAAAGGAAACAGACTGAATAAGAAAGAGAAAAATGAGTTGTGGTATGGAGGAGAAATAGAAAGGTTTTTTGATGGAGCAAGGCGGGTGGCATTAAGTGACTTGTCCAGGGTCTCATAGATAGTGAGTGTTAAGTAACTGAGATCAAAGCAGCTAGGTGGTGCAGTGGTTAGAGCACCAGCCCTGAAGTCAGGAGGACCTAGTTCAAATCTGGCCTAGACACTTAACATTTCCTAGCTGTATGACCCTGGGCAAGTCACTTAACCCTAAATGCCTCAGCAAAAAAGAAGAAGAAAGAAAAAGAAAAAGAATAAAGTATGTGAGATCAGATTGAAACTCAGGTCCTCCTAACTTTGGGGCTGTTGCTTCATCAACTGTACCATCTGGTAGTCTCACCTTCAATATTTTCCCAAGTATGTGATAAATATACATTATAAGCAAATTACTGAACTAAAATAAATGTTTCTTCTTAAAAGAAATCTGTTATTCTAAGTGCAACAATTACAAAATAAATACTTACTGTTATTTGCAACAGTCAGGCAAATAAATGAGCAAAGAGGGCGAATTATCTCAGGTTTTATACAGCTCTGCAGCCATTTATTTGCATGTTGAAAAACTGAACTGCAAATTTTCTGGTTAACATCTAAAATAAATTAAGATCAAATATGATTTATTTTAGGTTTGCTAAAAAATTTCTATTTGAAGCATGAGTTACTTAGCAATTAAGTTTTCATTTTTGTTTTTAAGTTTATTTTTAGAACTAAAATTTAAGTTCAGCAAACATTTATGCATATATTATACACAGCACTATGTTAGACACTGAAAAAATAGATTAAAGCAGCTGTGGTTATGTGTCTTCAAGGAGCTTACAGCTTAAATAGAAGTTTAGAAAGGTTGAATAGAAGGAAGGAAGAAAGCAAAAATGCTCCAACTGTAACCTCTGAAATTATCTAATTAAATACTTGAGATCATTACCGTTTTGAGGATTATTTACACACGCACATAAAGCACTGCACACTGAAGACCACAGCTGATAACTCTGGAAAGTGGTTTCATTTGACAAATCCATCTCCAACATGGAAAGAGCTGTTCTATTAGGGAACAAGCACATCCAATGACTTCGAATGTATTAAGACTGAAATGTCAGTTATTTTTAAATAAATATCTTGTATCTGCTCACCTGAAAAATTGAAGCAGGATACCAACACAGCCTGTCTCCCTCACAAGAGTCTGTCCATTCCCTAAAAATAAGCATAAAATGGTTTTGATGACCAAGATTATTCTCTAAGTCTTCAACAACCAAAAATAGAACTTAAGCATTAAGTTCATGTTAACATCCTCTCAATCTCCCATAAAATGACCAGTATTAATTTTATACTGTTTCTATTTATAAAGCAAAGAGGCCAGGATCATAAAATTCAAAGTCAAAATTATTTTGAAGATAATCTAGTCCAACCTTGTCATTTAAAAAAGATGCTACAGCAGCTAGTTGGTGTAGTGGACAGAGAACTAACCCTGAAGTCAGGAGGACCTGAGCTCAAATCTGGCCTCAGACACTTAAGTTTTTCTAGCTATGTGACCCTGGGCAAGTTAATTAACCCCAATTGCCTCAGCAAAAAAAAAAAAAAAAAAAAAAGAATAAATATATAAAAATAAAAAACAGGTTCCAAGAGGACAAATAAATGATAGGTAAAAGAGCTAAAATTTGAACACTGATTTCCCTAGTTTATCCATTACATCACCCATTTACCCCTCTTTAGGTGAGTTCTATTTTAAGGAAGAAAAGTAAGAGGGATTAAGCTTAAATTTCATAAATCAAATACAGCAATCCTCAAATTCAATTCTTGATAAAGCACCTTAAGAAAATACATACTCCTAAAATTATGTTTCCAAAAATGCCTAAACAACTTATCAATTGAGAGGTAAAATCAATGCCAATCATTTAGTACTAAAATAGTTACTTTGTATTAGATGGACAAAACAACTTGTTGTTTGACTGCTGTATGTGTGTGTGTGTGTGTGTGTATGTGGTGTATATACAAAGAACCCATATTATTTAACTTTCCTTAATATTAAAAATATGTGTTCATAATTTCTCTCTGATAATTTCCCAAAACTATAGAGGAAAAAAAACTGTGAAGAGTCAAAATTAAAGGTTTGAGAAAAATATATTAAATTTTAATTTTAAATTCTACAATAGCAAAAAAAAGATACCTACTATTATTTGAAACCAGGACCAATATCACATAAACAGACATTCTTTTCAAATTTATATTAGATTCATGCTTAGACAGAAACCAAATAATGTCTTCAAAAAATTCTGAAGTGCACAAAGTTTGCTGACAATAAACTGAAATAAAAAATACAAAATTTAAATTACTTCGCATAAGTAACCATTTATAAAATGAACATAATTTAACAAAAGAACCCCAACTATATAATTACTTTTGTGAATATATAGATTAACTATACAACGATTTCTAATTGATTAGTAATGATTTAATTGGTAGACTTGAGTAATCCCTATCCTGGGCAATTATATGTGAATCATACTCATGGCTCTATTATCCCCCCCAAAAAATCCATCTTATTGAAAACTTGGACAAATGAAAACTCAGAATAAAATCAGAAAAAAAATCTTAATGTGTTTAGGAAACATAAGGCACATAACAAATTATCAAGGGAGAACCACTTAACCTCACATTAGGAAATAAGAATATAAACTATGGTATAGCTGTACCAATAGTTTGATGACTATTTCCCTACCACTTTTTAAAAGTGATTATCCTTTGGGACCTTCCTTTCTCATTGTAATATACAGTATGAGAGGCAGCTTGGTGGAATGGAAAGAGAGGGGTTACTGACATCAGAAAGGTCCTGGGTTCAAGGCCTACCTTTGATACTTGTGTCTGTGTGATCCTGGGTCAGATATCTAACCTCGTCATGCCCCAAGGGATTAAGACTATAAATTGCAAAGAGGTGCTGATCTGTTAAATGGTGCTCTCTACCTTGGCAAAATCAGAGGTCCACTAAACACATTCAATATGCTTTTAAAAATAATTTTGGGATTAAGATATACCCAACTACATCCCTTATAAATTCCAAAAGGAAAGAGAACATACTTTATTTATCTATCTAGTTTCTTCTTAGCTGCTAAACATAGTGAATGGAAAATAGAAGATGCTTAGTACATGTTTGATTAGTGGATGAATTCAATACAACTCCTAGAACCAGCCACTAAAGGAATTTAAAGCTGGTTGGATATAATGGTATATTACTGCAATGCGAGAACTGTCAAACATGAAAAATGAAACAAAATGTAAAATGATGCAGTTAAGAAAGTAGATTCAAAATATATTCTGATTATAATGATATAAATACTACTAAGAGACAACATCCTTAGGAAAACAGAGGAAAAAGATTTAAGAAGAAGAAATGGAAATAAAACATTTTTGTTACCACCTTGTACAAGTTAATATACAAACTATAAAAAATTTGTAAACAGTTAAAGTTGAAGTTTTATATATCTTTTAAAATGTGCATTTGAATTTCTGTAGATAGAAACTAATTTTAGAATAAAAATAAGTTTAAAGGAATGAGTAAGGGAAAATAAAGCTGGAATGATAAACTGTTAGTTTAGCAAAAATTGCTTGTCGAAAAGTAGTTTATCGTTATGGTATGTAAATTCTTATACTGGGCAGTTTTAAGTCTTTGAATTTTTTTTTTTTTTTTTTACTAAGCTATTATCCATAGAAAACCACATAGTGTGAAAACTAAGAAAAAAGTAATTTTTAAATATTTGCTGACATTGTAGAAATATATTACAATGGTTAAATAATGATAAAATAATTAGGTAACATTTTACCATTACACTCTGCAATTGCTCCTAATGTAAATAAGGCCGCTTCTTTTACCAGGTTGTGAATACTTGATTTTGCAAGGTTTTTTACAAACATCAAACCACCAATTTCCCGAAAATAAATACTTGCATCACCTAGAGGATTGTAAACAAAATGAAAGAGTAATTACATTTCTCTAATGTTTCCCTTAGGATAAAATAAATCTATAATGATAATAATGACAACATATTATTTGAATATAAAAATTACACATTTTTGTACTCAAATACAACAATATTAAACAAAAATTCCTAATGAAATGTTAACATATTTTCTTACTGTTTTGCTGACAGACTGAATAAATAGTAACCAAAGCTTCCTTTTGTGAAGATGGGTTGTCCATTTGATATTTAAGACATTGTAATAATAAATTCAGATCCGTCTTCGTTTCTAAAAGAAAACATATGTTTTAGTTTCAATGAGTTATTTTTTTCTTATATAACAATCCTTTGAAGACAACAATATAAAACATAAAACCATATTCCTCTTTTAAAGAACACAGAAATTCTTATGAACCCACCTAAAAATAGATACTTAACTGGATGCTCAAAAGATCTTATGCATTCCACAATACATTGTTCTTAATTATAAGTACTTAATTTATTATTATTGCTTATACAATTCTTTATTATATTGCTCCTTTCCCTTTAGAGGCAGCGGGATAGTGCAGAGGATAGAGCATCAAGCCTGAAGTCAGAAAGACTCATCTTCCTGAGTTTACATCCTGCCTCAGACATTTATTAGCTGTGTGATACTAGGCAAATCACTTAATCCTTTTTGCCTCTGTTTTCTCATCTATGAAATGAGCTGGAGAAGGAAATGGCAAACCTCTTCAGTATCCTTGCGAAGAAAATATAAAATGGGGTCACAAAGAGTCAGATAAGACTGAAATGACTGAACAAAAAATTTTTTTTTATTAAACACCCATAAGAAAACCACTTAAAAACATGAAAATTAAGAAAATGAATTCAACTTAAATTTTTTTTCTGGCGTGATGGAAATTTAATTGAATAGTTAAATATAATAAAGTAAAACTCAATATTATATTCTACAATATCTTCTAATATAATGTAATGTAATTTTTTTGCTGAGGCAGTTGGGGTCACATTGCCTAGGGTCACACTGCCAGGAAGTGTTAAGTGTCTAAGGCTAGATTTGAACTTGGCTCCTTCTAATATAAGGGCTGGTGCTCTATCCACTATACCAATTAGCTGCCCCCTTCTAAGGTAAATTAAGCTGCTCCTTTTACCAGGATATGAATGCTTGACTTTTATGAACAACAAATCACCAATGCTGCATAATATTTAAGGTTTCTCAGAAATATACAGTCCAGTAATATTTTTAAATTTTTTGATATTTTACTTTTCCAAATACATGCAAAGTTAGTTTTCAACATTCACCTTTGCAAAACCTTGTGTTTCAAATTTTTCTCCCTCTCTTCCTTTCCTCTTTCCCTAAGACATCAAGCAATAAAACATATAATTCTTCTAAACATATTTCTACATTCGTCATGCTGCACAAGAAAAATCAAATCAAAAGGGGGAAAAAATACAAGAAAGGAAAAAAAACCCAACCAACCAAACAACAACAAAAAAGGTAAAAATACTGTGGCTTGATCCACATTCAGTCACTATAGTCCTCTCTCTTGATGTGGATGGCATTTTCCCTCCCACATCTATTGGAATTGCCTTGAATCACCTCATTGTTGAAAAGAGCCTATCACAGTTGATCATCATACAACCTTACTATGGTTGTGTACAATGATCTCCTGGTTCTGCTCACTTCACTTAGCACCAATTCATGTAAGTCTCTTCAGGTTTTTTGAAATCAGCCTGCTCATCATTTCTTACAGAACAATATTCCATTATGTTCATATACGATAACTTATTCAGCCATTCCCCAATTGATGGATGTCACTCATTCTAATTCCTTGCCACTATAAAAAATGCTGCTACAAATATTTTTGCACATGTGGGTTCATTTCCTTCTTCAATGATTTCCTTGGGATACAGACCCCGTAGAGACACTGCTGGATCAAAGGGGATGCACAGTTTGATAGCCCTTTGGGCATAGTTACAAATTGTTCTCCAGAATGAGTTGGATCAGTTCACAACTCCACCAACAATGTAGTAGTGTCCCAGTTTTCCCACATCCCCTCCAACAATTATCATTATCTTTTTCTGTCTTCTTAGGCATTCTGAGAAGTGTGAAATGATACCTCAGAGTTGTCTTAATTTGCATTTCTCTAAGCAATGGTGATTCATAGCATTTTTCATATGACTAAAAATGGTTTTAATTTCTTTGAAAATTGTCTGTTTGTATCCTTTGACAGGCTCCTGTAGTAGTGACATACAGTGAAAAAAATTGGAATCAGGATGTGAACATACTCAATGTCTAGAAAACTTTAAAGAACTAAACTCAGATTCTTTGGAATGATCAACCTGGGTTCCAGAGAACAGATGATGAAATACTTCTTTTCTTCCAGTAAAGAGATAAGAAACTATAGGGGTAGAATGTTATATACCCTGTCAGACAAGGTTATTTGTTGAAAGGTTTTATTTGATTGTTTTTCTTTTTTCTAAAGGTTTAATTGGAGGAAAAGTATATTAGGAAATGATTATAATGTAAAAAACAAAAAATATTAATAAAACATTTAAAATATAAGACTGCACATTTAAAGAAACTAAGATATCATGGATGCTTAGTTCTCCACTTTTTAAAAAAATCACTCTAATAATTTAGTATAAATGAAACAAATTTACACATGTAATAATTAAATCTACTCCTAAGAATCAAATCTGAGAGCACAAACAATATCACTAGGTTTTTATTCTTTAGAATAAGGTTCCTAATCTGATGTCTACGAATTTGTTCTTTTTTGAAAGTATTTGGTAACTCTGTTTCAATATATCTATTTCCATTGTACCTCTATGTATTTTATTATTTGAATTTAAAAATGTTCTATAAAAGAGTCTAGCCTTTAAGAGATTGCCAAAAGGGTCCATGACACAATAAAGACTCAGAAACCCTTCTCTAGAATGAAAACTTCAACATGACACATTTAACCTGCTTTCCTTTTTTCTGAATGGGGGAACAGCGACATAACAATACCGTTTTGTGTACAGGCATACTATGCATTGATAATTTTTTAAAACTTATTTTATTTTTTCAAATTACTGTTTTGTGTACAGCCATACCATTATGCAACAATATATTTTTTAAAAACTGATTTTATTTTTTTCCAATTACATGTAAAGACAATTTTTTTCATTTACTTTTTTTTTTCTTTTTCTTTTTTTTTTTGCTGAGCAATTGGGGTTAAGTGACTTGCCTAGGGTCACACAGCTAGGAAGTATTAAGCATTTAAGGCCAGATTTGAACTCAGATCCTCCTGACTTCAGGACTGGTGCTCTATCTATTATTACACCACCTAGCTGCCCCCTATCATTTACTTTTTTTTTTTTAAACTATTTTTATTATTATTATTATTTTTTTTATTTAATAGCCTTTTATTTACAGGATATATATCATTTACTTTTTATAAAATTTTGAATTCCAAATTTTCTCACTTCTCTATTCCTAAAATAGTAAATAATTTGATACAGATTATATATGTGCAATCATGTAAAACATATTCTCATATTAGTCACATTAGTAAAAGAAGAAAAAGTTTGCAAGAGGAAAAACACAAAAAATTTTAAGTGAAAATAATATGCTTCAGTCTGTGTATTTTCCATCATAAGTTTTTTGCAATTATCTTGAATCATGTATTGTTGAAAAGAGCTAAATTAATCCCAATTGATAATTGCACAATGTTGCTAATACTCTTATTTTTTTTTAGATTTTTCAATCTATTTTTATTTTTAAATGTATTTGTATTTATTTTGTTAAATATGTCAAAATTATATGTAAAAGATTTTTTTATTTTTTTATTATAGCTTTTTATTGACAAAACCTATGCATAGGTAGTTTTCAACATTGATCCTTGCAAAAACTTCTGTTTCAACTTTTCTCCTCTTTCCCTCCACTCCCTTCCCTAGATGGTAGGTAATCTCATACATGCTAAATATGTTAAAGTATATGTTAAATACAATATATGTATACATATTTATATAGCTGTCTTGCTACACAAGAAAAATCGGATTTAGAAAGTAGGTAAAAATAACCTGGGAAGAAAAACAAAAATGCAAGCAAACAATAATAGAAAGAGTATAAATGCTATGTTGTGGTCCATACTCATTTCCCAGTATTCTGTTGCTGGGTATAACTTGTTCTGTTAATTACTGATCAATTGGAACTGATTTTGATCTCTCATTGTTGAAGAGAACCACTTCCATCAGAATTGATCCTCATATAGTATTGTTGTTGAAATGTATAATGATCTCTTGGTTCTGCTCATTTCACTCAGCATCAGCCTCTCTGCATTCATCCTGCTGGTCATTTCTTATAGAACAATAATATTCTATAATATTCATATACTACAATTGACTCAGCCATTCTCCAACTGATGGGCAATCATTCAATTTCCAGTTTCTTGCCACTACATATTTTTGCACATACAGGTCCCTTTCCCTTCTTTAATCTCTTTGGGATATAAGCCCAGTAGTAACACTAATGATCAAAGGGTATGTGCAGTTTGATAACTTTTTGAGTGTAGTTCCAAACTGTTCTCCAGAGTGGTTGGATCCATTCATAACTCCATCAACAATGCATCAGTGTCCCAGTTTCCCCACATCCCCTCCAACATTCGTCATTTTTTTTTTCCTGTTATCTTAGCCAATCTGAGAGGTGTGGCTAATACTCTATTTTTAAAGGACAAGTGGGGTTAAGTGATTTGTCTAGGGTTACATAGCTAGTAAGTGTTAAGTATTAAGGCTGGTTTTGAACTCAGGTCCTCCTGATTCTAGGACCAGTGCTCTATCCACTGTGCTATCTAGTTGCCCCTATTTGTAAAATGCTCACCAAGTTCTGCTCATTTCACTTTGCATCAGTTTATGCAACTCTTTCAAAGTTATTCTGAAATCTGCCTGCTCATCACTTCTTACAGTACAGTAATTTTCCATTATATTTATATATCATAACTTATTACAGCCATTCTTCTCTATTTCTATCTAAATGATGGGCATCCACTCTATTTCCAATTCTCTGCCACCACAAAAAAGCTATTACAAATATTTTTGTATATATTGGCCCTTTCCCCCTTTTTTTTTTATAATACCTCTGAAATAGAGAGCGAATAGTGGTATCTCTGGATCAAAGGGTATGCAGTTTGTTTGCCCCTTTAGCATATTTCCAAATTGCCCTCCAGAAGAGTTGGATTTAGTTCACAACTTCATCAACATGGCATTAATGTCCCAATTTTCCCACATTCTCTCTAACATTTATCATTTTCCTTTTCTGTCATATTAGTCAATCTGATACATGTGAGGTGGCATCTCAGAGTAATTTTGATCTGCATTACTCTAATTAATAGTGATTTATAGAATTTTTTTCATATAACTAAAGTTAGTTGTGATTTCTTTCTCTGAAAACTATCTGTTCATATCATTTGACCAGTCATCAACTGGGAAATGACTTATATTGTTATAAATCTGATTCACTTACCTATAGATTTAAGAAATTAGGCCTTTATCAGAAACACTTGCAATAAAACTATCAATAAAAATTATTTTCCCTGAATGTGGACTACTTGCATTTTTGTTTTTCTTCCCAGGTTATTTTTACCTTTTGAATCCAATTTTTCTCATGCAATAAGAGAACTGTATGGATCTGCACACATATATTGTATCTAAGATATGCTTTAACATGTTTAACATGTATGAGACTGCCTACCATCTAGGGGAGGGAGTGGAGAGAGGGAAGGGAAAATTTGGAACAGAAATGAGTGCAAGGGACAATGTTGCAAAAATTACCCATGCATATGTTCTGTCAATAAAAAGCTATAATAAAAAAAATAGCACTGAAAAAAATTATTTCCCCATTTTCTATGCATCAATAACTTAAAATGCCAAAGATGACTTCTATTAATAAGACCCTAAGTAAGACTACAAAGGAGGGTAAGTTTGTTTTTTTCAATCTCCCTTCTTTAATCATTCACTCAATTTCTGTTGCTTTGTTCCATTCAACCTTCTTACTCTATAGAAGTACCACTCTGCATTCTATTCAATTTGCCTTTCATGAAAAGTGTGCCAAGTCCAGAATTATTAATCCATTTTCCCTTAGCCCTAATTAGGACTTTCTTCCATCAGTAAAAAAAAATAATATCATAAACTGTCCAGGTAAAGTATATATTACTTAATTTTCTAAAGCATATTTGCTTTTGGAAGGAGATCTCAAAATCTCTACAATATCTCTTATTAATAGAATATTTTGAAAAGATATTTTTGAAGAAAGTAATCTTCCTAGTTGCCTTAATTAGTCTACCAGCTAGCATATTACCTTTCTAATGTGGACCCATCAAGCAAGAAAAGCAGAGACTAGCAATTTGGCCTCCTTCTTAAAGGCTGCAAATAATTCGGCAAGTCATTCCTTCATAAGAGATGCAATAATCACTTTTATAATTTGGGAGGACTATAGGAATGGTTTCAAATAGTAGTAACATATAAATTAAGAAAAAAGTCATCAACTAAGCTTGTACTTTCATAATAACAGTAATAAACAAATTTATTGAAAATTTAAACTACCAACATTGGTAACTGTTCATACTTCAATAACATCTTCTCTGCATTTTAATAACCACCACAATGCTTACTGTAAACTTTTGAATCAATTGGCTATTGTGAATCCTCCTAATCCCAGAAGACTAACAAAATGTTTATAAGGTAGATCAGCACTGCTTCCACTTCAGTAACTAAATCAGGCATAAATTTAGGAAATGGTGTTAATAACTTACACCATAGATTAGAACCTTTTATTGGAATATAGGTCATATAATTTTAAGGTACTTATTATCAGTTTTTACAGAAATCTCCACCTGTTCTTCAGAGCTAGTTTCAAAGCAAAGAATGGTGATATTTAACAAGTATTCCTAAAATCACTGTGAAAATTGAACATTTATTGGATTCTTGAAGAAAATTTTATAAGTCACAAAAAGGTAAATTTCCGTATTATAAATCAGCAGTTTCACAACCAGTGTTTCTGATAAAGATCTCATCTCTAAAATACATAAAGAACTGTTTCTAATTTATAAGAATACAAGTCATTCCCCAGTTGATAAGTGGTCAAAGGATATGAACAGACAATTTTTAGATGACGAAATCAAGGCTCTAAATCACTGTGGATTAGAGAAATGCAAATTAAGACAACGCTGAAGTACCACCTCACACCTCTCAGAATGGTTAAAATTACAGGAAAAAATAATGATGAATGTTGGGAGGGCATGTGGGAAAACTGGGACACTAATACATTGTTGGTGGAAATGTGAATTGATCCAACTCATTCTGGAGAGCAATTTGGAATTATGCCCAAAGAGCTATCAAACTGTGTATATTCTTTGATCCAGTAGTGTTTTTACTGGGCTTATATCCCAAAAAGATCTTAAAGGAGAGAAAAGGACCCACATGTGCAAAAATATTTGTGGCAGCCCTTTTCGTAGTGTCTAGAAACTGGAAACTGAGTGGATGCCCATCAATTGGAGAATGGCTGAATCAGTTATGGTATATGAATGCTATGGAATACTATTGTTCTATAAGAAACAACCAGCATGATGATTTTAGGGAGGTCTGGGGAGACTTATATGAAGTGATGCTTAGTGAAGTGAGCAGAAGCAGGAGATCATTGAACACAACAACAAGAAGATTATACTATGATCAATTCTGGTTCTTTCCAACAATGAGATGATTGAGGCCAGTTCCAATGATCTTGTGATGAAGACAGCCATCCATACCCACAGAGAGGACTGTGGGAACTGAGTGTGGGCCACAACATAGCATTTTCACTTTTTGTTGTTGTTCGCTTGCATTTTGTTTTCTTTCTCAGTTTTTTTTTTCCTTCCTGATCCGATTTTTCTTGTGCAGCAAGATAACTGTATAAATATGTATACATATATTGGCCTTAATATATATTTTAACACATTTAACATGTATTAGATTACCTGCCATTTAGGGGAGGATGTGGGGAAAAGGAGGGGAAAATTTGGAACACAAGGTTTTGCAGGGATCAACATTGAAAATTATCCATGCATATGTTTTATAAATAAAAAGCTTTAATAAAAGAAAATGGAAAGAAAAAGAGTTGGATGGATTTTAAAGATAATCTGTTCCTATGCCCTCTTTTTCTTTCTTTTCTTTTTCTTTATTTTTGCCCTCTTTTTCAAAAGACACAGAATTGGCTGTTGTGATTCCAGGAGTTTAAACTGAGGTTCTGTAGGAGAAGACCTTGGGCAGGTAGAATAGAATTATATAATCTCTGAAGCCCCTTCCATCTCTAAGCCTACTAAGTAGAACAGCACTGCCCTGTATTGGATTGTGACAGATTTGCAGTCAAGGAGACTTTGAATTTGGATTTGAATTCTGCCTCAGACACATCCTCTGTGACTATTGGGAAAAACACTTATGTCAGAGCCTTTCCATCCATTCACCTGTTAAAGTGAGGATAATTGTGTCTGTAAATACTCATCTTACAGTTATTTGTGAAGTTCACATGAAAAAACAAATGACAAATGTTTCAAACATCTTAAAGTGGTGTTATTAGCCACTATAATGTATAATATTAAATTACTTGCCCAAAAGCACATAGGAACCAATTAGCAGTTGGAATTGAAGCCAAGATACTTTGACTCCAAATCTAATGCTTTATTTTAAGTGGAAGTAATCAGTGTCAGGTATTTCCCTAAGTGCTGAGGATCCAAAAGAAAGGCACAAACATCAACCTTATCCTAAAGAAGCTCACATTTTAATGGAGAAGACAACATGAAAAAACTAGAGAAATATAAAGTCTATACAGAGTAGATGGAGAAGGTGAGCAGCTGAAGGGACCAGGACAGATTTCCTGCAGAAGGTGGGATGGGACCTGAAGGAAGCCAGAGAAAATAAAACGAGGAGAACACAGGGGACAAGCAACACAAAGGCATGAAATAAGAATAAATAAATTCGTGCTAAAGTGTACTGCTATAGGAAGAGCAAAAAGGCCATTGTAGTGACTAGAGCACAGAGTTCATGGAAGGGAGTAAAGTATAAGAAAACTGAAAAGCTAGAAGGGCCAGGTTGTAAAGAGCTTCAGGTGACAAACAGACTATTTTCTATTTGATCCTGGAAATAACAGGAGGTCACTGAAATTTATCGAGAGAGAGAGAAAGAGAGAGAGAGAGAGAGAGAGAGAGACAGAGAATGTGTTTTGTGTATATGTGTGTGTGTGTGTGTGTGTGTGTGTGTGTGTGTATGTATATGGTGAGGAGGTGGGTCAGCTGTGTTGTTACGATCAATCCTACACTTTAGGAAAATCAATTTGGTAATTTAATGGAAAATAGCCTGAAGTGGGATGAAACTTGAGGCAAGAAGACCAATTTGGCTATTATAATAGTCTAGGCAAGAGCTAATGAGGCTCTGAAGTAGGGTGACCTGGAAGGGACACATACAAAGGATATGGTAAAGATCTACCAAGATTTGACAACATTGGGTATTTGAGTTCAGATGTTATGAGGGTGGTAACTGAGAGATGGTAATAGAAAAATTATGTGACCCTCCACAGTCAGAGGTAAGCTAAAAAGAGAGGATGGGGGAAAGATGAGTTCATAATTGACAAACTGAATTTTAAGATGTTTGTTGGACATCAAGATTGAGATGTTCTGATAGGTAGTTGTAGATGTGAGACCACAGGTCAGGAGTAAAGAAAGCTAGGGCCAGATATAGAGATCTGAGAATCATCTGCATACAGATAACTAAATTCATAAGAACTGATAAGCTTTGAGCCAAGTAGAATAGAAGGAGAAAAGAACATAGGAAAGAGGACTGCTTAGGGGTTAGTTATCTGGTGTAACTCTTTCACTTTACAG
Source organism: Sarcophilus harrisii (assembly GCF_902635505.1). NCBI lineage: Eukaryota > Metazoa > Chordata > Mammalia > Dasyuromorphia > Dasyuridae > Sarcophilus > Sarcophilus harrisii. Next base: position 58,309,603 of record NC_045427.1, on the reverse strand, counting down.
ATAAGAAAATACAGATACAGAAAAGTTATAACTTTTCACAGGCAAAAAGTGGCAAGCATCAAGTCCTCTCATCTAGTATTCTTTCCATTGCAGGTACTTAAAAATTATTTGCTGATTGGATTAACTATAAAGAGTTAATAAATACAAACACATTTAATAAAAATGTAAACTGTTTCCTACCTTGTGTCTTCTTTATCTCATCTTTTTCCATTTTTGATTTTCTTAAGCTTTGCCTATAAAACAGACATTTTATCAATTCAAATCTATAGTGCTTCACAATATTGAAAATACAGTAAAAGCTAACTGGCCTTGTTCATCTCTAAATCCTTGATCCCAGTGTGACAGCTGAGCTACCTCACCATCCTCCTTTAGGGAAGTAAGATAGGAACTGACAAAAAAAAAAAAAAAATACTTCTAATTGGCTTTTCTAAGACCTGATTCTCTGAGACTAAGTATACTTTCCACTTGTACCACCATATCATAAATGGGGGGGGGGAGGGAGGGGAGGGGAGGAGGGAAGAGGAAGAGAATCATTAAGTATAAACAGAATTTCTGGTTTTCAATATCCAGGTCTATTATACTATTTTTAAAAACAGACTATATAATGAACATTCTCATTTTATATAAACTATTTTTTTAAAAATGGGAGTTGACTGACAAGTCAATTGTTCTAAAATTCAAATTTTGTATGATTAATGCCTTTTTTGTAATTAACCTTCCTGTTTTTCAATTTTCACTTTTTTTTCCAATTTTCAATTTCCTAATTAAAATACTAGTAGTAAATGTTTTCATTGAGCTTTTACTGATGAAAAATCAGAAAATTTTGTGGAGAATTGCTCAGAGGCAAGAACTTTAGCTGCCACAAATACTGAATTATTCTTCCTAAGTGATTTAAGAAGTCACTTTCCTTCTCTGGACCTTATTATATGATTTATGCAATAAGGGGACAGACTAGGTAATCTAATCTCTAAAGTCTCTTCCAGTTCTGAATTCTGTGATTGTGCAAGCCCTTCCTAGTGGGCTTTATTAGTGGGAAATTAGTAGCATCAGTTCCCTTCTTTGATTGTGCCTAGTTTTTCTTACCCTTTGCCCTTATATCTCATTCATACTAAAATCATAATTCTCATTTTCATTGTCATCATCCTTAACAAATACAAGCAAGTAGCTGTACCAGATCTAAAATTATATTATAGAGCAGCAGTTACCAAAACTATTTGGTATTGGCTAAGGAATAGATTAGTTGATCAGTGGAATAGGTTAGGTTCAAGGGATAAAACAGTCAACAAATACAGCAACCTAGTCTTTGACAAACCCAAAGACCCCAGCTTTTGGGATAAGAACTTACTGTTTGATAAAAATTGCTGGGAAAATTGGAAATTAATATGGCAGAAACTAGGCATTGATCCACACTTAACACCGTACACCAAGATAAGGTCAAAATGGGTTCATGACCTAGGCATAAAGAATTAAATTATTAATAAATTAGAGGAACACAGGATAGTTTACCTCTCAGACCTGTGGAAGGGGAAGATCTTTATGACCAAAGCAGAACTAGAGATCATTACTGATCACAAAATAGAAAATTTCGATTATACCAAACTGAAAAGTTTTTGTACAAACAAAACTAATGCAGACAAGATTAGAAGGGAAGCAATAAACTGGGAAAATATTTTTACAGTCAAAGGTTCTGATAAAGGCCTCATTTCCAAAATATATAAAGAATTAACTCTAATTTATAAAAAATCAAGCCATTCTTCAATTGAAAAATGGTCAAAGGATATGAACAGACAATTCTCAGATGAAGAAATTGAAACTATTTCTAGTCATATGAAAAGATGCTCCAAGTCGTTATTAATCAGAGAAATGCAAATTAAGACAACTCTAAGATACCACTACACACCTGTCAGATTGGCTAAAATGACAGGAAAAAATAATGATGATTGTTGGAGGGGATGCGGGAAAACTGGGACATTGATGCATTGTTGGTGGAGTTGTGAACGAATCCAACCATTCTGGAGAGTAGTTTGGAACTATGCTCAAAAAGTTATCACACTGTGCATACCCTTTGATCCAGCAGTGTTACTACTGGGATTATATCCCAAAGAGATTATAAAGAAGGGAAAGGGACCTGTATGTGCACGAATGTTTGTGGCAGCCCTTTTTGTAGTGGCTCGAAACTGGAAACTGAATGGATGCCCATCAGTTGGAGAATGGCTGAATAAATTGTGGTATATGAATATTATGGAATATTACTGTTCTGTAAGAAATGACCAACAGGATGATTTCAGAAAGGCCTGGAGAGACTTACACGAACTGATGCTGAGTGAAATGAGCAGGACCAGGAGATCATTATATACTTCAACAACAATACTATATGATGACCAGTTCTGATGGACCAGGCCATCCTCAGCAACAAGATCAACCAAATCATTTCCAATGGAGCAGTAATGAGCTGAATCAGCTATACCCAGAGAAAGAACTCTGGGTGATGACTAAAAACCATTACATTGAATTCCCAATCCCTATATTTATGCCCACCTGCATTTTTGATTTCCTTCACAAGCTAATTGTACAATATTTCAGAGTCTGATTCTTTTTATACAGCAAAATAACGTTTTGGTCAGGTATACTTATTGTGTATCTAATTTATATTTTAATGTACTTACCATCTACTGGTCATCCTGCCATCTGGGGGAGGGGGTGGGGGGTAAGAGGTGAAAAATTGGAACAAGAGGTTTGGCAATTGTTAATGCTGTAAAGTTACCCATGCATATATCCTGTAAATAAAAGGCTATTAAATAAAAAAATAAAAAATAAAAAAAATAAAAAAAACAAATACAAGCAAGGTTTAACTTGAGAAAACATACACATCTGGGAAGATGGCAGAGTAGATTGCTAAATTTCAAGCTCTCCAGATTTCCCCCATAAATAGAACAAATTTGTGTCTCAGGGCCAACATAGGTGTGAAGTTCTGAAGAAAGTCCCCAGACCAGAGATTAACCACTAGGAAGTGAAGGCTAGCTTCCCAGAAACACCAAGTAGGGAGTCCTGGCAAGAGCTGTGTACAGCCAGAAACTTTCACCTCCCAGACAATGTAAGGAGACCAGGGTCAGAGTCTGGGCAAACCGAGGGAACTTTGACTGATTAAAAACACTAGGCCCCACTATGCTGTAGACACAATCATGGGTGAGAAGGAACCAGCACCCAAGAGTGCAGAGGCAGTGGAGCTCTTGGTTTGGATTCCAGATCAGAAGGGAATTACACTAATACTTTTTATTTAAAAAAAAAAAAAAAAAAATGAATAGGCAAAGAAGAAAGAACTCCACTATAAAAACTTACATGGGAAAAGTGAAGACGAATCAACACCTCAAAAGAGAGCCTTTGTGGAAAACACATAGGAATATTATAGCCAAATTTCAAAAACCCCAGATCAAAGAAAATTTTACAAGGAACAAGAAAAAAAAATTCACATACCCTGGAGCTACAATTAGAATTGCACAGGACTTAGCAGCAGCCACAATAAAAAACCACAGGTCCTGGAATCGTATCTGTCAACAATCAAAAGAATAAGGATGGCAGCCATATATCTAGAAAAATTATCTATAATATTGCATGAGAAAAAATGGATATTCAACAAACTTGTAGATTTCCAGGACTTTCTATCAAACAAACCTGAACTTAATAGAAAATTTAACATATAAGAGCCAATATCAAAAATCAATTTCAAGGAACTCAACATGGACAAACTGTTTATGTTTTTTTTTTTTTTTTTTTTTTTTTTACGTGAGAAATGTATACCATATGTTTATAATTGACATCAACTACTGGGCAGTTCAAAAGAGAGATTGGGGAAGAGTTAAGATAAAAATAGTAATCATGTCATACAAATGAGGTGAGGAGGAAGAATAGACACAGAGGCATTAGAGATGAAAGGAGAGCTTGTAGTTCTGAAAACCTACTTACATCGGAAATGGGTTAAATAGGCAATAGTATATATCTATGAAGGGTATAGCACCCTCCAAAATTTATGAAAAAATAAGAGGGGAGTATTGGATAGATAGGGAAGCAAAGGGTGAGGGAAGAAAACAAGGGAGGGATCCATGGGTGGGGGGAGGTTAAGTTATAGCAAGATAAGTTAAGGAGCAGAATTAAAACAAAGGGTCAGTAGGAAAAGAAAAGGGGTGTGTGTGTGGGTGTGTGTATGTATATGTATGTATATATCTACCTATGTATACATAAATATATCCTTTCTTAACTATAGCCTGCTTGAGGGTGATGGGGGAGAGGAAAGGAGGAAAAAAAGAATAAAGTGAAAAAGGTTCACAGCAGAGAACTAAAGAATAATTTCCAAGGAAATAAAGAAAAGATGGACACTCATGAATATAATTTCTTCTAATATATGTACTTTCTTGAACTGGTAATTTGTTGTTATATATTTTGAATCCTTCTGGATGTTCTGATGGGCACTTGATAATGTTCTGTTCTGCTTTTCTTTTCTGCTTTTTTTTCCCCTAAAAAAATAAAGTAAATAAAAATAAAGGGTAGCATAAAAAAGAGAAAATGTACCTAGAAAAATTAACTAAATGACTATTATTCATGATTTAGCAGTAATGATTTAAACTATCGAGCTAATCACACTTTTATAGAGCAGTGAAAATCTGTGCACTGTTTTAAACCCCTCCCCCCCAAAAAAGAACTCTCATTCAAAACTATATAAGTGTAATGTTAAAACATTTAATTTTCTTAACATTGTCAATGGCAGCTGGAAACTAAGTTTTGTTTTTTGTTCTTATGGAACAAAATTTTTCCTCAGTAGCAGGAGCATAGAGGATTACAGGGTTTAGAGCAGGACAAATATACAAAGTCCAGTCTCCCAGGGAAAGTAAGTGACTTTCCAGACTCCACCTGTTTTTTCTTCCAACATGGTTTCAAAAATAATCCCTCAGTCTCCCAATTTATAGTTTGAATTCCTAACAATCAAGTCTAGTATTGTCATGAAATTCAAAATTTAATAGGAAAACCATGTTCCTAATATTGTTAGAAAAATCTATCTCCACTGTTTCTTTAAGCCTAGGGACAACTATTTTTTTCTCAGAAAATTAAGAAAAGAAACAATATTCTAATGTATAAAAATTAGCACCATTAGTATAAGAAGCCTATGTTGTGGTTTATAATTTCACTATTCTCATTTGATTTTTCAATGGTTAGGACTGACAACCCAAATAAGGATAATTATAAAGGGAAAAAAATCATTTTTTTCTTCAAGACCACTGTATGTGTTATAGACAATGAGAAGATAAAAAGAAATCTTCAAGTAAAAGTGATATAACATTGTTCTTATTTTAAAACTTTATTAAAACAAGCTAATCATTAGAAAACATAATTTTTGAACCAATCTACAAGCATTAAGAACTTATATGTACCATGCCCTATGCATAGATGCTAGGAAGGCAAAGACAAATGTGACAGTTGCCCTGAAAGAGATTACATTATATAATGGGAGATATGTGCATATACATATACATATGTCCACATAAAAAATAGCAGCTAGGAAATCAGGGAAAGTTTCAGGTAGGAGGTTAATGTTGAAGGAAAATAAGGATTTAGGGATTTTACAAAGGAAAACTCTGGCATGGGAGGTGGCCTTAGCACAGATAGAGAAAGGAGATAATGTGTATATTTAAGGCCCTTTTGCCTGTCTGGAGAGTTTGTAAAGAGGGGTTTTCTGTACATTAATAAGGCTGGAAAGGTAAACTGAGACTACATTGTAAAGGGTAATGTTTGTATTTAACCCTAAGGACATTAGGACATTTTTAAAGTTTATTGAATAGGGTAATTATATGGTCAGATCTGGGCTTTAGTACAAACAGTTTGTCAGCTAAGTGAAGGCTCCATTCTGTTATGTGGAGATGGATCATCAAAGTGGTTTCAAATGCAGGTGCTATATAGAAACCCATATTGTATACTACCTGACTTATTTACTAGACCATGTGGAGAGTACTAATTCCATAATCTTTCCACAGTGGCCATTATAAATTTAATCCTATCCTTTCACTTGGTCTTTTAAAAATATTCCTCCAGTATTCCCTTTTCCTTTGCAGTGTCCAAACGGAAGAGGAATTCACTAGAAATGGTGAAGTCCTCAGATGCTCCTGCTTGTGAATAATATTGTGATAATTGCAGCAATCCTAAAATATCACAGGGGCTCAGTGAGGTTCAAAACCATTAAAAAAATATCAGTTTGATGCTAAGTGAAATGAGCAGGACCAGGAGATCATTATGTACTTCAAAAACAATACTATATGATGATCAATTCTGATGGACCGGGCCATCCTCAGCAATGAGATGAACCAAATCAGTTCCAATGGAGCAGTAATGAACTGAACCAGCTACGCCCAGCGAAAGAACTCTGGGAGATGACTAAGAACCATTACACAGAATTCCCCATCCCTATATTTTTGTCTGCCTGCATTTTTTATTTTCTTCACGGGTTAATTGTACACTATTTCAGAGTCCGATTCTTTTTGAACAGCAAAACAATGGTTTGGCTATGTATACTTATTTTGCATTTAATTTATACTTTAACATATTTAATATGTATTGATCATCCTGCCATCTAGGGGAGGGAGTAGGGGGAAAGAGGGGAAAAATTGGAACAAAAGGTTTGGCAATTGTAAATGCTGTAAAATTACTAATCCATATAACTTGTAAATAAAAAGCTATTAAAAATTTTTAAAAAAGATATCAGTTTAGCAAGATACACAGGTAATAATAAATTCATGAATAATGTATACTGCTCCCAGCCTAACAAGTTGTAGTATTGTCAACTCATTGAGCTAGTCTATCAGTACATGTATCACTGCCAGGTATTGAAAACAGATAAGCAGGACCCAAAAATTGAAGAGAAGGAGGTAGGTAGGTTAGATTTTATTTTGGAAATTTAAAAGTATTTTCAAAAATCACAAACTTCAACCTGACACAAACTTTCATTTAGAAAAACACTAACGTTTTCCCTATAATATAGATACTTATCAAGGAACACCACAACATCCAAAAATAAATAAATAAAAATTATGATGACCCAAAGGGCAATGGAAATACATAAAGTGAGTATAAGTAAATGACTAGTACCAAAAAGTTATCAGCAAAGAAATACCCTAGAGGAAAAGAGGGTGGTAAATGAGTCATGCAGCAAGAATAAAAGATGAAAGATGAAAAACCTGAATGTTGCAATGGTACCCACAGAATAGATTTTTTAAAAAATAACCTAAAAGTCCTTTAATTAGTTGTGTGGATCTCTGGGGGGAATTTATGGAAAATCATGATCAAAGAATCACACTTTGAAAAGGCATGGATAGCTTGAGAGCTGCCTCAATGCAGGGAATATCCACACTAATGAAATCAGATTCCTTAGTCATGAATCCTATGAAGGAAATGTTCTGACTCTTAAGTCTTCAGACAGATTTAGGGAGTTGTAAACTTGTATGGGAAAAGAATTACATCTTTATTTTCATTAACCTTTAGCTATAACTTAGCATTTCCTTCCATTATCAACTTTTAAAAAATTATTCTGAGAACAAGGAAACAACAACTTTAAAAGGTAAAAATACTATGTTGTGATCCACACTCAGAAAGAGAGAAAATTATGGAACACAAGGTTTTGCAAAGGTGAATGTGGAAAACTATCTTTACATGTATTTTCAAAAATAAAAAGCTATTATGAAAAGGAATAGATGCCCATCAATTGGGGAATGGCTCAATAAGTTGTAGTACATGAAGGTAATGGAATATTATTGTTCTATAAAAAATGAATAAGCTGATTTTAGAAAGGCCTGGAAAGATTTGCATGAACTGATGCTGAGTGTAACCAGGAATACATTGTACACAATAACAGCAAGAATGTGTGATGATCAACTATGAAAGGCTTGGTTCTTCTTAGTAATTCAGTGATCCAAAGCAATCCCAATAGACTTTTTTTTTTCCTTTTTTTTTTTTTATTAATAACTTTTTATTGACAGCCAATAGACTTTGGACTGAAAATGTCATCTGTATCAGAAAAAGACCTAAGGAGATTGAATGTAAATCAACACATGCTATGTTCACTTCTTCTATTTTTTTTTTCTCTTCCATGGTTTTTGCCTTATGCTCTGATTATTCTCTCCAACATAATTCATAAAACAATGTATATTAAAAATAAACCAAAAAAAAAAAAAAAAAGAAAGAAAGAAAGAAAACAATTCCTGACCATAAATTTCTGATGAAATCAGGTCTAGTATTTCTGTAATATACACCCACATTTTGTATATAATATTTATATGTGTATATACACCCACATATATATTTACACATTACATGTATGTGTAGTTGTAAAGTGACTGATTATAAAAAATAATTGTTAATCTAAAAAAAATAAAAAACTATTATAAAAAGTAAAAAGGGCTTGGACAAGATGGTATGAATGGTCTCTCTAAATTCTAATTTCTACAACTGTCAGGATATCTTCCTATTAATTCCTAAGTTAAATTAACCTCTTGTATTTTTATGTAAAACTAAATTTACATCAACAAGGGTTGTACTGTTGGTTAAATAATCCACAGATATTCCTGCCTTTTAAAGAAGGTCCAATCCCACAAGTGCCTCCCTCTATTGCCTCACTTGAAATGATAATAATGATGATGATGATAGCTGTTTTTGTGATGGCCAAATGATGTGCGGAGTGAAGTGAGTAGAACCAAGAGGACATTGTATACAGCAACAAGAAGATTGCACAATGATTAATTCTGAGGGATTTGACTCTTTTCAACAATGAGGTGATTCAGGACCATAGACTTGTGATAGAGCCATCTGCACCCAGAGAAAGACAATGTAGATCACAACATAGTATTTTCAGCTTTTTGTCGTTATTGCTGTTTGCTTTTTCTTTCTCACGGTTTTTTCTCTTTTATTTTGATTTTTCTTTTACATGACAAATTTGTCAATATGTTTTAAACGATTATACGTGTATGACCTATATCAGATTACTTGCTGTATTGGGGAGTGGGAATGTAACTGAATGAGATGAGGTGAGATCTTTCAAGACAGTTGTGAAAATCGAGTAAGGCTTCATCTATTTCAGAGTTGGAGTAGGCCTGAAGGACTTTTTAAGCATCAAGTCAAGGGCATACTTAAGTCCCCTCCCTAAATCCCCTTGTTATCCTCCTATGACATCAGTGTCTTTCTGTTTAGGTCAAATATGGGCAACTATGTACTTATTGGTCAAGTTCAATTTCTTGGGTAGTTCCCCAGTTTAGAATGTAAGGTCCTCAGCCAATAAGGACGAGGGTCAGTGGTGGGAGGGGGTATTTACGTTAGGTATTAAGTGTTGACCCCGCCCCCTACGGTGCTTGGTGCTTCCTCCCTTATTGTCTGCTCCATGGGTGGGACACCAGATTCTCGCGAGATCGTATAATAAACTTTGCTTCTAGATTTTCTCCAGCTTTTTTTTTTTTTATTAAATGCTATCTGAACCACACATAAGCAAGAAAGGGAGAAAAAACTGGAATTCAAAAATTGGAATTTGAATTCATTAAAAAAATGAATTTTTATAATTCATTGCTTATAAAAATTAATACTGAAAATTTTCTTTACTTATAATTAAAAAAATACTATTGAGAAAAAAAGAATAATGACACAATAGCTAATATTTATATCATCTTTTCTGGTTTACAAAAGCTATTCAAATATTGACTCGCGGTATTCTCATCACCACCTCAGGAATCAGGTGCTATTTTCATTATTATCATTCCTATTTTACAAACGAGGAAGCTGAAGGTGAGAGAGGTTATAAGATTAGCCCCTTACAAGAGGTTAATTTAATTTAGGAATTAATAGGAAGATACCCTGATAGTTGTATTGAATTTAGAGAGACCATTCATACCATCTTGTCCAAGCTCTTCATTTCTTTTTTTTTTACTTTTTTATAATAGTTTTTTTTTTAGATTAACAATGATTTTTTATAATCAGTCACTTCACAACTACACAACTAGTTATCCCATAACTAGTACCAACGCGGAATTTGAAGCTGGGTCTTCCTAGTTTTCAAAAACAAAAATTTAAGAAAAGCTGATTCCGAGTATTTCCTGGATTTACGGTCTCATCTCCGCCATAACAACAACAGAGCCCCCAGGCGTTCCTCCTCCCACGGACAGCCTCTAGGAACTGGACTGAGCCAATGCAGCGCGAGCCGGAGTTTGCTCAGCTGGCTTGGTCAGGTGATCAAGAAGTCGGGGTCGTGGGGAGGAGCTGATGGAAGGCCCGAGGTCCAAACCCCCACCCTAAGGGCTTTCCTTGGTAAAGGACAAGTTCTCCGTAAGCTCCCGTACCTGCCCCGTTTTATAAAAAGGTGGGGGAGGGAACAAGCATTTATTAAGCGCCTGCGGTGTACCAGGCCCTATCTGCGCTTAGTTTAAGCCAGCCCCACCCCCACCTCGGTTTCCCTTTCTGTTCTAAGGCCTCCGGCTGAGGGAGGGGGATCGGGAGGTCAGTTTGCACGCACAGCCTCGACCTGGCCCCCAAACCTTAGTGAGAGGGACGGACGGACGCACACACAGCGCGGAGCGCTGATCCGACCCCCGGCTTCTCGGAGTACCTCCGTCGAGTCCCAGCCACCATTTCCCGCCGGAATGGGAAACGCAACTTCCGCTCGGAAGGCGGGATTTCCGGCGCAGCTCCTCGAAGTGCATCGGACTCGCGTGCAAATGAACTCTTTCTTCCGGTCTTAGGCTCCGCCTCCCGCTGTATCTCAACCCGAAGCAAGAAGGCTCAAGTTTGGACTTCCTGCTTCGGGAGCGAATCAGGCCTAATGAACCCCAGCAGCGAAAGACTGGGTCAGTGGAGGCCCTAAGGGCTGATTCAATTCAATAAATGTTTGTTAAGCATCTTAATGCAACAGCGCCGACCCCAGGATTACATTATTTTACATGTGTGTGATTTCATCTGTATCCTTTTACGTCATGCTTTGTCATGTGCCTTATGTTTATAACGGGATGTCAGACACATTCTATACGTCATCCTTCCCTCAAACCTCGCCCTCTTCCTGATTTCCTACAGCCAAGCTTGGAACGCAAATAGCTGCTGGCTAGGGGAGGAGGGGTCAAAGGTGGGAGAAAAATCTGGAAAAAAGGTTGGGTAAGGATGAATGCTGAAAACTATTTTTGCATATATTTTCCAAAAAAAACTATTATAAAAAAGAGAAATACTAGACTATTATAGTATAAATGTATTAAGAATCTATTGTATATATACTATTTTCAAAGGTGCAAGAATGTTATGGAATATCATTATTCTGTAAGAAACGCTCAGCAGGATGATTTCAGAGACGTCTGGAGAGACTTACATCAACTGATGCTGAGTGAAATGATAATATAATAAATAATATAGCAATGTTACAGGATTTCATATAGGGAATGTACCATTTCAACCTACTCTCATTCCAAATTATAAGGTAATCCAAGAGTATCTTTGGAAAATATTAATATTAATTACTGAAATTATAACTTCTCTCATTAGCTAGCTCTGAATTTCTACTTCATTTTACTAATTATTATTAATTATTAAAAATATTTTTATTTATTTATAAAACAATTATATTTTTTAAAAATTGAAAAAAATTTAATTATTAATAATTAATATTACTTAGCCAACTTGAAAGATGTTTTTCCTGGCTAACATGACAGGAAAAGATAATGACGAATGGTGGAGGGGATGTGAGAAAACTGGGACACTGATACATTGTTGGTGGAATTGTGAACTGATTCAACCATTCTGGAGAGCAATTTAGAATTATGACCAAAGGTCTATAAAACTGTGCATACCCTTTGATCCAGCAGTGCTTCTATTGGGCCTATATGCCAAAGAGATCTTAAAGGAGTTGGAAAGGAACCCACATGTGCAAAACTGTTTGTGGCAGCTTTGCAAGAAACTGGAAACTGAGTGGATGCCCATCAGTTGGGGAATGGCTGAATAAATTACGGTATATGAATGTTATGGAATATCATTGTTCTGTAAGAAACAATCTGCAGGATGATTTCAGAGAGGTCTGGAGAGACTTACATGAATTGATGCTAAGTGAAATGAGCAGAATCAGGTGATCATTGTACACAGCAACAGCAAGATTACATAATCAATTTTGACAGACATGGCTCTTTTCAACAATGAGATGATTCAGACCAGTTCCAATGATTTTGTTAGACAGAGAGGGCCATCTATATTCAGAGAGAGGACTGTGGGAACTGAGTGTGGATCACAATATAGCATTTTTATCTTTTGATGTTATTTGCTTTCATTTTGTTTTCTTTATCATTTTTTCCCTTTTTGATCTAATTTTTCTTGTGTAGCATGATAATTGTATAAATATTGGACACATGTTGGACAACATTTTTTAACATGTTTAAAATATATTGGATTACTTACCATCTAGGGGAGGAGATGGGCAGAAGGGGTGGGGGGGATTTGGAATACAAGGTTTTGCAAGGATTAGTGGTTTTTTGTTTTGTTTTGTTTTTGCTAAGGCAATTGGGGCTAAGTGACATGCCCAGGATCACACAGCTAGGAAATGTCTGAGGTCAAATTTGAACTCAGGTCCTGATTTCAGGGCTGGTGCTCTATCCACTCTGTCACCTAGCTGCCCCTGCAAAAGTTAATGTTGAAAAATTATCCATGTGTATGTTTTGAAAATAAAAAGCTTTAATAAAAACAATATATCACCAACATAAAAAAGATGTTTTTCCTCATAATTATCATATATATAAACTCCTAGTATCTAGGTTTAAATAAAAACAGCTAGCATTTATCAGTGCTTCAAGATTTACAAGACTCAATTTCTATTGAAATTTTCTTTTTTACACTAATTGCATTTCTTCTTATATCATTCCTTCCCAGAGAGATCTCTCTTACATTTAAAAAATGATGGGAAAAAAAAAAGTTTGACCAAACAAACCAATGTTATATGCCGTTTTCCACCTCTATTGTTCCCTACCTCTGCAAAGTAATGGAAGGTGTGTTTTCTTTCATCTCTTAGGGGTTAAAGTTGACCATTATAATTTTGCAGCATTATTTTATTTTGTTTTTTCCATGTTATTTACATTGTTGTTTGTAATCATTATGTATATTTTTCCTAGTTTTGCTTTCTTCACTTTGTATTATAGAACTCGTTTCATTTTCTATATTCATATTCTTCATTTCTTACCGCATAGTAATAATCTATTACATTCATGTACCTTGATTTTGTCATCTGTTGGGTCATTCTGCAATTGATGGATATCTATTTTTTCCCCCTCTTCTTTACAACTACAAAAAGTGCTGCTGTAAGTGTTTTGGTGCATATGGGATATAGGGTATAGGCTTAGCAGTAGAAACCCTGGATCAAAAGGTACAGAAATTTAAGTTAATTTTTTTGCAAAATTTCCATTTGCTTTTCATTATGTTTATAAAAATTCATAGCTCTAATGATTTATTAGTATGCTTCTCTTTCCCTATCCCCTCCAATCCTGACAAACTCATCTTTTGTCATTTTGACAATTTTCTGATTGAGATAAAACAAAACCCTAGTGGCATTCTTTTGCCTCCAGGATCAAATATAAAATCTGGTTAGCGAAAGCCTGGTTCCTTTTTGACACTTCATTCCCCTCCAACACTCTTATATCCCCCTCCTATCTCTATATCTTTGAAGTCGCAGTTCCTCTAGGCTAGAATACTCTTATTTCCCCTCCCCTGGGTTAAGTAGTCCCTAATTTCCTTCAAAATCAGCTCAGATCCACACAATGGAAGAATCCTTCTCAGGTCTTTTACTCTTTTTTGAAATCACCTTTCATCTACTGCATTTTATTTCTTATTTATTTATTTATTTTTCATCTACTGTATTTTCTATGTCCCTAGTTATCTACATGTTCTCTCTCATAAATGTGAACCCTTCTAAAGCAAGGACAATGTTTTTATCTTTCTTTATGACCTAAGAGTTTTAACACAGTGCCTGGAACTACACAGTAAATGCTTATTGATTATTAGTGATTTGGAGCATTTTAAAAATTCATTGTAAATAAGTTTCTAATGTAAAAAAAAAAAAAAAAGCTTTTCTTATACCTTGGAGGAATGGTCAAGCTACAATCTCTTTAGAATTTAGAGACAGTGACTGTGTTTATGGTTTCTAGGAATCCTAGTGAAGTTGGTGTGACAGCAGAAAATAATACTAGTTTAAATGTCAGAAGATTTGGTTTCAAATCAACCAATCAGTAAATATTTATTAAGTGCCTACTAAGTGGCAGGAATAGGGATACAAAAAGAGGGAAAAAATAGTCTTAGCCCTCAAGAAGCTTACAATCTAATGGTAAGGAGAACAAAATGCAAACAAATAAATGCAAAATAAGCTACATATACGCTACAATAAATAGGAGATCGTAGAAGGAAGGCATTGAAATTGAGAGGTTAAGGAATGTTTCTTGTAAAAGAATTTTAGCTGGGACTTAAGTCCTGTAAAGGAATCCAGGAAGGTCAATAGTTTGTGCATGGGAAGCAGAGCATTCCTGCCATAGAGAACAACCAGTGAAACCGCCCAAGGTCTTTTAGAGCCAAAAGATCAAGTGTCTGGTTTGTCCAACAGCTTAGAGGCCAGAGTCCACTGGGTCAGAGTACAATGTAGGGGAATAATATGTAAGTAGACTGGAAAAACTGGAGGGGCTGTTATGAAGGGCTTTGAATGCCAAACATTTTGTATTTGATCCTAAGGCTAAAGAGCAACCAGAGTTCATTGAATAGGAGACAACAGAACCAGAACTGTTTTAGAAAAATCACTCAAAGTGCTGAATTAAAAATGGATTGAAGCAGGGAGAAAGGCTCCAGGAAAGCAGACTGACCAGTAGACTAATGCAATAATACTAATTGTTATTACCTGTGAGATCTTGAAGATCTGAGACCACTCTCTGAACCTATTTTTTCCTACTGTAAAATGGTGGACTGGAATAGAATCTCTTAGTCTCTCATAGTTCTTGAAGCCCCTCATCCTATGAGAACAAGAAGTGATTTGAATGTAAAGTCCATGAAAAAAGGTATATAAGAAGGGTAGGAAAGCTGGTTCGAGAATGAGATATTTAAATTATATTCATCATATAAATGGAAGTCACTGAAGGCTTTTGAGTAGAGTGACGTTGATGGGGTGCAGCTTTTAGGGGAAATGTCGCAAAATGAAACTGCGGTCCCCTGGCTTTAAGAATGCTACAGTTCTATACTTCTTCTAGCTTTTAGGAAATATATAGATAACCCTGAGGTCCCCTGGCTTTAGGAACACTGTAATCCTACAAACTTTGCTAACTATCAGATAAAACTCTGTTGGTCAGTGATAAAAAAAAAAAGTTCTGAGACTATAGTGAATAGACCATCTCTCAAACCTACCTGGTAAGCCATAAAATTAGCAAATAAGTAACATTAAGCTCCTGGTATCTCTTTTTCCTATAAATGTATCCTCTTGCTCCTGGCTTTCTGCTAAATTCTTTTGGGACTTAGTCCACTTCAATTGGCATTACTTATAATAAACTTTGCCTCTTGACTTGGAGATGGGTTTGAGCCTGCAAATTCTTTTGAGGCACCTTGCAACACCAGTCTGAAACCCTAAACTTTTGGGGTCTCCTCTGAATCTCAACATGATTTGAAAGGTGCATTAGGAACATTGTATTAATGATGGATTGAAGAGGGGAGGAAATAGAGGCAAGAAACCAAGTTACAAGACAGTTAAATAAGCAGAGATGAGAGCCTGGTCACTGCAATGAAAATTGATAGTATGCATGAGAAAGATATTTTTGTCCGCCTGCGTTTTTTATTTCTTTCACAGGCTAATTGTACAATATTTCAAACTCCGATTCTTTTTGTACAGCAAAATAACTGTTTAGACATGTATACATATATTGTATTTAACTTATACTTTAATATATTTAACATGTATTGGTCAACCTGCCATCTGGGGGAAGGGGTGGGGGGAAGGAGGGGAAAAGTTGGAATAAAAGGTTTTGCAATTGTCAATGCTGAAAAATTACCCATGCCCATATCTTGTAAATAAAAATCTATAATAAAAAAAAATCAGAAAAAAGAGGAAATTCTACCATTTAAATAACAATACCAATAATATATAAACTTTTTGAAAATATAGGCAAAGAAGGAGTCCTACCAAATTCCTTCTAGGAAATCAATAGGGTTTTGATATCTAAAAGAGAGAGAGCAAAAACAGAAAAAAACCTGTAGACCAATTTCCTCTAATGGATACTGATGCTAAAAATTCTTATATTACCAATTAGATTACAGCAATATACCACAAAGATCATACATTATAACCAAGTGGGATTTATAGGAGGAATGCAGAGGTAATTTAATATTAGGAAAACTATAAGCATAAATGACCATATCAATAACTAAAGCAACAAGTTATATTATCTCAGTAGAGGCAGAATTTTTTTTATTTTATAAAATACAATTTGCATTTTCATTAAAAACACTAAAAAATATAGGAATGGAATTTTTCTTAAAATGATAAGTAGTACCTACCTAAACCCATTAGCAAGCCTTATATGTAATGAAGATAAATTAGAAACCTTTCCAATAAGATTAGGAATGAAGTAAGGATATCCATTATCACCACTATTATTCAATATTGTACTAGAAATGCTAGCTATAGCAATAAGACAAGAAAAAGAAATTGAAGGAACAAGAATAGTCAACAAGGAAACAAAACTATCACTTTTTGCAGATGCTAAAATGGTATGCTTAGAGAACCAAGAGAATAAACTAAAAAACTAGCTAAAACATTTAAAAACTTCAGGAGGACATAAAATAAAGCCACGTTTAAGTGATCAGCATTGCTATATATTACGAACAAAATCCAGCAGGAAGAGATAGAGAGATTCCATTGAAAATAACTGCAGAGTTTAAAATACTTGGAAATCTACCTGTACATATACATAAAGGAATGATATAAATTAAATTACAAAATATTTTCACACAAATAAATTCAGATCTACACAATGGGAGAAATATTAAAATAGTAAATAAAAAATAAAACAGTGAAACAGAAATTGCTCATGGGTAAGCCAAGTCAATATAACAAAATTTTATAATATTAATACATTTACTTATTCTGTGCCATAGTGAACTACCAGGTAATTGTTTTACGCACCTAGAAACAATAATAAAAATTCACCCAAGGAACAAAAGATCAAAAATATCAAGGAAATAAATGGAAAAAAATAAAAGGAAGATAATCAAGTAGTACGGGATCTCAAATTATTTTGTAAAATGGCAAATATCAAAACAATCTGATACTGGATAAAAAAATAAGAGTTGTGGAGTTGTGGATCAATAGATCAGATATACAATACATAGTAGAAAATGACCATAGTAACCCCAAAATTCAAGCTACTGGGGAAAGAACTCACTATTTAACAAAAACTGCTGAGAGAATTGGAAAATGGTCTAGAAGAAACTAAGCACACCATACAGTAAAATATTGCCAGACGATTATGATTTATACATAGAGTAATATCATAATTGGGAGACCATGGGAAAAAATACCTGTCAGATCTACAGATAAGGTAAGAATTCATGAGCACACGAGATAGAAAGAAACGTGGGAAATAAAATGGATAATTTTGATTACATTAAAAAGTTTTTGCACAAAAAAACTCAATGCAGTTAAAATTAGAAGGAAAACAAAAAATTGGGAGGAAAGGAAATTACAAGTTTCTCAACAAGTCTTCATTTCTCAAATATATAGGGAACTGAGCCAAATTTATAAAAATAAGAGCTACTCCTTAACTGACAAATGGTCAAATGATACTAAAAGTTTTCAGAAGAAATTAAAGCTATCAACAGTCATATGAAAAATGGTCCAAATAACTAATAATTAGAGAAAATTCTGAGGTATTACACTCATCAGATTGACTAAAATGACAGGAAAAAAATGAGAAATACTGGGGAGGATGTGGAAAAATAGGGACACTAATGTACTGTTTGATTGAATTATGAATTTGTCCGCCCATTTTGTAGAGGGTCACAAATAGTGGGGGAACTCTGCGTGAGGTATAACGCTCCAGTCCAGCAAGGTAACCTGCTGAGATGCCTGGTTTGGCTCCTCATCCCCACCAACGGCATCTTAGCCTTCCTGAGAAGTCAGGGGGCATGACAACTTGTATTGTAATTAAAGCAGAGTTTACTAAAGTGGCAAAGGGGCATGTGCACACAATAGCAAGTTGTTTATGTGGTCCCGTATACCCAGTATATAGTTAGCGCATGTGCAGTGTGCTATAATTATATAAGAATATTAGGGTATATAAGGTTGGGAGAATTTTGAATAAATGGACTCATGTTTGACCATCTTTGAAAATTCCGCCCCTTCATTCCTTACCCATCATCAGGATTCAGGCTAGTACCAAAATCCTCCAGTGAGCAGGTCCAGACCCTTTCCAGAGAAGAGTTTGGAATTACATTGAAAGTGCTATAAAACTGTAAATATTTTTTGATTCAGCAATACCACTATTAGGTCTGTATCTCAAAGACATCAAAAAAAAAAAAAAAAAAAGAAAAGGATTTTATTTATAGTAGCTCTTTTTGTGGTGGCAAAGAATTGAAATTGAGGGGATATCCACCATTTGAGGAATGACTAAACAAACTGTGGTATATAATTGTGATGGATGGAATACAATTGTTATAAAATATGACAAATAGGATGGTTTCAGAAAAACTTGGGAAGACTTATATGAACTTATGCAAAGTGAAGTGAACAGAAGCAGGAGATCATTGTATGAAGCAAGAGCAATACTGTAATGATAATCATCTGTGAAAGAATCAGCTATCTCATCAATAAAGTGATCCAAGGCAATTCTAAAGAACTCAAGATGGAAAATATTATCCATTTCCAGTGAGTACTTAACATGAGTATCGCATTTCATGTCTTCTCGATGAATGGAAGAGGGAGTACAGAAAGATAGAGAGGAATTTGGAACTGAAAATAAAAATGTTAAATTAAATAAAAATAAAGAAAATAGGTGAGATTCAATGAGAAAGGGAGATGATTGATGGAACAAGGATCACCAAAGAAAAGGGGAGGAGAGTCTGGGATCAAGGATGGTTTAGTGTCCTTATCCACAAAATGAGGAGGTTAGAGACTGAGGTTAGACTGATTGGCTTCTAAGATTCTTTAAAGCTTTAACATTCTATGAACTCTTTTTAGTTTATTACTCTTTTTTCTTTTGTTCTCAAAGAGACTGTGACATCAGGAAGGTAGTGTCATGATATGTGAGTTGGAGTTCAGTGAGGGAGGGCTGGGAAAGGTTATCTGCCTTACTTTCCTCTCCAGAGCCATCTGGATCCAGTGGCCAATTATAGATCAAAACAACTGGATATGGTCCTGACTGAAATGGGAGAGCCTGGCTAAAATCTTCAACACATTTCAGTTTATTAAAAGAGATTATGGGTGATTATAGTTAACAACTTACAAATACTATAAGGCATTTATTGAATTAAATTCAACATAAATACAAGAAATGATAGCTGTACTACTGTTCCCCTTCAAAATAAACACGAATGACACAATATTTTTTAAAAAATCATTTTTAATGTTTATTAAGGAAACAATTTAGCAGCCCTGTATTAGAATTATACAGAACTTAACAAAACTTGAAGGCAATTACAGTTTTAAGCATTAGCATGCTGTTAACATACTGTAATTTTTCTACAATTGAAAAGTTGCTGAGGTTTGTGACATGCCACTGTAAATATAAGTATTATTAAAAATTACAAACTGCTTGGTAATTATTTTGATAACCTCCTGAGCAGCAGCTCCTATGAAAGAAAAATTAGAAAAGTAAATGCTTTAAACAGTTCACAATAGTTGCATAAAAATTAAAGAATTCCATCAAACTCCATCAAATTAATTTTTAAGCACTTCCTAAATAGTCCTAAGATGCCAGACTTTTTATATTTCCATATAAAAATAGGGGAACAATTTTTTTTGGGGGAAGAACAATTCTTTATATGCTATTCTATATAGATCATGTCTTAAAAAGAATAAGTTAAAAAGTACATATTTTTCTAAATATGATCAACAGAGAGACAGTGTGGTCTAACGGATATAGTACTAGCCTCTGAGTAAGGAAGACCTAGGTTTAAATCAAATTCTTTTTTCTTTCTCCCTCCCCCTCCCCCTCTTCCCCCCGAGGCAGTTGGGGTTAAGTGACTTGCCCAGGGTCACACAGCTAGGAAGTGTTAAGTGTCTGAGGCCAGATTTGAACTCAGGTCCTCCTGACTTCAGGGCTGGTACTCTCTCTACTGCACCCATCTAGTGCCTCCTAAGTCACATTTCTGACATATCTTTGTGATCCTAAGCAAGTCACTTAGCTTCTCGGTGCCCCCATACTAAATATGTGTCTATGTTCACATATACATACATATGTACGCCTGTTATTATGTGTGTGTGTATATATATATATGTATGTACATATATATACACACACACAAATAAATACAAATATGTATATGTATACACACTAAATATGTATGTATATGAACTCTGTATGTGTGTGTGTGTGTGTGTGTGTATACACAAGTTGCCCAGTAGTTGGTGATTAGCAACTGTCTCCGTGCTCCAGTAAATGGTGATTGTGGGGGTGGGGGTGGGGGAGCAAGTACATGGGAAGGGAAAGATGGGACTTTTTTTCTCTAAATAATATGCACTTCTAATCAGGAAGGCAGATAGTTAAACAGAGGCTTACACCTTTTTTTTCTATCTGAAATACTGCAAAACTGCTTTGACTACTTCTTAAAAGTCCACTCAAAAAAAAATTTCTACCTCACTGACTATTCTGAACAAAGCTTCACCTTCGGAGATAGATTCACGACACAATTATATAGAATGAAAATGGAAACACAAGCAAATCATATTTAAGTTTCAGTTTCATTTCAGGTGCAAAGAAGGAAGGTAACTACCTGCTATCAACTATGATTCAACTAGTTTTCCTTGCTGACTGGCCAGCTCTGCCAAACAATCAGTTTTTATTTGTGGTGATTTTTTTTTCAGTCACGTGCAATTCTGGTTTGCCAGCTCATTGTCAGATGAAGAAACTGAGGCAAACAGGAAAAAGTGACTTGCCCAGGCTCTCACAGTAAGTGTCTGAGGCCAGATTTGAACTCAGGAAGAAGAGTACTCCTGACTCCAGGATGAGTACTCTGTGCACTATGGTACCTAGCTGCCCAATTTGTGACTACTGAATAAGACCAAAATTTTAGTATAGCACAACTTCCCTAAACTTCTGTATCCCAAGGGGTTTAATCTTAATAGGCTGACCTAACCAGAAAAGAGGGATAAAACTCAAGGAGGCTTTTTAAAAAACCAAATTAGCAAGATGTTTTGGGACTAGAGTCTCAGAGTTGGGAAGGGGGGGTTCACATTAAAATGAAGGTAATTTT
Organism: Sarcophilus harrisii; assembly: GCF_902635505.1. Lineage (NCBI taxonomy): Eukaryota > Metazoa > Chordata > Mammalia > Dasyuromorphia > Dasyuridae > Sarcophilus > Sarcophilus harrisii. The sequence continues at coordinate 58,288,123 of NC_045427.1, read as the reverse complement.
TCTATTAGGTAAGAATAACAATTTTTTGGGTTTAAATTCATGATTTAAAAAATAAAAATTCTCATGTCAAAGGCTTTGGAAACTACACTTAGAAAACTAGTTATAAAATTTACCTTACAAATTACTAGATATTTTGCATTATTTTATCTATTTCTTCAAATCTCCTTCACTGCATTAAAAATAATTTGTTTGGTTTCAATTTTTGTCTGCGAAAAAATATTTAAAATTTGGTTTTAGTTGGGATGTAGTTCAATTCTTTACTTACAAAATAATCCTATTTAACATTCTTTTTAAAAGAAATCTTTTTAAGGTAATTACTTAAATTACATGATTATAATATAATATCTATTATATATATTTATATTACTATTTGTAATTATAATAGATATTATAATATATAATATAATAATCTCAAAGAAAGAAATTAAGTCTAAAATATTTTATTTTAGAATTCTCTCTATATAAGATGTATGTTCTTTTCATTAAGTTTTAATGATGACTATTAAAATTCAGAGAAGATAATATAAGTTTCAGCTATCACATCCACTACTTACATACTTGAAAGATGTCTGATTTCACTGGTATGGGTATTCCCTGATCATAATGCATAATGTAGACCTAAGTGTGTCAGAAGATGAGCCATTTCTAAATGAGGTGAGTGGTCTCTCACTAGGCCTTTCTTTCCAGTTTAGCAAGGCCTGTCAGAGATTATATGGCAAAACCTTCAGGAATGCTGTGTCATCCCTACACCATGAGGAACTACTGGAAGAGGGCTTTAGCCAATACCTATCCCCTAGAAACAACATCTGATGGTTTGTTCTACTTTCTACTTCGGTTAATGTGGCAAAAGGTTTTTAAAAACGTAAAATTTTTGATTAAGTACTTCTCAGAAAGGAGCTAAATAGAACATGAAAGGGTGAGAGCTCTTTTCACCAAACTCACCTCCCAAGAATGCTGCAATTGTATGAGGTTCAGCAGCTCCGTACCGACAGCTACATAAGCACCAAGAAAAACATCTTTAAGTTAGACTTAAGTCATTAAAATAATTTGTTATTATTTTTACTACTTTTACTAAAAATAGAAATTACTTACAATTCATGGACATAATCATCTTTTACCATTACAGATAAACCATATTCTTGAAGGAAGCTGGTCAGGCAAGATTTCAATTTCCCTATATCATCTTCAACTTGATAGTTATAAACTCCTAATAAAAATAAATGCAAATTATTTTCCACTTAGAGGCAAATTAATAATTGGCAACTAACTTATATTTACTCCTTAGCTTCTTATAAGCACTACTCACTCTTACATCCTCCATAATGCTCACAAGAGGCCTAATCAGGCTTGGAGATCACCTCTGATTGCAGTGAGAGAACAGCTGGTGAAGAAACCCCACCCCTGCTCTTTGTGCCTTTATTCTACATGCAGAATCTCATCCAGTGGCCTGGAATGCTGAGGGTTTCAGCGGCCTACCAGGTCACCCAGCCAGAGTCTAGGAGACACAACATTCAAAGCCTGGTCTTCCCCATTCCGAGACTACACACACTGCAAGATCTGTCCTGCTTCAGGACATGAGCATCATATGCAAAAACTCATTCTTGCTCTTAGTGAGGTAATATATCGGGGCTTATCTCCTCAAAGGAAAAAAGGCAACCACCTAAATGAATTTTTAAAAACTACCTTGATCTAAATCTGCATTCATTTCTTAAACCTCTTGAGTCAAATATGATAGCTGGCATAAGTACAATAACAGACTCTTTTGTTAAACCTGTTAATTAAAATAGCATGTCCCAGTAGAATAGGCAGTTAGAACATGGGATCATGTTACATAGCAGGAACCATAAATAATAGGACTAATTTGGTTAATAATCTTTCTAGTATAATATAAGACCTTAAGATTGCAAGTAATCTCTGGCTCCCATATACTAAAACTGAGGTATGATATATATTATATATATATATATGATATATCTTGCATTTAGTCTGAAAAAAAAAAGTTGCTCATACAGTTCATATAGCTATTTACTCAAAGAACAAATACTTACTGGGCATCTAGGTATGTGGAAGGCCCTATACTAAATGCTATGAGAGACAAAGGTAAATAAGGTATATTTTAAACTCTGAGGGAGTTACAATCCAGTAAATGGAGGAAAACCACTTATACAAATAGATAATAATTTACAAGGCTAGGTGAAAGCTTCATCTCTTCCTGCCTGTGTGAGCACAGATAAGGGATTTTCTGAGCTTCAGCTTCCTATTAGTAAAATGGAGGTAATACCACCTGTACTACCTATTTCTTATAGGACTTGTAGGATCAAGTGAGAACACAGGTGAAGAACTTTATAAACTTTAAAGCACTATCTAGCAATGGCCACTGTAATTATTAATATAGGACAACTGAAATTACTATGAGACATCAAAAAAAAAAAGAAGAATAATTTAGGGATGGAGGATAGGAATCAGAGAATATCACAAGGGGGAGGGAGCATCTGCAACTAAGCTGATCTTTAACTATCAATCTACTTTGCAAACATTTGTATTAATTTTTTTTTTCATTTAAAGGCAGTTCCTCATTATTGTTTATTGGATTTTCATTATATTATTATAATGTATTATAATTGATGTTAGTACTTTAATAGCCAGAAGGCTGCAAAATCTGTGCAATGTTCTTAATCTAATCAGTTTCCTCTAAAAAACATAATAAGCACTCCTAATACAAATTCTCTGAGAGTACTTCCTGAATGTAATTCACAATTCTAAACTTTTATTAGTATCTGCTCTGCTAATGAAATGATTACCTGGATATCTTCCATACTGTTTTTGGAATCTATCAACAGCTCGGAGCATTAAGTACAACACTATCTCACTATCTGGATTATCCATGCTGGAAACTAAAAAAGGCAAAAGAAAGAAAAATCTTATTTGAATATATCACACAATAAGAAACACTTGAGAGGAAAAAAAAATTGATGGACACAATAGTGTATGACCAGCTTGAGCACAGAAGATAATTTCAGATCATTTCACTTCTTAAATATCACATTATCATTAAATAGAGTTATAGGAATAAGCCCTGGAATGAACATTCAAATTTACATAATTACACATTAAATCCATTTTCAGATTAAGAAGTTGTGGTGCACAGAGCGTCAGTGATCTGCCAACAGGCAGAGGGGCAGCAGGGACAGAATGGGAAGCCAGATCTTCCTGTGACAAAGCCAAGCCTTCTTTCCATTGCATCCCATTGCTGAGGCCTTAGAAAGACTTAGTGATCTATCCAGAGTCACGCTGTAAGCAGCAAAAACCATTGCTAATGGAGTGATTATGCATGAAAGAAGTCCTGACTGACTGGACAGGTATAAGCTATTTCCAGTCTTGGCGACAGGGCAGGGGAGGAAGAGGGAGGAAAATCTGGAATTCAAAATCTCATTAAAAAATAAATATTGAAAACTATCTTTACATGTAACTAAAAAATAGAACACTATTTGCATTAAAAAAGAGAGGGAAAAAAAAAAAAAAGAAATCCTAGGAAGCCCAGGCCAATTTTCTAAAAAACTCAACAAAAAGGCTTCTTTTTATTATGGAATATTACTGTTCTGTAAGAAATGACCAACAGGATGATTTCAGAAAGGCCTGGAGAGACTTACACGAACTGATGCTAAGTGAAATGAGCAGGACCAGGAGATCATTATATACTTCAACAATACTAGATGATGACCAGTCCTGATGGATCAGGCCATCCTCAGCACCGAGATCAACCAAATCATTTCTAATGGAGCAGTAATGAACTGAACTAGCTATACCCAGAAAAAGAACTCTGGAGATGACTAAAAACCATTACATTGAATTCCCAGTCCCTATATTTATGCTACCACTGCATCTTTTGATTTCCTTCACAAGCTAATTGTACAATAATTCAGAGTCTGATTCTTTTGTACACAAAATAATGTTGTGGTCATGTATACTTATTGTGTATCTAAGTTATATTTTAATATATTTAACATCTACTGGTCATCCTGTCATTTAGGGGAGGGGGTGAGGTAGAGGTGAAAAATTGGAACAAGAGGTTTGGCAATTGTTAATGCTGTAAAGTTACCATGTATATATATCCTGTAAATTAAAGGCTATTAAATTAAAAAAAAAAAAAAAAAGGCTTCTTTTTAAAAAGCCCTCTTTCCAAAAGGAGGTAAACTCTCTAAGGGCAGGATAGTTTTAAAATTTTGTTTCTGAGTTTTCAATGCCTGGCATAGCACCTGGCATATGATGGACATTCAACAAATGCTAGTGAAATTGGAAAAAAAAAACAACCCACTTGTTCAATATTTATTGACCTTCTAATTCCACTCTCTACTACTTAGGAAACATCAATCTCTAATTCTTTCACTATCATGCAACTGTGTGACTACATATACATGCTTCTGATATCACACATACAAACTGATAATCACAACCCAAATGAGTATGTGATGACATTTGTGGAAATATGTATAGAAGAATTGCACATGTTTAACATATATTGGATTACTTGCTGTCTAGGAGAAGGGGAAGATTTTGTAAGAGTCATCCATGTATATATTTTGAAAATAAAAAGCTTTAATTTTTTTAAAAAAGAGTATATGAATACTTTCATTGCCCCTAATTATGGAAATGTCTTAAAATGGAATCACATCCCACCTTAGAGTAGACAAGTAGGTATGGGAAAGGAGAGCACCCCTGACTACCCTTATATCAAAATTAAAGAAGGAAAAAAATGCTAATCTGAAAGTTATCATTTTTTCCTAATTGAAACACAGTTAAACTTTAGTAATTTCATTTGTCTGTTTTTAATTAAAATAGTTTTTAACAATTCAAAATAATTTAAAATGTATTTTAATTGTCTTTCTTCATATGAATGCATATAGAAGCATATACCTAAACATACAAATATATAAAATTAGCTTCCTGAGTCTTTTTCCTCCCAAGTTCACGTTACCCCAAACAGAGTGACTATAGCCTTCTGAATGCTAAAAATACAGTTTCTGTTTCTAAGGACTGTTGTGCCAGAAGCCTACTCCTTCATCTCAGAAAACACAGGCTTCACCTGAGCCCCACAGAAGAGTAAAATTATTTACAAAATAAAAAAGTTTCTCTTGTGAGGTCTTATGACAACATGCCAAGACTGAACTGTATAGAAAAAGAGCTGAAACTATTTGAAAAGAACTGTTTAAAGGCAACAAGACAGCTGTTTAAAGATACTATATACTCACTGATTTCATCCTTATTGATAGTGTCCAAGCCATATTCTTCAGCAAGGGATCGACACCTCACCACTCGAAGAAATGCTGAATTGCTGCCTAAATACAAGGAAACATTATCAAATTAAATGGTTGCAGCAGATTAATGTTCTAAATTACAAGTCATTAGAGCTACATGATATTCTTTGTAAACCCTTCACAGAAATGTGCTATGAAAAGATTTCTTCCATCAAGGGGGAAAAGAATATATTCTAAAAGGAATATGAAATGACTGACTGCATCTACTTCAGTGTTTTGCCCTTTGTAAATGTACAATTCCATGTATGTGACAACAAAGGCTATTAAAAAAAATCAAGGTAGACTTCAATGTTCCTGAGAGATAAGGACCATATGGATGTGTGTTTCTTTTCAGGTACTAAAACCTAGAAAAAGGAATAGTAAATTAAATCAAATCAATTAATATTCAAGTGTCTAACATGTGCAAAGCTCAGTATTACATGGACTCAATTTTTCAGACCTTCTGGGAATTTAAAACTTGAGAGACAACTTGGATGTAGGTACACAAGGGACAAGGCACAGAGAGCAGCAGTGGTTGCAGCTTTGGTGTCTGTCCAGGTGTCCAGGCTTAAGGCTTCTTGGAAATGGTAATAAGATTGGAATTCTGTGCAGTGTTCTCTCCTCCCCAGCACATGAGTATGGAAAAAACTACCCTGGGTGCAAGGGGTGGAGAATGATTCAATTCATGATTTTGGGGGGGGGGAGCATTTATTTTGATTTTCAAGCCTATTTTTTCTAAAAGTGGAAAATAAATCTGTAAATAGGTAATATGGTATATAACAATACCTGACAGGCTACAGTTACAACATACTTTTGCACACACTTCCACAAATCACAGATAAGCTAACACAGACAGACCCATTTAAGATGGAACCCTGTGACAAAGAGTCCAGATATCAAAATCCCATTTTAAAGAAGGGGCTGTGCCTCAGGGAAGCAAAGGATCCCTGACAAAGCTGAGACAGGAACCTGCAACATCAGGATAAACATGTACAAAAATGAATGATCTTGTTAGTTTTAAGTAATGTGAAAAATCACAGGCTCTTCTTTCTATCCAGAAAAGAACTTAAGAGAGCTAACTCCATACCCTTATTTTACAAATGATACAAAGGCATGGAGAAATTCACAACCTCCTTGGTCACAAGGCCACCAAGCGGAATAACCAAGATGTACACTAGATGCTCCACATTTAGGACTTTGACCCTGCCCCAAGGCCTTAACGATACCCTCACTCTTACATTGTACCTCGCTTAATAATCATGATTGTAGTTACACTGCACTTTAAGACTTACAAAATGCTTTGCAAATATTATATAAATTTATCCTCACAACAATCCTGGAAATTATTATCTCCATTTTACAAATGAGGAAACTAAGAAAGGCAGAGGTTTGGTAATTTGCTAAGTCACCCAACTAGTATATGAGACCAGAGTCAAACTCAGCTTTCTCTGATTTCAGGTCTAGTGCTCTAACCACTGCACCAACTCCTCCTAATTTTAATAATAAAAGTCTAACATTTTGTTGAAACTCTAATTTTTACATAATATAGAGTTCATTTCCATTTACTCTATTTACCTTACAGTGGGGAAGCAGGATTAAGCATATCACTTCATAAATCACAGACCCTCCAGGCTGGAAAGGCTCAGATCTAGTTCAACCACATCCAAAGAAGAAATTCCTCCACACCCCACCAAACCAATGTTTATGCAATCCAGGCTTCAAGAGGCCAGACCCTGCTGCTTCCCAGGCCCAACACTTTACTTTGGGATCTTTCTAATACCGGGAAGTTTTTCCCAGCACCCACAACTCTTATCTATTTTTCGGAGGAACCAAACAAAACAAGTAACCCTTCTTCCAAGTGACAGACTTCTAAATGAGTAAGGATACCTCCTGGGGCCTCGAGTTTCCTATTGTCTAAGAGAAATATCCTCGGTTTTATCCAAAAGCACCCAGGATTGAACACAGAACTCCAGAGACAGAGTCAGATCCTGGCAGAGTAACAATCTCTAGACTATCTCTTCTCCAGGCCTAGATTCTACCTTTCTCTTAACTCAGTCTAAGATTACAATTAGATTTTTTTGGCTTTCAAATCAATAAAGTTTTCGGTTCACTAAAATCCCCCGATCTTTCTGACACTAAGAATTGTCAAGTTATTCTTACCTATCTTGTATTTATTAAGTTGATTTTTCTGGAACAAAGTCTTAGATTTTACATTTTATCCTATTAAATTTCATCCCATCAGAATCAGCCCAATGTTTTATTCTAGTCTGCTGAGAACTTTTTGGATCTTGCCATCCAACAAGTCAGCTATCTCTTCCAGCTTTTTGTTAACTTCATAGTTCATAACTGTGCCATCCACATCTTTATGTAATGCTCTGATGATGAAAAAGGTTAAATGGAAAAGGGTTCAGCCTAGACCCAGCACAACTGCCTGCCAAAGGACTTAATGATGACTCTTCTTTGAGTCTCACCATCTGAACAGTTCTCAAGCCATCTAACTGTACTCTCATTTAGTCCCAATCTTTCGATTCCCCTCCCCACAAGAAGAAGATAATGTTTAAAGTTTTTTGCTAAATTTGGAACTGTGCCCAAAGGGTTATCAAACGGTGCATACCCTTTGATCCAGAGTGTCTCTGCTGGGCCTGTATCCCAAAAAGATCATAAAAAGGGGAAAGGATCCATATGTGCAAAAATGTTTGTAGCAGCCATTTTTGTAGAAACTGAGCAGATGCCCATTAGTTGGGGAACAGTTGAAGAAATTATGGAATATTATCATCCTATAAGAAATGATCAGCAGGATGATTTCAGAAAGGCCTGGAGAGACTTACAGGAACTGATGCTGAGTGAAGTGAGTATAACCAAGAGAACACTGTACATGGTAACAAGAAGATTATATGATGATCAACATGACTCTTTTTCAACAATAAGGTGATTCAAGGCAATAGACTCATGATGGAAAAAGCCATCTGCATTCAGACAGAGAACTATGGAGATCAAATGTTGATCAATGCATACTATTTATACCTTTTTTGTTGCTGTTTGCTTTTTTTCCTCTCATGTTTTTTCCCTTTTGAACTTTTTTTTTTTTTTTTTTTTTTTTTTTTTTTTTTTTTTTTTTTTTTTTTTTTTTGCTCATCAGGGAGCATTTATATGGAAATATGTTTAGAAGAACTGCACACATTTAACCTATCAAATTGCTTGCTGTTTTGAGGAGAGAGGAAAAGGAAGGAGAAGGAGAGGAAGAAAAATCTGGAAGGCTTTGTGAAGGTAAATGTTGAAAACTATCTTTGCATGTATTTGTATATAACATTTGCATGTAAAATAAAATACCATTAAACATAAAAAAATAAAAAAACCTTTGCTAAAACATAAATATACCATTGCCCTGATCTACTAGTCTAGTAATCCAGGATGGTCTGGCATAATTCCCTCTTGATGAAGCAATGTTAACTCCTGATCATTACTGTTGGTACAATGCCTAGCACATGGTAGATGCTTAATAAAAGCTCCTTGACTGACTACTTTCCTTTCCTTGCTCACTGATAAATATGTCAAATTCATGTTTTAGAATTTTGGTTTTGAAGTCAAGTTTCCTGGTTTATATAATGTGCAGATCTCATGTGTTTCTGGAGAGCGTTTATCCTCCATTCTTGTGACTCCTTTCCTATTCCCCAAAGTCTTTCAAAGATCTATAACATGACTGAGCAATTTTACCTGCTCATGCTTTTAGTATCCTAGAATAAATGTAATCTGGACCTGGTGACCTGAACTTACCTTCTTAATTCTCTACTTATATTAGATACTAATGCTATTGGTTATTTTGGTTTTGTTATTAGTATTCCAAAGAAGATTCTTCATGGTAGAGAAAACATCAGTAAAATAAAATTTGAATAGCTCTATCTTTTCTCCAGTGATTACTCCTATCCATTCAAACTGTAGACCCATCTCTGGTAGTCTCTTCTTTTCTCTAATGCTGCTTTTAATAGTTTTATTAATGCCTTTTTGCTTTAATATAACATTCATTTTGCCCATTCCTGCTAGTCTCTTCTTTTTTTTTAATACTGCTTTTAAAAGTTTTATTGATGCCTTTTACTTTAATATAACATTCATTTTGCATATAATTTCTCTAGCCTTTTACAGAGACAGGAATAAAACAACAACAAAACATCTGATTGAAACCACTTAATAAATAAACCATGTCAATTGTGTGCTCAATAGTACCTGGCACTTAGTGGGGGCCCTACATATGCCTGGCAAATTTAAATGAATTAAGCAACAACATGTCTTCTTTTTCTGCCTCCATTAATCTTCCTGCAAAGACTCCACCATGCTTCTTTTACTGCTCTTTTAGCTTCTAGATTTCCATACAACTCTATCTTCTTCACTTACAATGTTATTCTAGCCTCACTTTATCCTATTCCTTCTCAATAAGAGAACTGAAACTGGAATATGCCTGATTCCAAATGTGGTTTTAATTCTATTGAGTCTCGGTGATATTTGTGAGAAAAAAACTGCCTCTTTAAATCAGAATGTCTTGCTTGTTATTGAAATAGAAAAGCTATTGAAAACACCCTATGAAGGTCCCACCCAAACCGAGGCTTTTTTTGTTTAAAACTAACTATTAAGAAATGAAAGAAAATATTGTCAATCTTTTAGACAATAATCCACAGGACTTGATATACTCTTCATTATATTCCAATCACAAGGGTTAAAATGAACAATGATAATTGATAGGACTTAGTAAATAAGTCGAAGGGAGCTCGAATATTACCCAAGAGTTTTATCTTCAACACACATTTTAAATAATCAATTGTTCTAATTTTTCCCACATTACTTAGAATGAACAAAGAAAGGAATTTTGTATAAATATAAATAGTATTTAATTTTAATTTCATTTCAGTTTATTATAGATGTATTTACTCAGTAGCTGTTTTATACTACTGTACTTAGCCTAGTCCCTTATATATATTAAGTATTTATTAATCAATTAATATTTTATCAATTAATATTAATTAATAATATTAAGTATTTATTAATCAATTTGGCAAAATGAATATTTCTTTTTTTTTAAATGAAAATTTACACACATAACTAATTATCAGAGCTGCAACATTTAGACAAAAATTTCATCAACAGAGATACCTATGCAGATTCCAAATCATTTAAACTACCTGACAGTCTCCCTGGCAACACACTGTGTACATTACAACAAGCAAAATAATAAAGCAAATGAATTCAAGGCAACTTACAGAGTAATTTTAATTCTTTCTGTGAAATGGATTCTGGTGCCTGTAAAAAGACAAATAATTGTTTTGTTCCAGAACAAAAGTAGAGGTTAAAAGAGAATTCAATGAGCAATAGAGTCAATAACAGATTAGAGGAGCTTTTCCCAGTACCTGGGACAATATTTCTAAAATGAGGCTGTATAGAATAAAGCAGAGCCTGGGCCAACAACTTACCTGACCTATAGACTGGAGTAATTTGGCAGCATGATTACCCACAGCAGCAGCATCTGTTTTTGCTTTTTCACGGTAACTGGAAAACAGGAAAATTAAAAATAGCACTATTCAGAGTACAGTTTAAAGCACTCTTAAAATTAGTATCCTGAAACTAGACAACAAAAGGCATCCATTTCTTCTCAACAAGATGCTGGTTTGGATACTTTCTATGACACAGTACTATATGAAAATGACATTCAGAATCAGCGAACCTGGTAAGGCATTGAAAGCACTGGATTTGAAGAGTTAAGAAATAAGGGTTTTTGGCTCTGGCTCCAGAAGTTGCTAATAATCCAGGACCTTTGGCAAGTTACAAAACTTGAGCCTGATTCATCTGTAAAAACAAGGGACTGACTTGAATGATTTCTTTCTAGGTTTAAGTGTTTGATCATATGTAGCTATGTGTAGAAATTAAAATAGTTCCAATGCTATTTGAAATTCAGTCTTCACTATATATTAATAATCCACAACATGTGCTAGTCATTTTGAGGCAAATACCCCAATATATTCATGAAATATAAGAAGATGCAAAGAAAGACCTCAAGTATATTGAATGAATCCTCTGTGGAAAATCTACCAGAACAAATAATAGATGCAACATCTATCTTCTCATAGAGAGGTAATGAACTCAAGACACAGCATGGCACTTTTGGACATGATCAATTGGGATCAACTGATTATACATATTTGTTAGAGAGATTTTGGTTTTATTTTTCTTAGTCTGGGAGGAGGCAGAGCAGGTTGTGGGAAGCAAGGGTTATGGTTGCCAAAAAATGAAAGAAAAGGTCACTGAAACATGTTTTGAAATGCACAGAAGAGAATAGAAGACAGGTCAGAATTATAGGCAAACAGGACAGCTTTTGAAAGTAACATGTTTGGGGCAACTAGATGGCACTAGCCCTAGAATCAGGAGGGTCTGAGTTCAAATCTGGTCTTAGATACTTAACACTTACTAGCTGTATGACCCCCAGGCAAGTCACTAAACCCCAACTGCTTCACCAAAAAAAAAAAAAGAGAGAGAGAGAGAGAGAGAGAGAGAGAGAGAGAGAGAGAGAGAGTATAACAATTTAAATTTATAATATACTTAAAAGAAAAGCAAGAGTTACATAAAAGAGTCACAGTTTCACATACACAATTCTCCTGGTTCTACTGTGTAAAAGGAAGTGTTTATTTTAGTTGTTTTTTAAGAATATTTTTAAAAAAAGGAAAACATTTCTGGGAAGAATATGAACAAGAAATGTACAGGATAAGATGTTATGGACAGCTCATGATTTGTACCAAGGAAAAACCTGTATCAAGATCACAGATTCAATTAAAAGAAAAAAAATATATATGAAGTATCATTTTTACCCAGAAATCCAAAAAACTTCATGTAATTTATTTAGTCTCTTACTTGAATCAGTGAAAGACATTATTAGAATTTTATACATGGGGAACCAGTGGAACAGTAAGGTTAAAGATCTTTTCCAAAATTACATATTAAAAAAAATTACTTACATATTTTGTAATTTTATAAATTTTCCAGAATCTGCAATCATATCAGGAATAGTGCCTCGAACAGGTAAGTTTCCTTGACCTTCCCTTGCCACAAATTCTTTTAAAGCCCGCGCCAAAATCCAAAAGGATGGACTCTATAAGCACATTAAAAAACAAAAAACAAAATGCCAACTAAAATTTCACTTTGTAACATGTACTTTTAGGTAACAGTGATCTTAAAGACTCTTATTGCAAGGGTAAATGTTGAAAATTATCCATACATATGTTTTGAAAATAAAAAACTTTAATTTAAAAAAAAAGAAGAATCTTATTACCTGTTTAGTAATATTGATACAGTGATCATCATTAAAAATGTCTTCAATACTGCTTGGTATCTAGAAAAGAACAGAGAACGCATTCAATTCTATTTTTTATGTAAGAACAGGGAAAGAAGACTGAGCTTGAAGACTGGAGGCAAAGAACCTGGATTCTAACTGGGTTTTCTATTTTGCAACTTGTGCAAGTCATTAAACATCTGAAGCCTCAGTTTCCTGTTCTGTAAAATGAAGGGTTAGACTAGACGGCTCTGAAGTCCCTTCTAGCTCTGGATTTTCCTATGAATTGGCCCAGTTTACATTAGCTACATTTTTTTTTTCATATAAATTCTGTCTTTAAATAATTAAATCGCATTTTTAGATGAATCTATGCGAGTTCATAATAAAATGAGGTACAAAAAAAAGTAAAAAAAAATTTCTCTCTCCCTCTGGTATTTAGATTAATGAGGAATGCGCCAAATATAGGTTCTTTAAAAGGCATAGATTGTTTAATTCTTTGGATTTGTGACCCCAATACCCAGAAAAATACCTAGCACAAAGCTGGCATTTAATAAATGCATGCTGATTAATTTTTAGTACAATCTGTTCTCTAATACCAAAGAAGGAAATAAAAATTTGTATGTATTCATAATTAAAAATTTAATAATTCCACATTTATTAAACATTTATTGTGTCCATAATTATTTGTTGAATTCCAAGACAATAAAACCTGCAAATAAGACATGGCTCCAGTATACATAAAATTTACAATCTAATATGGAGGTATAGCACATTTATAAGTAATTATAATCAGTAATATTCCAAACAAAACTATTAGAGACAAAGCTCTCTGTGAAGTCTCAAATGCAGGTAGATTAGAGAAGATTTCATGGAGAAGAAAGGTGAAAGAAATGAAAAAGGCTTCTTTTGTGGCCTCTTATTTGAGCTAAACCTCAACGAGAATCAGGGGAAACATGGAAGCAAAGACTAGAGGGAGTGCATTCTAGATATGGGGGACAGCCATTGAATGCCAAGATACAGTCAGGAGATAAAATGCCTTTCATGAGGAATTATCTTAAGGAAGTGTACAGAGATGCTCTTAGGAAAGATTATATTCTCTCCTCTTGTAGAGAAAGAAAAAAAAAGATAGCCAAGAATAGGATGTTAATTAGTTACAAAAGGAGGAAGATAGGGGAGAATGGATCAGAAAGACAAAAGAGAATGAGGAGAGTATGGTGTCTCTAAAGCCAAGGGAAAGGTGATCCAAAGCACCTGATGCTTCCAAGAACTCAAACAAGACAAGAATTGGGGGAAGAGGACGACCTTTCAAGTTGCGATAAGTATGCTTTCATATACACACACACACACAGAAAGAGAGAGAGAGAGAGAAAGAGAGAGAGAGAGAGAGAGAGAGAAAGAAAGAGAGAGAGAGAGAGAGAGAGAGAGAGAGAAAGAGAGGGATCTGCATTAAGGCCCTGTCGCTGAGCAGTGAAGTGAATTGGTCTAGCCATTATGGAAAGCAACTTGGAAGTATGCCCCCAAAAGTGGCAGACTATACATGCCAAATGACTTCATGATACTACAGCTAGATTTATGTCCCAGAGATTGAGGAAAGAAGAAAAGGATTTAGGTGTAAAACAAAATATTCATAGTAGTTCTTTTTTTGGGTGTCAAAAAACTAGAAACTGAGGGGGATGCCCATTAACCAGGCAATGGGTGAACAAGTTGTGGTATATAAATGTGATCAAACACTACTGCGCTGTGAATTTGAATGTGAAATGACAAAAGGGATAGTGTCAGAGGAAGACTTGTATAAACTGATAGAATGTAAGGTCAGGACAACAATTTACACAATAACAGCAAGTCTTATACACAGAATGATCAATCACAAAGCCTGAGAACTCAAGATGAAACATGTTACCTGCTTCCTGATAGAAAGATGCCAGACTCAAAGTACAGACGGAGACATAAATTTTTGGGGGGTGAATGGGCAGTACAGGAATTCATTTTGCTTGACTGTACATGTTTGTAACAGGAGTTTAATTTTTCTTCCTTTCCCAATTTGGGTAGGAGGGAGTGGGGAAAAGGGTCAAAAATGAATGTGAATCTAAAGATAAAAATAAAATGCAATTAAAAAAAAGAAGAAAATACATGTGAGAGAGAAGGAAGAACAGGACAAGATCTCAGAGTATAAATTTTGTCTGTTTTTGACATAGAAAAGAAGGAGAAAAGGATGCGTGATAACACTAGGAAGTAGTAGGGGATGGAGAAGGGAAGATGAGAGGGAGTTCTCATCATACGGGGATCCATTCTCTTCAGTGATGTAGGAGGCTAAATGATCTGCTCTAAGTCTGAGGCATAATAATGGAGCTGGGGCTTAAGAAAAGTGAAAAAGGTTTGGAATGTAACAAAAATACCTACTAGTGCTAAAATGGACTTAACAGCTCTGAATTTTTCCAACTTTATGAAAACTAAAGAAAAACCTCAAAAGATCACACTGATCAAAAATGGAGGGGTATATTAAATATTTCTTACTGGGTGTGACACAGAGACACAAGTTTCCCAAGTATTAATTACAATTACTGATTCAAATATAGCCTCTGTTGTGTGTGTGTGTGTGTGTGTGTGTGTATGTGTGTAGAATGTTAACAGTACTGACATTACTTCTAAAGACATATCTTTACAACAGTATTTCATAGTTCATTTATAGAGCACTTTTGCATTTCAAAAAGTTTTTTAATATTATTTAAGCCAAACATCACCTTCCATTTTACATATGGGAACACTAAAGCTAAGATAGATTAAAAAAAACTTGCCTAAGATTACATAGTTTTGTGCTAAGAACTCAGGTGCCCCATCTACAAATTTTACATTTCTTTTACTGTATCAAAATGACACAAGATTGTGCAGGCTATCTGCGATATAAAGACACTATGGTAGACTTAAGATGGGGCAGATTGGGGTCCCAGCTCTTGCTGTTTTGTCCTTCATTCTCAAGAGGCTCATGACATCAGGGAAGTCATCCATGATATGCAAGTGAACTGGACTGCAGTGAGGGAGGGCCGTGCAAGGTCACCTGCCTCACTTTCCCTCCAGAGCCATCTGAGTCTAATGGCCAGACATAGATCAAGATGATTAGAGATGGCCTTAGAAGAAAGAGGAAACTTAGGCTTTTTTAATCTAAGGTCTCTGACAGATCTCAGTTTGATTGAGGCCGCACCATTCAGTGATTAAAGCTAGGTAGCAATTGAGGCAAAGAATCTCTTCTTTCACCTTGCCCAAAAAAATCTGAATAAATGAATGAATGAATCTGGGAGGGGAAGACCCTCAGGGTTTCTGGCCAAAGCAGGTCTGCCACCTAATGAAAGAACAGATAGGATGAAAATGTCTATAAAGTATTTAGCAGTATTTGGAATGTAGTAACTACTATATAAATGCTCATTTCCACCCTTTTTCTCCCTTCATCTAGTTTCCTCATGTGTTAAGTAGGGATAATATTTATAGCACATATATCCCAGAGTTATGAAAACTACTGTTATGAATATCTGTATAAGGGCAAATATGAATAAAATTGACATTTAAAAAAATAATATTATTAAGGTTTTGTAAATGGCTATGTGTTTACTGCAGAGGTGAAGGATAGAGTAATTCTAAGTACTTTAGAGATAATTTCTTATTAAGTGTCCTCTGAGAGGAGACTTTGATATTCCTAATGGGGCCTGTGCAATGACAGAGTGAAAGTGAAAAGAAATCCTGGAATGTTCTGAAGCCCTGGAAAGTATCATGGCTCTGTTAAATCCTGACCTGCAGGGGACCCTGCTGAGTGGCCAAGTGGTTATTCCTGGAGTGATTACTCAGTATTTGTGCAGTTGAAGAGACCCAATAGCACTTTTTGGACTTTGAGACCATCTGATGAGTTGTACTACTTTATAATCCCCCAAGAGCCTTAACTAGACAGGCTCTCTTTCCCAAACAATTCCAACTTCAATTTATTTTTTAAAATCATATACATTTTGAAAAATAAAATTTCATTAAGAATTTATCATAAAATATAATTAATGCAGAAGAAACAACTACTGAGTTAGCAACAGCAGGTTTTGCAAACTTTAAAGCACTGTGTCTCAATTATAATTTTCCTCTCTGGCAATCAGGCAATAAACATTTATTAAGCACCCACAAGGTGTCAGGCACAGTGTTAAACTTTGGGGATATGAACATTAAAAAAGACAATCCATGCCCTCAAGGAGTTTATAATCTAACAGGGGAAAGAGAGCACACACAGAAGCCAGGGTGGGGTGGGGTAGAATGGCAGTCAGCACTTGGTGAAAAAGTTAGAGAAATGCCAAAGTTGTGAGCTCAGGTGAGAAATGACATGAACTCCTTCCTTATGAGACCAACAGAACACTGCTTTTCACACTTCTTCCAGACTCATTTTATCATCATACACAAGCACATATACTCAACATCTGCTTTATTTGTAAAAGAAGTAGAAGACTCCATCATCACTTCTGTACATTTAGCTAGCAAGAACGGATTGTCATTTTCATGTAGTTTAAAGACAGCTCATTAAAACAGAATTCTATTTGTATTATAAATGTGTAGTCATTCACACTGCCTACATTCAATATGTGCCCAAATTCCTATACATAATTAATATTCATATGTCAATTCCAGTTGCTTTTCTCATCCAAATACTCTCCCTTCAGCAATTTTTGAAAATACCTGAAACTATGTCCAAAGGGCAATCAAACTTGTGCATATTCTTTGATCCAGCAATACAACTATTGGGTCTGTATCCTAAAGAAATTATAAAAAAGGGAAAAGCACCCAAATGTACAAAAATATTTATAGCAGCTTTTCCTAGTGGCAAAGAATTGAAAATTGAGTGGAATTTCAATTAGGGAATGACTGAACAAGCTGTAGTATGTGAAAACTATTGTGCTATGAGATATGGTGAGCAGATTTCAGAAAAACTTGGAAAAACTTAGATGAACTGATGCTGAATGAAGTGAGCAACACTAGAACACTGACATGGTAATAGGAACGTTATGCAATGATCAACTATGATAGACTTAGTTTCCTTTCCAGCCATACAGTGATCCAAGACAATTCTAAAAGATTCATGATGAAAAATGCTAATCCATATCCAGAGAAAGATTTGATGGAGTGTGAATACGGAATAAATAATACTATATTTACTTTATTTTAAAATAATTTTTTTCCTTTTATTCTGTTTCTTGTTATACAGCATGGCTCCTATAGAAATAAGTTTTATATGATTACACATATATAACCTATATCAAATTGTTTACCATCTTAAGGAGGAAGATAAAAAGAAAACTTTGAATTCAAAATCTTATTTTAAAAATGAGCGTTAAAAATTGTCTTTACATTGGAAAAAAATACTATTTAAAAATAAAAATACTTGAAATATTCCCTAGAAGAGCAGAAATAGCCCACATTTGCAATTTAGGAGATGTGGGCCCACTTACTGGATCTCTAACATTGACTAACTGTGTAATGATTGGCAAGGCTATCCTTTCCCTAAAGTTTATTTTCTTCATATGTAAAATGACAGTGTCAACTCATAAGGTTGATTATAATAAGAAAGTGCTTTATAAACCTTGCAGGCATCAATTCTAGAAACTACCTATGACTTTCAGGATTAAATATAAATTTTTTTTGGCATTTAAAGCCTTTACCAACTTTGTTCCTAGGGCAAAGAGGAGATGGCAGTGTAGAGGAAGCAGCCAAGCTCTCCCAACATTACCATCAAAAAACTTTAAAATAATACCTCAAATCGAATTCTAGAGAAGCAGAACCAACAAAAGGTCAGACTGAGTTAGTTTTCAAGGCCAAGACAACTTAAGAGATTTGTGACAGGATCTATGGCATTGAGTGTGTGTGTGTGTGGGAAGCCTGGGACCCATGGGATGGCAACACAAATTGTGGGCCTTGGAGGAGATAACAAAAGCAGCAGCAGCTTTGGAAGTTCTTAAGCCAGAGCCCAGAAGGGGAATCTGCCAACAGATCAGAAAAAGATTGTGCTAGCTAGCACAGGGTATAGGGTCAAGTACTGTCTGGCAACTCCACTGCCCAATCCCACTTCTAGGTCACAATTCCAGAGTGGGAAGGAGCTCTTGCAGTCACAAGAGACTAGAAGCCCTAAAAAGCATATTGTTTTTGATCACAAAAAAGCATTATTACTTGCTGTTCCAAGGGAGCAGGAGCCCTAAGGAACAGCATCTCTTTCTGTCCCAAGGGAGTAGGGGCCCTGGAGAGCAGTAGCACTTGCTACATTGTATGTACCAAGGGAGCAAAGGCCATGAGAAGCAACATGGCTTTCAGTCCCAAGGAAAAAGAGGCCCTTAGTGATAAAGACCAGAAGAGCATGACCAAATCTCTTCCTAAGTCATCACTTCTTCTTAGAAGACTACAAACTTACAAACCTCCAAAACTAGCTGTGGAATTAGCAATGTGAAACAAGCCTGAAGTTCGGAACAAAAAGTTTAAAGTAAAGAATTAGGCTAGGAAACTGAGCAAACAAAAAAAAAAAAGAACCCAACCAAAAAGAGATACTATGATGACAGGAAAGACCAAACCATAAATTTAGAGCTGTCAAAACAGCGACAAGCAAAGACTCAATAAATAAAATGAAAGTGAATTAGGCACAAGTCCAACAAGAATTCCTAGAAATTGAAAGACTCTATTGACCAGAGATGAATAGAAACCTGCCTTTCAAATATAAGACTTAAGAGAAGCATTAAAAAAGGTGAACATGAAAGAAAAGTAAATACGGTTCAACTGTTTATATTACTATATAAGTACATGGAATATCTAAGAATTTTATAAGAACTGTACATAGACAGAGAGCATGAGAGTGAGTTGACTATGCTGGATAATCCAACATATTTTAAAATCCAAACAATATTTTAAAAAATGAATGGGTGGGGGCAGCTAGGTGGCGCAGTGGATAGAGTACCAGCTCTGAAGTCAGGAGGACCTGAGTTCAAATCTGACCTCAGACACTTAACTCGTCCTGGCTGTGTGACCCTGGGCAAGTCACTTAACCCCAAATGCCTCAGGGGAAAAAAAATGAATGGGTGAAAAAGAAGACATACTAGGAGAAGGGGAAAAGAAAGGAAAAACAAAGAAAGTTATCTCACATAAAAGGAGGGGTAACAGGGAAGAGCTTTTTCCAGTGGAAGGGGCTAACATTTGAATTTCACCCTCATCTGGGCATAGAAATATATCTTATCCAATAGGGAAGGAGAAGGAGAAGGGGATAATATAAAGGGAGGGGAATGATAAAAGAGAGGGCAGATTAAGAGACTGGTTAGAAGCAAAATGGGATTTTATCAGAATGTTATTTAGGGTAAGCAAAAATCTAGAAAAAAATACTGTGATCTGGAGCAGTGTCACATAAAATGGAGAATAGTTATTTGTGTAATGATGTTATTCGATAAAAACTCTTTTAGATTGTTGCATTTATAAAGCTCTTAATGCTTTAAATGATGATTATGTATGAAAAGTTAAGAGGAGAAATACTTGACAGATAAACTAGAAGAATCTGCCTTACATTTAAATTAGTGCATATATATATGATGCTGCTGTATTTGTAATAACCAAAAATCAGAGAAGATCAAGGCAACAAAAGACTTTAATTTTAACAAGTAGCTGGCAGTAAGGTCATTTTGACTAACAGCTAACATCACAAAAGAGAATGGAGTGGGATGAGAGAGATCAATAAATTAACAAAAAATATTCATAAGAAAAAAGATGAAACCCTTTACCAGTTGGCCCTTTCCCACCCTTCTAGTTTTCTTACACTTTATTCCCCCTACATGAATGCTGCGCTACAGCTCTAATGACCAACTGCTGTTCCTTGATTAGGCCCTCCATTTCCTTCTTTAGTGAAGGGGTCCTGGCTGTCCTCCAGGCCCGGATTGCTCTCCTTCCTTACCTCCAACTCCTATCCACTTTCTGGTAGAGACCTTTCCTAACCCTACCCCTTCCCTCCAAAATCCCTTCTTGCTAAAATTACCTTCCATTTGCATCATATCTATCTTATATCCACCTAATTATTTATATGCTGTCTCTCCCACACTAGAAGGTGAGCTCCTTTCGCCTTTCTTTGAATTCTTGGTGTTTATCATTGTGCCTGACAAGTAGCAATGTGTGTTGATTTTTAGTAGATTAGTAGATGTTTGTTGATTTTTAATGATAATACTCACAATACCTGAGTGGTACTTAGTGCTGTGTTCACATTTTTAATAGCTTCTTCAAAATTTTCTTCATCTTCTGGAACACCATTTTCATTCTTCAAAATACCTGTTTGAGCAGAAATTAAGAATATCTATCTATAGATAGATAAAGTTTACAAAAACCTTTAAACTATATTTATATGAAAAATGGATCTTAATAATATGGAAATATGTTTTGCATGACTGTACATGTTTATATATGTTGCATGCCTTCTCAATGATGGGAGAGAACCTGAAAGTTAAAAATTATTTTTACATGTAGTTGGGAAAAAATAGGATATTAAAATTTTTAAAAAGAAAAAGAAAAAAATGGATCTTAGCCTCCCTAAAGGAAGAGTTTAATCTCTAACAGATGAGAACAGGTACTAAAAAAATATTAAGAAAAGCAGCCTCAAAATAAATAAAAACATTTGCCTCAAGAAAGAATAGATTTCTTATTGCTCTTTCAAATACTATACAATTCACAATTACATTTTATAACATTACCTTGTCTAATCAAATCTCTGAAGGCTTCTTTCTCTTTGTATGTTTTAGGTATTTGTCCATTCTTCTAAAGTAGTTAAAATAAAAAGTCTCATAAGCATGGTTATATCAACTCAATATATAAAAATCTAAAATTTACACCTTTTAATAATATAATAAAAAATAAAAAGCCTCATGAGCATGGTTATAGCTAGTCAATATACAAAAATCTAGAGTTTATACCTTTTAAATTTCTACAATCACACAGGTAACTAAAATTCACTTGTTTTTCAATAAATAACTAAAGAATCATTGGGTGAATTTAAAAGATCATTTTATGGCATTTTGCTATATACATTCCCAACATATTTCAGGATGACATTCATATAATTAAATATTTTTACTGACTAAAAATATATATCAAAAGAACTACCTAATTTTAAAAGCCCCCTTTTCCAAGGAAAAAAGAATAGCTAAAAAAATTCTAATAACTGGTATTT
Organism: Sarcophilus harrisii; assembly: GCF_902635505.1. Classification (NCBI taxonomy): domain Eukaryota; kingdom Metazoa; phylum Chordata; class Mammalia; order Dasyuromorphia; family Dasyuridae; genus Sarcophilus; species Sarcophilus harrisii. Next base: position 58,266,315 of record NC_045427.1, on the reverse strand, counting down.
CATAATATGCTAAAAGTACAATATTGTTTAAAAAAAAAAAAAACAGAAAAAAAAAGAAAAAGACTTACATCACTGTGCCACTGTGCCAAATACTTGGCTACAATCACAATCCATGGAGTATGGCTATGGTCCTGAGAATAAGAGAAGAAGTAATGTGGAGAAATACTGAATACACAGTAATAGCTGAAAAAAGGGCCATGGACTTGAAATCAAGAGTGCTCGCTTACAATTCCCATTCTAATATTCCTAGCTACAGGCCATGAACAGGTAAGTTATGAACCTTTTTGAACCCCAAATCCTTTCACTATCTTATAAGGTTGGGGGGGGGGGGAGGGAAGGAAGTACTCAGCAAACCTGAAGGCCTCACAGATATAAGATCTATTAATGTGGTCACTAGAGAAGTTACTTTTTATGGTCTCACTTTTCCTATTAATGTACGTCTTCGAAGTTCACCAATACTTCTCATTTGCTACAAGCTCTCCTATGACCAGAGTCGTTTTGCATTACCCTACCTTTTTCCTCTTCTCCTTTACACTGATAAAAAGATAACCCTCCTCGCCAAAACAAACGCCTCCACCCATGTCCAAGATTCCTCTCATCAGCTCTATCAATCTTGCCCTGTTCCCACTAATTTCGAATCACTTATCTACCATTTCCTTCCCTGTTGTATTTATATCTAGATCTCTCCTCCATCCCTAGAAAATCCTCCTTTGAATGTTTTATATAACTGCACATATATAACCTATATCAAATTGTTTACCATCTCAGAGAGAGGGGCATGGGAAGAAGGAATACAGAGATAGAATTTGAAACTTAAAAAAAAATTTTTTTTTAATGTAAAAAAATTGTTTTAACGACTAATCAGGGGAGGAGGGAATAAAATATATATTTTTAAAAGTCCTTCTTTGATACAACCATCCCTTCAAGCGATCAGTATCCATCTCTTCTCCCTTTCCCAAACAAATTCCTAAAAAATGTTGTCCCTACTCACTTCATCCACTCTCTTCTGACTTTTTAACCCTTTTCAATCTAGCTTCTGACAACACATTTACTGAAATTACTCTCCAAAGTTCCCAATGCACTCTTTGCTTCCAAATCTAATGGTTTTGTTTTTAGCCTTTTTCATCCTTTTTGATCTCTCTGCAGCAACAGACTCTCTCCTGAATGCTCTCTCCTCTCTGGGGTTTTGAGACACTCCTGTCCCTTGATTCACTTCTTAACTGTGTGTCCACTGTTCTGTCTCCTTGGCTGACACTAACTGTGGCTATAACCCAAAGCTCTTGAGCTCTTGAGAGACAAGTAGTCTCTCCTCTCTCTATATTCTTTCATTTGGAGACCCCATTAAGCTCCGATAGGTTAAATCCTCATCTCTATTCAGATGCCTCCCAGATTTATAATTCCAGACCAAAGTCTCTCTTCTGAGATCCAGTTTCACCGTACAAATCAACAATTAGACATTTCAAACTGCATGCCCCATGAATTTCTTAAATACAGGAAAACACTCTTCTCCTCAATTTCCCTATTGAAACCTCAGCATCATGCTTTCTTCCTCACTCTCATTCATTCTAAATATCCTATAAATTGCCAATTCTTCCCTGTCTGCCTCCACATTTCCCATATTCATCCCTCCTTTTCTATTCACATAGCTTCCTATTCTGTCCCACTTCTTATGTATAAACTACTGCAATATTCTTCTACTTGGTTTCTCTGCCTCTTCCCTTTCAGATGCCCACTCCACACTGCTGTTTTTTCTGGTTTTCTCTGAGTACAGGCGTGAGTGGCTTCCTACTACTTAGGATAAAACACAGGCTTCTCCAGTTCATGTTTAAAGCTTTTTATGAGCTAATGCAGCTTTCATTATATATGCTTCCCTACTGGCCAGCTGATACTCCATCTCTGTCTTTGTTTGCTGGTACTGTCTCCACAGGCCAAAATGTACTTTTCTCATCTCCAGCTCACAGAATTCCTCATTTTCTTAAAGACTCAGCTCAAGGGAAAGGGACCTGTATGTGCACGAATGTTTGTGGCAGCCCTTTTTGTAGTGGCTAGAAACTGGAAACTGAATGGATGTCCATCAGTTGGAGAATGGCTGAATAAATTGTGGTATATGAAAATTATGGAATATTACTGTTCTGTAAGAAATGACCAACAGGATGATTTCAGAAAGGCCTGGAGAGACTTACACGAACTGATGCTGAGTGAAATGAGCAGGACCAGGAGATCATTATATATTTCAACAACAATACTAGATGATGACCAGTTCTGATGGACCAGGCCATCCTCAGCAACAAGATCAACCAAATCATTTCTAATGGAGCAGTAAATGAACTGAACCAGCTATACCGGAAAAGAACTCTGGGAGATGACTAAAAACCATTACATTGAATTCCCAATCCCTATATTTATGCACACCTGCATTTTGATTTCCTTCACAAGCTAATTGTACAATAATTCAGAGTCTGATTCTTTTTGTACAGCAAAATAATATTTTAGTCATGTATCTTATTGTGTATCTAAGTTATATTTTAATATATTTAACATCTACTGGTCATCCTGCCATTTAGGGAGGGTGGAGAGGTAAGAGGTGAAAAATTGGAACAAGAGGTTTGGCAATTGTTAATGCTGTAAAGTTACCCATGTATATATCCTGTAAATAAAAGGCTATTAAATTTAAAAAAAAAAAAAAAAAAAGACTCAGCTCAAGCACTACCTTCTCCCAGAAGTTGTTCCCAATCTTCTCAACTGCTCTTTCCCTCCCTACATTGTGTATAGATTTACATGTATATGTTATCTCCCCACATGAGCAGGGATTGCTGCATTGGGGTCCTTATAACACTCTAGCTTGCCATAAAATAGGTATCTAATAAATTCAAGACTTCACTGCCTGATGCTATTATCTTCTTGGCAAAGAGAGAAGTTTAGGCAGGATCCTGGTGAGAGTCTAGAGGCTACAAAGCAGAGGAAGCCACTCAGTTGGAATTCAAATCTTAGGATTCCAATTTAATTTAGCAAATATTTACTAAGCACCTTCGACCTGTTGAGTTCTAAGGGAGAAACAAAGTTCAGATAATTTACATTTCCAATCCTCATAAAGCTTAGAGTCTAATATGACAATAAGACATGGGTACACATGACAACAATGCAAAATTACCCATGATAAATGTGGAAGAGAAAGACAAGATCCTGTCTGAAGTCTGAGGGAAGGAAAGGTCATTACCAACCAGAAGAAAGTTGTGAGATCTGAGGGAAACAAGATGACTCGACACTACAAAGAGTTTGGGAGAGAGCTTTTTGGAAGGGGTAGAATCTGAGCTAATCTTTAAAAGATGACCACCTATTAAACAGATTAGGGGAGAGAGAACTGGCATTCTATCAGTATTTTCAGTCTAGAGGAAAAAATGTCTCTTCTCTTAACATGGTTAATAAACTTAATGATAAAGTTATGTACACATTTATTAAATTCATATTGTTCTGTAAGAAATCATATACAGCCTGATTTCTGAAATCATTTGTCCTACAACATAATAAACAGAACTAGGAGTCATCAATATGAGCGAAAACTCCCCTCAATAGTGATGAGTTTGCACAAGCAAACTAAAACTTGCTCATTTCTTGTCATAAAAACAAATTACAAACAGTGCCCACCTTCTTCTCCATGTGATCTAAATCATAGGACTGTATGTGCTCTCTAAGCTCAGGAAAGGGCTTATCCAGCCGAAGATCTTCCAGCGCATTGTCTGGATGAGATTCAATCACTGTGAAACAAACAAGACGTATCACCAGTTGGGTTAATGTAAGGGATGATGGGCAAGTGAGGGCTGAAGATGCTGCAGAGGTCAATACAGGAGCAGCAAGAACAGGAGAGCATCGAGATTCAAATCCTAGCTCTACTAATTACCTCCTGAAGGGCTCTGGCAAGTCATTTTTCTGTCTCTGGGTCCCAGGTGCATCCCCTGTAAAACGAGGAGGCCAAACCACCTGACTTTCATCATTTACCTTTGCCCTAGGATCTAATGAACCCTCTTATTTCACAGATACTGACAAACTCAACCCACAGAAGGAAAAATGACTTGCCCAAAGCCTCACAGGGAATCAGCAGGAAGGTTCAATTAAAACTCTTTATAGATGCTTTTCTTTCACTAATGAAACTCACTGCAAAAAATATATGATATCTTTTTTTCCCTCAGATAGTTAAGAACAATTATGTTTATATTTGTGCTGGCACATCATAAAACTGAAGTAAATAAAAACCTCCAACTTTAATAAAATTTGAACAACTATGCCTCTAAAAGAATTCTTCTGGATGTAGAATCAGCTTCAATGTGACCAAAACAAAAAGTAACTAAAACATCTAATAAGATGTCCTAGCTTAAAGATACCCTAAGATTTATAAAGAGCAGCTGGATGGCATAGGGGATAGAGCATTGGGCCTGGAGTCAGGAGTTCAAATCCAGCCTTAGACATTTGACACTTCGTATTGATGTGATCCTGGACAAGTACTTCACTTTTGTCCCAACTGCCTCACCAAAAAAAAAAAAAAAAAGACTTATAGGGATTCAAATTCAAAACAAATATATATCCTTAGCATTTTAAGGTATAAAATTTCATACTTTTTCAATTTGAGTATTGCTTGAAAACATTTTCAAATATCTCTCTATCATTATTATAACTCAGTAAAATTAAACAGTAAGAAATATTTATAAACTATTTAATCTTTATAAAACTGAAGGACATTTTCTAAAATTATATCCAATTTACATGCAAATGAATTCAAATTGCTTTTAAAATTATCTTACCTGGATGTTCTTTTATAATGATCCTCATATAACCAACCAGCCCATATGTTCTACAGACCAAAAGAGGAATGCAAGCATTCCAAAGGATTTCCGCTAAGTGGAGCAATGTACTGCAAAAGAAAGCAAAATACATCAAAATAATAAGAAAATAGGCAGAAATATACTCCAAACATGAAATAGCATTAAAATAAAACACTTTAAAGCTCTCTTTACTGGTATATCTTTTAGTTCTAAGCATTTCTTCTGGCTGTTATCCATGCTTAGATGATGCTCCCTCCTCATCTCTGCCCCTGGCTTTCCTTCAAGTCCTAATCTCCTAAATTCCCATCTTCTACAAAAAGCCTTTCCCAAACCCTTCTTCCTTCTGTTAAATATTTACTTTTTAGCCTATAGTGCACATAGTTGTTTCCTTGTTCTCTCCCTAATGAGAACATAAGCTCCTCGAGGGCAGGAACTGTCTTTCTGCCTTTCTTTGTTTCCCCAGTACTTAGCACAATACCTGGCACAGAGTAGGTGCTTAATGATTGCTAACTATAAAAAGGAAAGATATAAATGGTATATTTAGAGAAAGAAATTAAATATTGCAGAGAAATGCAAGTGTTTACTTGCATATGGATTAAAACTCAAAACAAATATATATCCTTAAGATTCTAGGGGATAAAATTTCCTACTTTTTCAATTATAGTATTGCTTGAAAATATTTTCAAATATATCTATCATTATTATAACCCAATAAAATTAAGTGGTAAGAAATATTTATAAACCACTTACACTTAAATAAAATGTTTTCTATAATCATAATTGCAACTGATGTTTCTATCATAAATATTTATTGTGCTATTCCTATATTCCAAAGCTCCTTTTCCCCATTCTATTCTTTTGCCTGTCTTTTCAGGGACAACCAGTTCATAGGTGCTACTATAAAAAGCATGCATGCTTTCATTCATTCAATGTATTTAAGCATCAGTAGTTCATTCAGGCATTCAAGCAAAAGCTACTATGTAGTATTCATACATTATCTGCATAGCATCAACCTTTCTTGAAAAAAGAAACAATCTAAGAGCAGAATGAAGCACCAGCGACCGTGGGCATAAAAATGTACCTTTCTGGCAAATGAGTCGCTATCACCACATCAAACCTACAGAAAAATGAAGGATCATTGTCTAGGAGTTTTTCTGGACTCTAAATAGGACAGGGGAAAAAAAATCCAACAATTTGACATTCATATTTCAGTAAGGCAGAAAATTTCAAATAATATTAGAATACAACAAATAATGCAGACATTACCAAAATGAAATTAGATCAATGACAAATACTATTAAGGAACTAGAACATAATTTAAGATTCCATCCCACCTCTACTCTACCCCGTTCCAATGCTCTTTATGCTACTATGTCCTAGCTCAGGACTCCCTTAATATCTGTAGCCTTTCTGCTCTTGACTTACGTCCCTTAAGACATATTATTTAACATATAAGACAACAAATCCTAGAAAATTTTATCAGTTACTAGATGAACAAATTGGAAAATTATCCACAATCAGCTTTTAAAAGGCAGTAATAAGTTAAAGACACACACCTCTTCCACAAAACTCCCAGAGACGTCACTATTTAATTCTTGTAAGAGTTCCATGGCTGCTTGAGCTCGGTTCTTTCTCAAAATAAACAAAGCAATTGATTGAAATTAGGGATACTCCGATTATAAAACTACTAATTTACACATATTGCAAAGCTTGCCCCACAATGTTATTAAAACTGCACACATATCTCTAGGTATTTTCTTTAAAATGACATTTTAAAATTGCAAATAAAAGGAAATGTCACTTAACATACACATTGAACTTATAATCAAGAGATCTCAATTTGAGTTTCTGCTCAGTCACTGGGTAATCATAAATAGTCAAAATCTTTCAGGATCTCAGGTTTCCTTATCTGTAAAATGGTTAGGTAAAACTGGATGACTCCTTCAGTCTTTTCAAGCTCTACCTTATTATGAAAAATCAGAATACAATGCAAAAGAATTTTTTTTTAAAAAATCAATATTTTTGATATTTTATTTTTATTAAAAAATAGCAAGTAAAAAATAAACTAACATTTTATTTTATTTTTAAAAATCTAACTGCTAGGGTGAGCTGTGAGGCAGCACAATTCAGTCTAATCTCCTGGATCTACAGAAGTAGACAACGACTGACCCCTGATGATCAGAATAAGGGCCTAGCAGTCAAAGAAACATTAATTTTAAGCCTGCATGTAGCACACAGGCAGGAAAAAGGAGTAACAAATTTTGAGAAAAAAATTTATTTAAACATAGAAGCAGAAACCTTTTTGGCTAACCTTTAATTAAAAATAATTAATAAAACCTTTAAAAATGTATTGCAGGTTATCATGGTTGTACATACATAAAACTATGTCAAACTGTTTCTCTCTTGGTGAGAAAGGGGTGGAAGGGAAAGAAGGAGAAAAAAATTTGAAATTCAAAAGCTTACACAAATAAAGAGAACTATTTTTACATCTAATAAGGTAAAAATAAAATACTAAATGGAGGTAGGATTTAGTGGGTGCCTGAGATACCAAGATGAAATAAAACATCAAATGAGCCCTGAACATTTTTGATGATCACAATATAGCTTTAAATGGCAGAGTAAAAACCCAACAAATAAATATGCACATATGTATTATATATATCTATATACATATACATATATATATACTTACACATTTAAGCTTTTCATAACTAAGCAAAAATTTCCATTTTCAGATACCCTTACAAACATCATGTTACAAATAATCTGATTCAATTTTTTCAGCCCAAACTAATAAAACTCTTCAGTATTTCCAAGGAAGAACTATATTCAAATACATATAGTAAACATGATATTACCTTTCCAATACTGCTTCTTTGAAGAAAAAAACTAAAGATGACAGAACAAGAAAAAATTAAAGCTTTATTTTACCACAAAGATATATTCATTGTACCACAAAGTAAATTTAATTCACAACAGAAAAATAAAATTTTAATAATATTTAATAACAAAATTATTTCAGAATTTAGCAATTTTCTGGAAGAAAAATGCTAAAATTCCATAAGAAAATCAAACTTTTCTTTGTATAATGTTGATTTTTTTCCTCTATTTCATTTAACTCTTTCCATTTCATTCATATCTTTCCACATTTTAATCTAGATCACTAAAACAAATCTATAAGAGGGTTTTATGGGTTGAGAAGTCCTGGCCACACAGTCTGTGACTTGTAAAAAAATAGAAGCAAGCCTTGTCCTCATGAGTACCATGCCTAAATGAACAAAAGCTAAATAATCAGACCATTATAAAGTAATTTAAAGTAACAAATAATAGTACTCTTATCACATGCATGAAGTCAAACCAAAGAGTTATTTGTGGATAGGAAAACATGGGGTTTATTATTATATTTTTTAATAAGCTTAGTTTTGACTAACAACTTTTACAAAAAAATTAATAGTCCACCTGGACTATATTCATGTTATCCTAGATTATTCCCATTATTATTTTCTGAAAAAGATTTCCTCAAAGAATAAAAATACTAGAAATTAAAACTGAGAATTTTTTTAGAATAACTTTTCCTGTATAGTTCTAATGTTCTTAAGTCCTATGCAAAGATATCTTTTTTTAAAATTTGAAAAAAATTTTTTGTTTATTTTTAAATTAAACCTTTTTTGAGAATGGTCACTATGAGACAACTTTTCCAAATCATTTCCAGATTCAGTATAAAGTTTTTTCCTTATTTCTATGATTGTTGTATATCCAAGAAAATAGTAATATCAGCAAAATAACGGTTTGGTCATGTATACTTATTGTGTATCTAATTTATATTTTAATATATTTAACATCTACTGGTCATCCTGCCATCTGGGGGAGGGATGGGGGGGTAAGAGGTGAAAAATTGGAACAAGAGGTTTGGCATTGTTAATGCTGTAAAATTACCCATACATATAACCTGTAAATAAAAGGCTATTAAATAAAAAAAAAATAGTAGTAATAATTAATACATGATTCAAAGTTTATAAAATTCAAAGATATTTTTTAAAAAATTATTTCATAGGGACAGCATGGTGGAAAATCTGGCTAGGAATGAGAAGACCTGTTCTAATATAAACTGCAACTTTTTAGCTATGTGATCCCTGGATAAGCTGGTTAACCTTTCTAGGTCTTTTTATAATTCCTCTTAAGAACAAGCTCAGAAAATAAAATAATCTTCTTAGGATGGCCCGTAGAGTTGGCTCTAGCTTATATGAGTCCAAAATCTTGGTCACAGGTGATATATAATATTTAGCCTCCTGTATTCCTATTATTTTTCTTCTAATAGAATGTAAACTTGTTGAGGGCAGGGATCGTTGTTTTTGTATTTGGACCCAGGGCTTAGCAGCAATTTCTTGAGGGTAGTAAGTGCTTCATAAATTCTTGTTGAACTGAATCATGTGACTAGTCTACTTCTATTTTTGGGTCAATATATATCATTCATTGCACTACTCCGTGGAAAGTCCTTCTTGATAATCTGTCAATACTTACATGTAGCACTCAATATCTTTCTATTATTTTTTGAGTTGGCTGCAGTTGTGAATCTTCTGAGATTATGGTGTTCCATGACTAAAAGTTATAAACCATCCCTGGGAGAATACTAAATCAGCTAGAAATCCCTGAAAACATGATAATTTCCTCCATGTGATACAGTCCAATCTTTCTTTACAATCCAATGTCCCTCTCTATTGTCCTGTCCCCGTCTAAGAAATCTTACAAATAGACTAACTTGATGAGTGACACATCCATGTGTAAGTCACAATCTGGCCAAGAGCTGTTCTTTATCCAATGTGGGTTTGTTTGCATTACTAAACCAAACTCCACTGAGTAATCACTGCTATCACTTAGAATGCCATGAAAAGGACCAAAGCAATTAGCACCATGTCAAGAACATCTGTAAAACCCCTTGTCAAGAAAGTATCTCTCTATTATTCCTGTACTTAGAGGGCACACTCTGCAAGACAAAGGTGAACAAGTTGGATGGCTGTCTCCATAATATATAATCTTCTTGATGCTAAAACTTATCAGTCTGTTGAAGTTATCTCTGTGGGTCATACCATTTTGTAGGCTGTAAATATGTTATGAGAACTCTTAGGTAGCCTTTCAAATTATTTCTGTAATTTTTAAATATTTTACCCAAATGACTCAGGTGCTTTTATATAATCATCAAATAATAGACAAATGGTGCCCTTTTAGTCAATTCAGTGAGGATGTGAAAATGGTAGATAATTGCCTGAGAAAGTTTGATTACTTCTGTCTCCTAATTTCCTTAAGAAAACCTTCAAGATATACATAGTCCTTTCTCAAAGATTTTAGAAAGATGAGAAAGTAGACATGTGGTGGGAGGAGAGGAAGGGGAAAATAAGCATTTTTACAGTACCTACTATATACTAGGTACTGTGCTAATATATAAATATTATGTCATTTGATAAAGTAGTTACTACCCAGTTATACATGGAGTAGAAGTTACTGATGTCTTTATAAGTTATCTATTTTTGGTAACTATCAATCATAATCTTGCAAATTCTTTTGGGATCCTCTCCTCTTTGGAATATCTTGAAAAGAAACTCCTTAGGATTATGAAATTTTGTTGTCTCCAACATGTCTTTTCTTTTGTCAGGTCCAGTTCTCCTTCCCAACTTCTTAAGTACCATGGCCACCATCACTATTTTATGAAGCTACTCCATAATAAATTATCTCCCATGTTTTGGAAACAAGTTTGTATTACAAAGTAGTAATGTGGCTAGTTATTGTGTCATTTGGCAAGGAAATCAGATGTTAACTAATGGAGGTGATTCCCAGGCTCTTTTGGCTTCCTTGTGGTAACTTTTAGAAAAGCTGATCTTCTTTAAGAAATGAAGAGAAGAATCAATATATTTCTGTCCATTTTCCATTTTTCAGTCAACAGATTATTTAAATAGGTCTGGCTTACTAGAGGATGCTTCATTTCATACGATATGCTTAGTTTTACCTTTTTTTCTAAGTAGATACTGATTTACCAGGCAATGATTTGACTCCATACAGATATCTGGTTCAGTAATGATTCCAACATAGCTAATCAATCTTTTTTTTTTCCTTTCTCAGATATATTCAATTTAATTTTTGCTAATATTGTTCTATTTGCTATATTTAGTGCCTTTATATAAGCATCTGAAAGTACTTATGATATAAAGGCTTATATAAGGCTGTCAAATTGTCTCTAAACCACATTTTTGAAAAATTTTCCATATCCTATCCTGTGCCTAACCTCATATTATGGTCAATGAATATTATGTTGAGTAATGATTTGGTTTAGAAGCTATCAAATACACTTTTGTCTTAAAGAATCCTCCTCTTCTTTCAAGAAAGAATTCAAGTACCACCTTCTATATGAAGCCTTTCCCAATCCCTATATCTTAGTGTCTTCCTTTGCAACTATCTCAAACTCTTTCTATTTATTCCCTTTGTTTAGCCTATATAAATTTCTATCTGTGTTTCGTGTGTCCCCTGTTAGAATGGAAGCTTCTCAAGAAAAGAAATGATTTGGTTATTTGTGCTTATATTCCCAGCAGCCAGCACAGTGCAGGATACAGAGCAGGTAATTAAATGTTTCCTGACTCAATTCTTTAGCGAGTTTTCCCATTTACTCATCTGCTTCAGATATTGGCAACTAAATTACCGTCATACTTTCACGGTGGTTTGTTTTACTCATACGTGCTCTAAGAATCACAAGGCAAAATTACCAAGTAATCCACACATGATGCTTTTGTATCCAACAGAAAGAAGATTAAATCTATTCCTTCATTCAGCTCAGAGAAGAACCCATAAGATACGCTCTGGTTGGATGCAACTTCTTTTTGTCTTCTGGTTTTATTTGTACCAAGAATGATGATATTATGTGATTCAGTTCCTTCCATAATATATATATCTGTGCACTGATATTTGGACAAAGATTGAACACTTAAAGTAATAACAGTTAAGTTAATGTTTATTTTCTTAGCAACTCTGCCCATCTTTTGCCGTTGTCAGTGCAAAAGCAGAAAGGGCCACATAGGACCAGGGGCTTGTTTTATATGTTTCCTTTTTCATAGGTAACTGAAGCCTAAGAATTTATCACACGGTGGCCAATTTGCTGCACTGACCTCAACTGGCCTAAAAAGAGCAGAAACAATCTGTCACCAGGCCAGTATTCAAAGCCTTTTTAGCTAAGCAGAATCCACTAGAGCTTATGCTTTACTGGAATAGCCTTTGTGAATCAAGGTTTATCTCCATGTCCCATATTTCACTGTTACAAGACTTTTATGGCAATACAAACATTACTGTGGCTTTTCAAAAATTTTAAATAGATGATGAAATACAGGTACAGGGAAGACAGTTATGAAACCACTATCACATGAAATAACAGAACTATTCCAAACCCGGACTCTGGATTCCATCTTCAATAATCTCTTATACCAAGGAAACTGGCTGACACTAACTAGATAGACAAGGACTCACTCACACTCCGATCAAATAAGATATATTTTAAATACTTGAAAACATTCATAAACTCTAAAACACTAAGTAAATGTAAAAAATTATTTTTAATGTGACTGGATCATATATTTAAATGAGTATACTTTATATAAAATTGGAAGTATGCAAGATATTTAGGAAGTAAAATAATTTCACAAAAAAATTTGTGGAATGCATTTGTGGAAAAAAGTCAACTTACTTATTTCCAGCATCTTCTCCACTGACCTGATTTCCATCAACAATTGTAAATGAGCCAATACCTTTGGAAAATAGAAAAGTCAAATATGTGTATCTAAATACATACATATGTATGCAGATGTTAACATATATAACATTTTTATACTATTCTCACAGAATTGTATAATTCATATGCATTACCTGGTAATACCAGATTTTTCAGAATTTCTGTTCCTGTGGCTGTTGCATTTATTAGGCAAACATGAGCAGATTCCAAAGCTTCTTGTCCATGATCACCCCATAATCTATAAAACAAGAAACAAATATATTTAAATATGTTTAAAGTTTCACATAAGGAGGCCCAAAGAATTTAAGGGGTACAGAAAACTTTGAAATAGACTTTACTGTTCATTAACAAGGCAAGAGTATCTTTGATCTTAATGTAACCTTCTTTCTATATTCATTCTTTTCCCTAATACATTAATTAGTAATAGTTCCTCTAATTATAATTCATTCAAATAATAAAATACAGTAAGTAAAAAAAGAAAAGGAGCTGAGATGTAGACTATTACCTGATATATCCATTTGTATTAAAAAAAATATATCATATCTGATCAAAGCTAATCACAAGTCAATGATACCCTGCCCAAGAAAGGAAGAACAGAGCATTGATGAAATATAGAGATACCATTTTGTTAATTAAATGATATGACAAGCTTATCACACCATTCCCTCCTCTCAACCCTTTTATCAGAGGAATCTCAGCTTGTAGGTAATTCTCTGTTTCTTCTTCTTCCCTTCTCCATATCTCATAAACCCTTGATAGTATCCTTTGTTCTCTCCTTCATTACTCTAGTCTCTGAAAAAATAAGATAGCTCTTTCTCTTAATAAGGCTTTTCCCTTGCACTCTTTATTTTCTCCCTTACTATACTCCAGGACAGCTCCAATTATGTATTACTATCTCTTTCTCTCTAATTTTCAATTTCATTCATCTACTGATTCCTTTCCTGTTACCTATGAATGCACTCATGTCTCCACTATTCTCAGAAAACCCTTAATTCACCCTACCAACCTTTGAAAGTATATTTTAGCTCCTCTCCCCTCCATTGACCAAACTCTTAGAGAAAATTGTTCACATTCGTTACTTCCACTTCTCCTCTCATTCATCTCTCAACCTCTTACAATTTAGCTTCTGACCTCATCAATAAGTGAAACATTTCTCTCTAAAATTATTAATGCGCTGTTTGTCACCAAAGTTAAATGTTTCTCTCTCAATCTTCATCCTTTGTGACCTCTCTGAAGCACTCAATACTCTTCTCATCATCCTCTGTTCCTGAATACTTTCATCATACCACTACTGCTATATCCTGGATAACCATTCCTCAGCTTCTTTTGCTAGATCATCATCCATATTCTACCCCTTCACTTTGGGTATACCCAAAGGTTCTGTCCTGGGTCCTCTATTCTGTCTACAATCTCTTTATGGGTGACCTCATAAGTTTACATAATTCATTGACCTTTTCTATGCAGATAACGTTTAGATCTTTATCTCCAAACCTAGTCCCTTTCTTTTCACCCACATGGCCACCCTTCTCATTCAAGTCCTTATAATCTTGTACCTGGATTATTCTAATAACCTTCTTTTAAAAAATATTATTTATTTTTTCAATTAACAAGTATTTGTTTTCTCTCCCTATCTCAACCCCAAAAGATGGAAAAAATAAACCAAAAACCCTTACAAGAAATATGACTGGTCAAGCAAAACAAATTTCAACACTGGTCATGTGTAAATATATGTCTTGGTTCCTCATTTCTGTCAAGAAGTAGGTAGCATATTTCATTGTCTTCTGAAATCATAGTTGGACACTGCACTAAAGTTTTTCAAAGCTAGCTGTCTTTACAAAGTTGTGATTGTATAAATTGTTCTGATTCTTCTCATTTCACTCTGCTTCAGTTCAGTTTTTCCCAGATAACTGAAACTGTCCCTTTTGTTATTTTTTATGGTGTAATATTGCTTCAATACATTCAAATCCTATAAATTTGTTGAGTCACTCCCCAGAGAGCTTCCAGATCTCTGATACTACAAAAAGAGTAATTCTAAATGTTTTTTATATACATGGATTCTTTTCCTTTATTTTGATCTTTTTGAGGGTAATGGCCTAATACTAGTAATACTGTGTCAAAAGAAATACGGAATTTAATAATTTGTTGGATACCTTTCCAAATTGCTTTCCAAAATAGCTGGTCCACATTACAGCTCTTTCAACAGTGCATTCAGCCCTTTTACCTTAGCCCTTCCAATATTTGTCATTTTTCTTTGTCAACTCTGTGAAACTGGGAGGGGCAGATGAGGTGGAAGTTCAATGTTGCTTTGACTTTCACTTGTCTATACTTAATTTTGCTGCAGAAGTTATGCTTGGTTATAAGCTTAGATCTTTAGCCTTTTGGAATATCACATTCTAAATTCATTTTCTGTTTACTGGCAAGTGCTAAAACATGCATGATCCTGACTGAGGTTTCTCTTTCTCTTTAAATTCTTCTTCTTCTTCTTTTTTTTTTTTCTGGTTGCTTATGGCATTTTTTTTCTTTTAATCTGGAAAGCCCTATACTTTAGTTATAATATTCCTAGGCCTTTTCATTTGGGACTTTATTTCAGGAAGTGACAGCAGGATTTCTTCTATTTGTACTTTGTCCTCTAGCTCTAAGAGATATGAACAATTTTCTTGTAAGATTTTTTGAAATCATAAACTTTTTTTTTGTCATGATCGATCTCGTAGTCCAGTGATTCTTAATTATTTTTCTTTAATCTGTTTTCCAAATCAGTTGATTTTTATCCAAGCTACTTTTTAGTTTTTCTATTTTTTTCCATCTTTTGATTTTGCTTTGATATTCATTATTGTTTCACATTACCATTAACTTTTTAACCATTCTTTCTAATTTTCAAGGAGTCTGCTGCTTGGGTAAGGTTTTCTACCTCCATGTCAAGCTATTTCTTCTCTCCATTTTTTTTTTTTTTTGTTTGTTTTATAGCTTTCATTTCTCATCTAATTCTTTCCTCTAATATTCTCATTTCATTTACAGAATCGTTTTTTAGCTATTTTTAAAATCTCTTGCTTTACTTCTAGGAATTCTAGTTGAACTTGTGCCCAACCTGTGTTTTTCTCTGAGGTTTGACTTATAGATATTTTCAGGTCTTTCTCTTCTGGATCTGGGTCTTGAGTGCTCTTGCTACTTAATATATTTTTATGGTGGGATTCTTTTTGTTCGCCCATTCTTCTAGTCTTACTTCTTGACTTCAAACTTTGTGTTTAAGCCAAAGATGTGGTCACACAGCTGATGCTTGCTTCTGTATTTGCTCCTGCCTTAGTAAGATGTTAGGATCTGTTCCTTGACTTGGGCAGCTATTCCTAGGTGTAAATCCCCTCCTCAGTCCAAACTGGATCTGTGACCCAGCATTGGATGGAGAGTAAACAACAGAGTTGCCAATTGGCAAATGTTTCTTCCCCTTCAAAAGGTCAGGCCCCCCTCTGTGCCTGATCTGGGACCTGTTCTTGCCCTGGTGCACATGTGCAGGCAGGCAATCCCTATGCTAACATACTCTGTGCATTCTATTTTTCATTAGACCCTTTCTACAGTGTCCATAGACCTGTTTGTCTCCCAACGATGATCTGGGCTAGACAATAATCCTCTGTGGGATTTTTTTCCCTTGGATTTACCAATCAAATTGGTCTGTTGCATTTTCTAAATCTTTGTGGAATAGTTATGGGGGAGAATTTGATGATATTCCTTCTATCGTAAATAGTTTCCCCAATAGCCTTCCAATTGCTCTTTTGGCTCCAATTTCTCTCTTTTCCAATCTATCTTCCAAACAGCTGCTAAAGTATTAGCCCTAAAGAACAGGTCTGCCCACATTAGTGCTTGCTCATGAACTACAGTGACTTCCTATTACCCATAAAACTAAATAAAACTCTACTGTTTATCATGTAAGGTCTGGTTCCAATATACCTTCCCAGGACTGTTATGTTATTCCCCTTTACACATTCTACAATTAACTGTTCCTTACACTTGATAATCCATGTTCAGACTCTATGCTTTTTACAGATGATTGTCTAATCCCAGAATAAATTACCTACTTCCCTCTGTGCCTCTCACAATTCCTACTTTTCTTCAAAGGTCAGTTTAAATGAAACTTCATATAGGAGGCTCTTCCCAATCCCTGAACTTTTTAGCCCTCCCCCCCAAAAATTCCTTTCTAAATATTTTGTGTAGCTATTGTATCTAGTTATATGCTTACAAATTGTTTCTCTTGCTATGATGTAAGCTCTTTCAGGATAAGACTGTTTCACATTTATCTCTGTATTCCCACTGCCTAGTATGGTAGCTGGCACAGAGCAGATATTCAATAAAGACTTGCTGATTGACTGACTTTGGTCTAGTCCAAAGGAACATTACTATCAAGGAAAGAATCAGCATCAATGGAGTTGCAATGTTCCAACCATTCCTAACTGTTCACATCTATTATCTCCAAACCAGTGAACAGTAAAGCTTGCTGAGGTGAAAGAAAGTAAAGATCAAGAGAGATGACAAGAAATTATATTATATTATTTGTATATTAACTCCTGAAGTCATCTTTAGAGAATATTTGAGATGGGATACTGTCCATTTCTTTAAGTTTTGTTCCTTGCAGAATTCATTATACATAATAAATATTTGCTAAATTATTTCTCTATCTATCTATCTATCTTATTTCACTATGCTCGTATTGCAAAAGCCCAGATTCTAATATTAAAAGTGTGATTTCTGGGAATTTGCTTAATTTGCTTTTATCTCTTAGGCATTGAAGAAGATGGACTGGAAACCACACTTTTAAGCTTCTTGGAGGCAAGAGACACTGTTTTAAAATTTTTTCTACCATTCACACTGTGGAGCATAGGACTTTACACATAATACTGAAATGTATGCACAATGGACTGGAAGGGAAAAACCCATAGGTGCAACCTAATGAAGCTATACTTTTACAGCTCCCAGACACTGCTTATAATTAGCACCAAGGTAATGCTGTTTCAAATAAGGGGGAAAAGTCAACCATTTCAAAACAGATGGATATTTTTAACTTTTAGGGCTGAAGGGGTACAGCAGTGAAGGGGAGTCAGGAGTTAGGAGCCCTGCTTTCTGGAGCTTGGGCCAGAAGATGACATATGCTACTAATGGCAAGGTAACCTTAGCAAGTCCTCTGTGAGCATCAGTTTCTTCATCAGTAAACAAGCAACTGGACTCATCCCCAAGACACTTTCCAGCTGAGGCTCTGAAGGCACCTCCCCTACTCCTATCCTCCCAAGATAAGACATGGATGTCTGTGGATGGCCGCCAGGGCAGAGGTGGGGGAAGAATGGGAGGAGAGAAGAGGGTACCAAAAACAGGTATTTTAAGGAATCTCCTTTTCCCAAAGGAGGGCAAGAGGGCACAGTGGAAGATGCAGAACACCAGCCTGAGTCAGAGCAGCTAAATTTAAATTCTAACTTTCCTACTTAGAGCCTGTCCAATAAGCACCAACTTCCCCATCTGTGGGTCTCTGAGGCCTCTTCCAGCTTTGCCATTCTGGCTGCCAAACTCCCTTCCTAATCTGAAAGACTTAATGATCCTTTGCTCCGCTACTCCACAATGAAGGGCCACTTCTTACTGTGACATTTTGGGTTCTAGGGCCAGGCTCAGTTCAGACTTCTATGTTTTGGCATTCAGTGCTTTAAGACCCCTCTCTGCTGTGACATTCTCTATTCTGACACTCACTGCTCCGAGGCCTCTCTCTGTATCAGCACTCAATGCACTCAGTGATGCTTCGAGGCCTCTCTCTGCACCGGCACTCAGTGCTCTCAGTGATGCTCCGAGGCCTCTCTCTGTACCGGCACTCAATGCACTCAGTGATGCTCCGAGGCCTCTCTCTGCACCGGCACTCAATGCACTCAGTGATGCTCTGAGGCCTCTCTCTGCACCGGCACTCAGTGCTCTCAGTGATGCTCCGAGGCCGCTCTCTGTACCGGCACTCAGTGCTCCAAGGCCTCTCTCTGTACCGGCACTCAGTGCTCTCAGTGATGCCCTGAGGCCTCTGTACCGACACTTAGTGCTCAGGCGCCTCAGTAATGCTCTGAGGCCTCTGTCTGCACCGGCACTCGGTGCTCAGGTGCCTCAGTGATGCTCCGAGGCCGCTCTCTACACTGACATGCAATGATCCGAAGCCTCTTTCTATACCGGCATTCAGTGCACTCAGTGATGCTCTGAGGCCTCTCTCTGCACCGGCACTCAATGCACTCAGTGATGCTCTGAGGCCTCTCTCTGTACCGGCACTCAGTGCTCTCAGTGATGCTCCGGCTGCTCTCTGTACCGGCACTCAGTGCTCCAAGGCCTCTCTCTGTACCGGCACTCAGTGCTCTCAGTGATGCTCCGAGGCTGCTCTCTGTACCGGCACTCAGTGCACTCAGTGATGCTCCGAGGCCGCTCTCTGCACCAGCACTCAGTGCACTCAGTGATGCTCTGAGGCCTCTCTCTGCACCGGCACTCAATGCACTCAGTGATGCTCTGAGGCCTCTCTCTGCACCGGCACTCAATGCACTCAGTGATGCTCTGAGGCCTCTCTCTGTACCGGCACTCAATGCACTCAGTGATGCTCTGAGGCCTCTCTCTGTACCGGCACTCAGTGCACTCAGTGATGCTCTGAGGCCTCTCTCTGTACGTGCACTCAGTGATGCTCTGAGGCCTCTCTCTGCACCGGCACTCAGTGCACTCAGTGATGCTCCGAGGCCGCTCTCTGCACTGACATGCAATGATCCAAGCCTTTCTGTACCGGCATTCAATGCACTAGTGATGCTCTGAGGCCTCTCTCTGCACCGGCACTCAATGCACTCAGTGATGCTCTGAGGCCTCTCTTCTGTACCGGCACTCAATGCACTCAGTGATGCTCTGAGGCCTCTCTGTACCGCACTCAGTGCACTCAGTGATGCTCTGAGGCCTTCTCTGTATCAGCACTCAGTGATGCTCTGAGGCCTCTCTCTGCACCGGCACTCAGTGCACTCAGTGATGCTCCGAGGCCGCTCTCTGCACTGACATGCAATGATCCGAAGCCTTTTTCTGTACCGGCATTCAATGCACTCAGTGATGCTCTGAGGCCTCTCTCTGTACCGGCACTCAATGCACTCAGTGATGCTCTGAGGCCTCTCTCTGTACCGGCACTCAGTGCACTCAGTGATGCTCTGAGGCCTCTCTCTGCGGCACTCAGTGATGCTCTGAGGCCTCTCTCTGCACCGGCACTCAGTGCACTCAGTGATGCTCGAGGCCTCTCTGCACCTGACATCAATGATCCGAAGCCTTTTTCTGTACCGGCATTCAATGCACTCAGTGATGCTCTGAGGCCTCTCTCTGTACCGGCACTCAGTGCTCTCAGTGATGCTCCGAGGCCTCTGTCTGCACCGGCACTCGGTGCTCCGGGCCCCAGGAGGGCGGATCCAGCCTGGCCCACAGCTTCACTGAGCAAGAAGGCCCCTCCCTCTCGGAGCTCCGCTCCCAGGGTAGGCGGGGCCGGCCCGAGCCCGGAGCTCTCCCGGGAAGCCCGGAGCCCAGGAAGGGCCAGGGCTGGGCGGAAGCACCTGCCGCATCCTCCCCCTGGCGCTCACCTCAGCTGCCGGTCGTACTTCTGTTCCTTAGGCAGCTTCCCCGCCTCTGGCTGCGCCATCATCCCGCCTGGGCCCGGCCTCACGCCTGCTGCACTCCCGCCCCGGAGGAGGAGTAGGCACCGCCGCGCCGGTACCGCAGGCTGCCCCGCCCCCACCACGCAGGCGCATTCCTCCCCGCTCCGGCTTTCCCCCAGCCTCTGCGCAGCCGTGCAGTGTGCCCTTGCGTCCCTGCGCAGCCGCACTTTTCCACGCAATCACCCCTCAGCTTCCCGAGTCTGCCGGCAGGGGACGCTGCAGGGCCGCGCAGGCGCGAGCGTTTCCGAGGGATACACGGGGTGTACACGAACGCACCTGGTTGTACCCTCAAAGACCATCAGCTTCAGTTTCATCTCTCCTCCCAACTCTGTTAGAGCAAGGTCACTCCTGGTCAGCCCGTCCGGCCAGCTGGGACCAATACCCCTGCCTGGGCGTGTCTCCGGTTCCATTTAGCCAATTACCACCAATTCGCCTTTATGACGGGCCATTGAGATGCCTGAGAGTTTTCCCCGGTCCCTTTTACAAATGGATGCAGGTGCGGCTCACGGCCGAAGCCTGGAGCATCCTCACCAGGCGCAACCGCCTGCCTCCCGAAAGCCCTCGGACCCTCTGAGTTAGCGCTGCAGGGTCCTCAAAGACTACCCAATCCCCTGGTTTTCTGGATGAGAACAGTGAGAGCCAGGACGCTCCCGAGATGGAAGCATTCGCGCGTGGGAAAAGAGACTGCGGTAAATCCAACGTCTCATTTGGTGGGGGAGAGATCGGGGCCCACAGAAGGGAGGGGCTTTTCTTCTTTTATACAAACGATCGTCCAAGAACAAGTTTTTATTAAACACCTACTACGTGCTAGGACTGGCTACGGATGCAAGGAAAGCAAAAACGGACCTTGGCTGGGTCTCGGAGACACCTTTGCTCCTCGGGACTTCAGATCTGGACCAGCTGGCTGCCAATTCCAATCGGCTGGCCACTTGCCTTCTTGACCTCGCAACGTTTATAAAGAAGTAGCTGCCACTCTTATTCCTTTGAAATGAAAGGACAAATAGCCAAAGTAGAACATTCACTGGCTTCAGACTCTTTTGCCTCTTTTTGCATCCCCATCACTTAGCACAGTACCTGGCACATAGTAGGTACTTAAATGTTTATTGCTTGTTTACAACATATTTCTCTGATAAAGGTCTCATTTCTCAAATATATAGGGAACTGAGCCATATTTATAAAAATAACAGCCGTTTCCCAATTGATAAATGGTCAAAGGAGATGAACAGACAGTTTTCAGAAGAAACCAAACCTAGCCGTTTCCCAATTGATAAATGGTCAAAGGAGATGAACAGACAGTTTCAGAAGAAACAAACCTGCTTTCCCAATTGATAAATGGTCAAAGGAGATGAACAGACAGTTTTCAGAAGAAACCAAACCTAGCCGTTTCCCAATTGATAAATGGTCAAAGGAGATGAACAGACAATTTTCAGAAGAAACCAAACCTAGCCGTTTCCCAATTGATAAATGGTCAAAGGAGATGAACAGACAGTTTTCAGAAGAAACCAAACCTAGCCGTTTCCCAATTGATAAATGGTCAAAGGAGATGAACAGACAATTTTCAGAAGAAATCAAACCTAGCCATTTCCCATTGATAAATGGTCAAAGGAGATGAACAGACAATTTTCAGAAGAAACCAAACCTAGCCGTTTCCCAATTGATAAATGGTCAAAGGAGATGAACAGACAATTTTCAGAAGAAACCAAACCTAGCCGTTTCCCAATTGATAAATGGTCAAAGGAGATGAACAGACAATTTTCAGAAGAAATCAAACCTAGCCGTTTCCCAATTGATAAATGGTCAAAGGAGATGAACAGACAATTTTCAGAAGAAACCAAACCTAGCCGTTTCCCAATTGATAAATGGTCAAAGGAGATGAACAGACAATTTTCAGAAGAAACCAAACCTATCGATAGTTATATGGAAAAATTTCTAAATCACTATTGGTTGGATAAATGTAAATTAAAACCACTCTGAGATACCATTTCATGCCTATCTGACTGATTAACAGGATAGAAGGAAATGACAAATGCTGGAGGGGATGTGGGGGGCAAATCAGGACATGGATGTACTTTGGTGGAGTGGTGAATTGTTCCAGAAATTCCAGAGAACAATTTGGAACTCTGCCCAGAAGGCTATAAAACTTTGTACATCCTTTGATCCAGCAATAGCACTACTAGGTTTGTATCCCAAAGAGATTGAATAAAAAGAAAAAGGACCTATTTGCAAATATTTATTTATTCATTCATTTATGCATTTATTGAGTGATTGCAGCTCCTTTTGTGGTGGCCCTTTAATTGGGAAATGGCTAAATAAATCATGGCACAAGACTGGGATGCAATACTCTTGTGTTCTGAGAAATAATAGAGAGGGGGGTTTCAAAAAAACCTGGGAAGACTTATGAATCTATGCGAAGTGAAGTAAACAGAACCAGGAGAATATTGTATACAATAACAGCAATATTGTAACATTGATCAATGGAGAAAGACTTAGCTACTTTAGTGAATAAAATGATCCAAAACAATTCTAAGATTCATAATGAAAAATACTTTCCATTTCCAATATAAGAATTGATGAATTCTGAATTTTTTTCACTTTCTTTATTGTTCCTACTTTGCTTCTTTCTCTTTCCCCATGCCCCCACATGGCTGAAATAGAAATGTTTACACAACTTCATATATTTAAGTAGTATCATTGTTTGCCTTCTCAATGGGTGGGGGAGAAGCTAGAGAATTTAGAATTCAACTTTTTAAAGAACAAATGTAAAAAGTAAAATTTCTATGAATTTATCAATTGATTTCCTGAGACATTTAAGGGTGAAACTGGCAGAACAACAAGCAGGAAAAATGGGAAAGAACTACAAAAATTTTTATAAATAACTCATTTTGCCATCAGTTGCAGTAAGACTACCACATTTGGCTTTAATATCTTAGTCTCAGATTTGTTACATGAGGAAGTAGAAATAGTGCTAAAAATATGGGGAAAGCAGCTGAACACAACCAAGATTATACAGAGAAGAGAATTGTGCCAAAAGCACCATAATTTTGACGGTCTAAATCCGAGGAAAGATAGTGGAGGCTCGGGGGAGAAAAAAATTAAGACCTTATCATGCTCCCTTGCAAAAGTCAAAAGAATTCAATTCAATAAACATTTATTAAATACCTAATTGTGTCAAGAATGCTTTAAGTATAGGAGATGCTAAGATAAAGATGAAAATAGTCACTGACCTCAAAGGGATTACATTCTCCTGGGTATCAATTATAATTGATTCTAGTAGTTTCTACCTTGATAATAACCTCTTGTATGAGTGAGAACCCTTTTTTTCTCCAACCACAGAACCACCATTATCCAGGTACAGACCTTCATTTGCTCATATCTGGAATATTGCAGTAGCCTATGGATTGATCTCCAAAGTTTCTCCCCACTTCAGAGCATCTGCAATTCAGTTGTTAAACTCACCTGTCAAAGTGTTCTTCCTAAAAGTGCATCTTTGTACTCTATCCACTCAAGTGGTTCCCTGTGACTTCTAGGATTAAATATAAAATCCTCTGGTTTTTAAAGCCCTTTACAACCTGGTTCTTCTCTACCTCTCTAGTCTTTTTACACTTTATTCCCTTGAACAAAATCCATGTTCCAGTGACACTGGCTTCCTTGCTGTTCCTCCCACATAACATTCCATCTTCTGATTTCTAGCATTTTCTATGGCTTTCCCCCATATTTGGAATGCTCTTCCTCCTCATTTCTGCTTTCTGGCTTCCCTAGCTTAAAATTCCAGCTACCCCCCCCCCTTTTTTTTTTTTTTTTTTTAGGAAATCTCTCTTGATTCCCCTTAGTGCTAGTGATTCTGATGATTATTTCCAATTTATCTCGTATGTAACATAATTTTTTGCATGTAGTCTCCCCCTTAGCCTGGTTGCTCCGTAAGAGCAAGGTCTTTTAGTTTTCTTCATAGTCCCAGAGCTTAGAGCAGTGCCTGGCAAATGATAGGTCCTTAAATGTTTATTGATTGATTTATTGACTGAAATCCTGATAAGGATTCTGGAAAAAGTAAGCAGGAAGAAAAGTTAGGAATAAAGAGGAAGGAGCAGTTTGTCCTACTGAGAGGTTTGTTTACTGGAAGGTTTTATACATATATATACATATATATATATATATAACTTTATATATAACCGCTAGGTTATATGTGAATAGTCTTCATTTTTTAAAAATACCAATTGTATTTGAGAGAGGCTTATAAAGTTTGGGGCCTAGGGCAATTCTTTGTGTATCCAAATATAAACCACTTTATTATATATATATATATAAATATATATATATATAAATATATATATATATATGTTGTCTTTACCATAAGATTTAATTGAGACAACAGTCTTGCCAAATTTTCTTTTCTTCTTTTTTTTTGTTTTTGCTCTTAAGTATATTTAATGGTAAAAATCAAAAGAAACAATTGCAATCTTATTACAGATTCTAACAAAAGAATTAAGATAATGTTTAGTAAAGTAACATCAGCAGTTTGAAAATATTTGTGTTTTAGCTTAGTCTCAAATATCAACATTTAAAAATTATATTTTCCAAAAATGTGCCCCCCCATATGTTCATCATTTAATTAGCATAGATTGATTATAGATTTCTAAATCATTATTACACAAATGCTATTAAATAATTTACATTTGTTTTCCTGGCTTTCTGCCTTGGAGTCACAAACCTCATCTTTCTGAGTTCAAATCAATCCTCAGACATTTATTAATTATGTGCCCCTGAACAAGTCACCAAATCCTGTTTCCCTCAGTTTCCTTATTTGTAAAAAGAGCTGGAGAAGGAAATGACAAACCATTCCAGTGCATGTTGGTTTTTTTGTTTTGTTTTGTTTTGTTTTACTCCAGTGTTTTTGCCAAGAAAATTCCAAATGGTATCATGAAAAAGTCTCCTCTTTTTTTAATGCTTTTTTAAAATTAGGAATTGTTCTTTGAGTGGGAGAGAGGAGAGAGATAAATTTGGAACTAAAGATGATTTTTTTTAAGGTATCAATAAAGTTTTTTTTTTTTTTTTTTTTTTTTTTTTTTTAATTAGGCACATGGAAGTCAACAATTAAGCACTTACTCTGCAAAAGTTACTGTGTTAAGTGCCGGAGATCCAATGACAAAAACAGAATAGAGCTTGCATTAAACTGGGATGGGATGGGGGGATTTTCAGTTGATTTACTGTTTCCCTAAAATGAAAAGTTAATTCTTACCAGCAGGTTGGGAATTAGCTTTGATGTCCCTTCTCAGTTCTTGGATCACGGAATCCTGTTGGAGAGAAGTAGAGAAGAAAAAACTGTGTCAACTTGACATGAATTAGTAACAATCCCAACTTTCAGAGTGGATTCCTTCCTGAGGCCACTCTGAATTTAAGGTACCCTGTGGGTCCATATCCACTAAAAAAAAAAAAAAAAAAAAAAAACAAGTTTTACAAGCCTCTTCCAATTTATTTACTTTTAAAAGCCAGTCAGAGTGATATGGTATAGCTTCTAGGGAAATATATAGTGGTGGTTTTGGGGTTCCTTGACCTTGAGGGACTTCTGGCAATTTATCTGATTGCAAAGTTCTCTGGCTTTGCCTCCCCTTCCCTTCCCCCCACCCCCAACCTAGGAATACTGTTGTTGACACTCTGCCTGATTTTGGAGACCACTCCTCAATTCATTGCTGACTGATAATTTTGTCAGGGAGAACCAAATTCTGGAAACCATTCCTCCCCTACTGAGAGTCATAGAATTACCTTGTCAATGATAGAAAACTAGATAAATAAGTTTCTTGCTTCTGTTTCTCTGCTAATTTCTTTTGGAAATTCAGAGTAATGGTGTTACAATTACAATAAACTTTGCCCCTTGACTTGGATATGGGTTCAAACCTGCAAATTCTTTTGAGACACCTCACAACACCAGTCTATGACCCCA
Organism: Sarcophilus harrisii; assembly: GCF_902635505.1. Classification (NCBI taxonomy): domain Eukaryota; kingdom Metazoa; phylum Chordata; class Mammalia; order Dasyuromorphia; family Dasyuridae; genus Sarcophilus; species Sarcophilus harrisii. Next base: position 58,240,122 of record NC_045427.1, on the reverse strand, counting down.
GACTTTTGGGATCCCCCTTTCCAACCTCAACAAGAGGAAACTAATAGACCAAAGGAGAGGTATTTCACATACATAGCAAGGAAAGTATTAATAAGACATTCACCCAATAGACTGAGGCCATAAACTCCAGTAAATACATCAGTAGAAAGTATAGCCCAAGGTAGAGGTAGATACCTATAGAACCCATGGGACAAGGCATGGTCATAGAGAGATATAAGGCAGGAAACACAAATGGCCACAGTACACAAAAGGAGGGGTACACATGTGTGAAAAACACCTGTGGTCATGGCACAAGCAGGAAACAATGAACCCCGAGGATCCAAGCTATACACAAGAAGGGGCAATTCCTGACCTTCATGCTGCATGATTACTGTTCCTCTGGATTAATAAATTTCAATCAATGAGACATTATGCAAACAACTATGTAAAAATAACCTCTATACAGGATAAATTGGAAATAATAGAATGACAAGCTTTAAGGGGAATAAGGAGAGACTTCTTGTAGCAGGTAGGATTTCAGCTGAAACTTGGAAGAAGGCAGGAGACAGGGATGGGGGAGAGCTTATTCTTATCAAAGGAATTTCCCTTCCCTCACTGTTCCTCTGCTGAGTACATAATCTTTGCTGCTCACTGCCTATGGGCCTATTATGGTGCTTATCTCTGCTTCAACTTTAGCTCTTGGCTAGCATGTTATCTCTTGCTCATGAGAAGAGTGGGTTCAGATTTTGATTAAAAATACTGAAGCTTAAAAAAAAAATAGGCCTATATAAACCCAGAGAGAGGACTGTGGAAATAGTATAGATTACACCATAGCATTTTCACTCTTTTTGTTTGCTTGCATTTTGTTTTCTTTCTCATTTTTTCCTTTTTAATCTGATTTTTCTTGTGCAGCAAGATTATTGTATAAAATTTAACATCTAGTGGTCATCCTGCCATTTAGGGGAGGGGGTGGGGGGGGGTAAGAGGTAAAAAATTGGAACAAGAGGTTTGGCAATTGTTAATGCTGTAAAGTTACCCATGTATATATCCTGTAAATAAAAGGCTATTAAATTAAAAAATAAATAAATAAATAAAAGATTATTGTATAAATATGTATATATATATTATATTTAATATAAAAAAATAGGCCTAATAGAAAAGTAGCATCTCCAACTATAGACTGACAAGGAAAGATAGGCTGAATCGAAATCAGCCCTGGGAAAACTACTTCTAGTTAAATAGCTAATACTTCCAGGCTCAAATCTTTCAAAATAAAATTTTGTCCTAAGGTTTAGGTCTCTGTGAAAGATCTCATTATACCCCTAGGTAGGCATTCAATATGATTTCTGGTTTTAGTCTTCAAGCTTGGCAGTGGTTTCTAACTCAAATAGAAAAGGGGCCTTTAAACCACATGTCAGTATCTCTGTGAGTGCATTCAGACTTAGAAAACCACATATTAACATTATCTTTTATTATAATTCCATTTATTTTGCTAAATATTTCTCAATTATATATTTTTAAATTAAAGCTTTTTATTTTCAAAATACATACATAGATAATTTTCAATATTTAGCTTTGCAAAATCCTATGTTCAATTTTTTTTCTCCCTCCCTTCTTTTCTACCCCTTCCCTAGATGACAAGTAATCCAAAAATGTTAAATATGTGTAATTCTTCTATACATATTTCCACAATTATCATGCTGCACAAGAAAAGTCAGATTAAAAAAAGGAAAAAAAGGGGCGGCTAATTGGTACAGTGGATAGAGCATCAGCCCTGAAGTCAGGAGGACCTGAGTTCAAATTTGACCTCAGACACTTAGCACTTCTTAACTGTATGACCTCTGGGCACACATAGCCCCAATTGCCTCAATGAAAGGAAAAAAATCTCAATTATATTTTAGGCTGCTCTTAGGAGTTTTATAAAACCAGTATTTGACAACTAAGACCTAGACTAAGACATGTCATCTATGTAGGGGCTGATTTTCTCAAAAATTTCCAAGGTTCTTGGAGTCCAAGTTCCCCAATTTCTCAATTCCAAAACTTATTCTGTTCTCATATTGAAGAAGATATGGGGATGGAGAGGAAATAAAGACACTTGAGATAAATCCCCAGAGAACATGGGTGAAGTCTTTTCTATCAGGCTAGTCTCATTCTGACTTCCATAAAGTCTTTTAAATTTTGGACCTCCACCTTTACTAAAATAGAATTAAATTTCTAAATTTCTGATGTTCATCTACCTTTACTATTGGTTATAAATCTAGCTCATAAACCCAAATTATCTCATTAACTTTTAAATCAAAATATAGAATTACAGAGCTGGGGGAAAAAATTAAAGGTCATTTGATAACCTAAAACAATGCTGGAATTGCTGGTAGTAAGGACTGAACTATAAAGGCTCTTCAAGGGAGTATGTATCCAGAGCTCCACAGGAAATTTCCAGAGACATGATGATGAATTTCCTTGCTGCTTCTTATGGTAATTCAGTATTGAAGAGTATGGGTGCTTTGAAATGATAAATAGATCCCCTTGTTGATTTCTGAGTTGGAAGGGTCAGTGACTCAGTGGACATTTTAAATGAAGACAACTTCGGCTTGGCCTTTATGCTTTAGCTCTCCCATGTGACAAGTAGTGTGCTCTTTTTAAAAAATTTAATTTAATTTTCAGTTCTAAACTGTCTCCCTACTTCTCTTCTCTTACTTATTGAGGAAGCAAGAAAAAACCAAAATCAATTGGAAGTGTGGTCATAAAAATAAAATTTCTGCATTACCCTTGTTTAAAGAAAAAAAAAAGGCAAGAAAAAAGAATGAAGAAAACATGCTTCAATTGTACAGAGTCCCTCGGATCTTAATCTTGAGGAATAATATGTTTTATCATAAGTCATTTGGAATTGTGGTTGGTTACAGTTGATTATCTTTACATTTTTACTATGCTTCCATAAAAGAGTGGCAGTGTCTTGGTTGTCTTAACCAATTGCCCTGCTTTGTATGTCTTTCCATCCCATTCTGTTGCAGAGTATATAGCCCTCTTCATTCTGCATCAATTCATAAGATTTCCCAGTTTCAAAAAAAAAAAAAAACCATCCCCTTCATTATTTTTTCACACACTAATATTTCATTATATTCACATATTATAACTGATTCAGCCATTCTCCAATTGATAGATAACTCTGGAATTTATAATTTGTTGCTACCACAAAAATTACTGCTCTAAATATTTTTGTATATATGGGTCCTTTTCCTTTCTTTAATGCCTTTAAGGTATAGAACATACTACTGGTCCTTTGTGTCTAAATCATGAGCCTATTCTGGCCTTATATTGCTATGTAGTGTGAAAGTGAGATGTTTGTCAGCTAACAAACTGTCAGACTGCATTTGTTTTCCCAACAGTTTTTGTCAAATAGTGAATTTTTGCCCCAAAGCTGGAATCTTTCACTTTATCAAACACTAAGTTAAAATGTTCATTTGATTCTGTATATTGGGTAGCTAATCTGTTCCACTGATCAACCACTCAATTTCTTACCCAGTAACAAATAAATCATTTTGATGATTACAGTTTTGTAGTATGGCTTGAGATCTGATACTGCCAGGTCCCCTTACTTTCCTTTTTATTTTCCCAATGATTCCCTTATATTTTCTTAGATGAATTTTATTATTTTTTTTAGCTCTACAAAGTAATTCTTTGATAGCTTTATTGGCACTGAATAAGTACATTAATCTAGATAATATTATCATTTTTACTATGTTGATATTTCTCCAATTACTTAGATTAGTCTTATTCATATAATTCATATAATTCATATTCATATAATTTATAGCTGTTTCTTGACCCACAGATTCCTAAGCATTTAATACTATCTATAGTTACTTTAAATGGAATTTCTCTTTCTATCTGTTTCTGCTGGGGTAATATGCAAACATGTTAATGATTAGTGTGAGTCTACGTTATATCTTGCAGTTTTGTTGAAGTTATGTTGTGATTATTTTTTTTTGTTGTTGACTCTCTAGGGTTCTCTAAGCTAACTATCATATCTTTTGCCAAAATTGGGTTTTGTTTCTTCATTGCTGGGATTATAATTTCAATTTCTTTTTCTTGTCTTATTGCTACAGTTACCATTTTAAATATAATATGGAATATATATATCTGTGTGTATGTATGTATGTATGTATGTATGCGTGTATGTATTGACTGAGGCAACTGGGGTTAAGTGACTTGACCAGGGTCACACAGCTAGGAAGCATTAAGTGTCTGAGATGAGATTTGAACTCAGGTCCTCCTGACTTCAGGGCTGTTGCTCTATCTGCTGCGCCACCCAGCTGCCCCTAATATTGAATATTATTGGTGATAATAGACAACTTTGCTTCACTTCTAATCTTATTGGAAAGGCTTCTAGCTTATGTGCTCTTCTTTATATACCCTATGAGGGAGATAAAGGAGTTAACCTTTGTTCTACCCTGTTGTTTCAGGGAACAAGGGCCGAATTCGATAAACTTACAATTGAGTCCTTGGATAGCTTTCCTGCTTCTTATTTCCTTTCCTGCATAGATGATTGAACATCAAGTTAGAAAGGGATATATTTAGAGTTGGAAATGATCTCATACATTTGGGAGATTTAGAGGTCATAAGAGCAATTAATGGAATTGACTGATGAGAAAGGCTAAAGCCAAGAGGATTGGCCCAGGCTTGACCATTTTACCAGAAGATATATCAGGAGTTGTCTGCATAACGGAGAGCAAAGGGATAATGGGAAATGCTTGATCAATAGTCCTTTCCACAAACTGCTGATGAAGTTAACTCTCCAAAAGATTCTAGTTATAAATTAAATTGCTGACTCTTGTTTAATTTTTTGTCAAAATTAAGTTTTCTATGGTTAGCATTCCTTTATTATATAGAAATTAATAACTATCCTTTACTTGATTCATATTATACATTGAGTACCTTTTTACCACCCCATCTTGGGGAAATCCTACACATAAACATAAACCTAAGATTTAAATCATTTGTCCCAAAGAGTTTCGTAAGTTGAAAAATATGAGAAAAGATAACCTAGTGGCATTTTCCTAATCTTTTCACCCCCAATTAGAAATGAAAATTCCATGGGACTGAACCTGAATGTAGTCTGACATATCTAAGTTCAGATCAGAGGGTCAGAGCTGAAATCTGCCTCCCCTAAAACTGCCCACTGATCCCACTTCTGCCCTCTGGGACCAGGCAGAACCAATCTTATCCCTCTTCTACATGACATCTTTGACACTGGAGGAGATGTCTCCTATTAATGATTCTCTTCTCAAGACTAAACATCCACATTCCTTCAATCAATTTTCATTTGGCCCAGCCATCATCTTTTGTCATCCTAGCTGCCTTCTTCTAGACATACAATAATTTGCTAATAAAATGGACATACCACTACAAATTGTGTCTGATCAAAGCAAAAGACAATGGGACAGTGACTTTTGGCCTCCTCTCTCTTTTTATGTAACCTCAGAGCCTATCAATTTTTTGATCTGCCATGTCCTAATATGGACTCATGTTGACATTCACTAAATATTGTGAAAAAACCAGATTAATCTCCAGATCTAGTACCTCTGATAAAGTCTCTAACAATAAGATGACTAGAATGTAAAATTGCATTCTTTCTTTCTCATAGTGAATCTTGTTGGTTCTCAGATTGTACCAGGAAAAGTTTTCTTCCTTCAGTCATGATAACAAGTTATTTATGAACTATCACTTTTGTCAAATATTTATTTATATGTGCTGTATATAAAAATTTATAGTATTTATAATATGCCTAAATAAATCTTTATAAATCTTCCTTGGCCGTTCCTAATTTTAGATCAGTGAAAGATGATGGGAAAGCAAGATCTCAGATTTTCACAGGCCTTGGGTTTTTATGGTGCTATATTTCTTTTTCAAATTAGAGTCTCTGAAAGAAAAGAAAATAATAAAAGCTGCTCTCTAGATATGGGCATGTCATAAGCTATGTGACGTAATATCTCATACTTAGGACCTTCGATATATGTCCATGTTCCCCTAAGCACCTTTTCCTCTCAATTCATCAAACTTCTGTGACCCCCAAATTCACTCTATATACATGATTCATGCCGTACATGATAAGATCATCATTCATAATTTTTTGCATCCCCATTATTCAGAATGCCACAAATTCTCTCTAATCATGATCTCTTATCTTTTGATCTTTTCCTCTTTCACATTCCTTCTAATCTATTTTTTGTCCTTATTTCAGTAACCTTCAATTCCTGTACCCCTCCCTGTTTTCCCAATACATAATCTTTTCTTGGACTTTACGTTCTTCTGGTAGTCATGAGAACAAGCCCAAAAATCTGAAATAGTTTTATTTTTTAAAAAATATTTTATTTTTCCAATTTCATGTAAAATAATGTTTTAAATTTGTTTTTCAAAATTTTGAGTTTCCTTTTCTACTCCCTTCTTATTAAGAAGGCAGAAAATTTGATATAGGTTATTCATGTACAATCATATAAAACATATGAAATAACGTTAGAAATTTTTTTAGTCACTTGGTAGAGGAAATAAGCTAGGAAAAGGCTCCTTTTTCAGTCTCTGGGAGGCTTATATTATATAAAATTTCAGAGCAGAGTTCCATTACATGAACTGAATCCCAAATAGCAGTTAAGCTATTTTGTAGAGAAGGCAGTTCCCAGACGAGGTCCATTAAGATATATATAAGCATCAACATTCAAATTTTTTTTATTATAGCTTTTTATTGACAGAACATATGCATGGGTAATTTTTCAACATTGTCCCTTGCACTCACTTCTGTTCCATCTTTTCCTTTCCCTCCCTCTACCCCATCCCCTAGATGGCAGGCAGTCTCATACATGTTAAACATGTAAAAGTATTATCTTTTTTAATAGCTTTTTATTTACAAGATATATGCATGGGTAATTTTTCAGCATTGACAATTGCAAAACCTTTTGTTCCATTTTTTCCCCTCCTTCCCCCCACCCCTTCCCCAGATGGCAGGTTGACCAGTACATGTGAAATATGTTAAAGTATAAGTTAAATACTATATATATATATATATACATGTCCATACAGTTATTTTGCTGTACAAAAAGAATCGGACTTTGAAATAGTGTACAATTAACCTGTGAAGGAAATCAAAAATGCAGGTGGGCAAAGATAGAAGGATTAGGAATTCTATGTAGTGTTTCATAGTCATATCCCAGCGTTCTTTCACTAGGTGTAGCTGGTTCAATTCATTACTGCTCTATTGGAGCTGATTTGGTTCATCTCATTGTTGAAGATGGCCAGGTCCATCAGAATTGATCATCATATAGTATTGTTGTTGAAGTATATAAGGATCTCCTGGTCCTTCTCATTTCACTCAGCATCAGTTCATGTAAGTCTCTTCAGGCCTTTCTGAAATCATCCTGTTGGTCATTTCTTACTGAACAATAATATTCCATAACATTCATATACCACAATTTATTCAGCCATTCTCCAATTGATGGGTATCCACTCAATTTCCAGTTTCTGACCACTACAAAGAGGGCTGCCACAAACATTCTTGCACATACAGGTCCCTAAAAGTATATCTTAAATACAATATATGTGTACACATCCGTAGAGTTCTCTTGTTGCACAAGAAAAATCAGATTCAGAAAGGTAAAAAAATCTGGGAAGAAAAACAAAAATGCAAATAGTTTACATTCATTTCCCAGTATTCTTTCTCTGGGTGTAGCTGGTTCTGTCTATCAGTGAGCAATTGGAACTGAATTGGATCTTCTCATTGTTGAAGATATCCACGTCCATCAGAATATATCTTCATACAGTATTGTTATTAAAGTGTATATTGATCTCCTGGCTCTGCTCATTTCATTTAGCATCAGGTTCATGTAAGTCTTTCCAAGCCTCTCTGTATTCATCCTGCTGGTTATTTCTTTCTTTTTTTTTTTTTTTTTTTTAATAGCTTTTGTTCCAATTTTCCCCTCCTTCCTCCCATTTCCTCCCCCCTGATGGCAGGTTGACCAATTAATGTTAAATATGTTAAAGTATAAATTAAATACACTATAAGTATACATGTCCTAACAGTTATTTTGCTGTACAAAAAGAATCAGACTTTGAATAATGTACTATTAGCCTGTGAAGGAAATAAAAAATGCAGGCGGACAAAAATAGAGGGATTGGGAATTCTATGTAATGGTTCATAGTCATTTCCCAGAGTTCTTTCCCTGGGTGTAGTACTTCAATTCATTACTGCTCCATTGGAATTGATTTGGTTCATCTCATTGCTGAGGATGGGCAGGTCCATCAGAATTGATCATCATATAGTATTGTTGTGGAAGTATATAATGATCTCCTGGTTTTGCTCATTTCACTCAGCATCAGTTCATGTAGGTCTTTCCAGGCCTTTCTGAAATCATCCTGCTGGTTATTTCTTACAGAACAATAATATTCCATAACATTCATATATCACAATTTACCCAACCATTCTCCAACTGATGGGCATCCACTTAGTTTCCAGTTTCTGGCCACTACAAAGAGGGCTGCCACAAACATTTTTTAACATGTGGGTCCATTTCCCTTCTTTATAATCTCTTTGGGATATAATCCCAGTAGTAACACTAATGATCAAAAGGTATGCACAGTTTGATAACTTTTTGAGCATAGTTCCAAATTGCTCTCCAGAATGGTTGGATCCGTTCACAATTCCACCAACAATATATCAGTGTCCCAGTTTTCCCGCATCCCCTCCAACATTCATCATTATCTTTTCCTGTCATCTTAGCCAATCAGACAGGTGTATAGTGGTATCTCAGAGTTGTCTTAATTTGCATTTCTCTGATCAATAGTGATTTGAAACACCCTTTTCAAATGAGTAGAAACAGTTTTAATTTCATCATCTGAAAATTGTCTGTTCATATCGTTTGACCATTTATCAACTGGAGAGTGGCTTGATTTCTTATAAATTAGAGTCAATTCTCTATATATTTTGGAAATGAGGCTTTATCAGAACCTTTAATTGTAAAAATGTTTTCCCAGTTTATTACTTCCCTTCTAATCTTGTTTGCATTAGTTTTGTTTGTACAAAAGCTTTTTAACTTGATATAACCAAAATTTTCTGTGATCAATAATGATCTCTAGCTCTTCTTTGGTCACAATTTCTTTCCTCCTCCACAAGTCTGAGAGGTAAACTATCCTATGTTCCTCTAATTTATTTATAATCTCATTTTCTTTATGCCTAAATCATGAACCCATTTTGATCTTACCATGGTGTACGGTGTTCAATGTGGGTCCATGCCTAATTTCTGCCATACTAATTTCCAGTATTCCCAGCAGTTTTTGTCAAATAGTGAATTCTTATCCCCAAAGTTGGGATCTTTGGGTTTGTCAAACACTAGATTGCTATAGTTATTGACTATTATCAACATTCAAATTTGGGGAAACCAAAACACATGCATTGGATGAACTAAGACCTGGGTGAAATCTAAGCACAATTTGCAGCCTACTGACTTTCCTGGGAGCATCTCTGAAGTCAATCAATTTCTAGCTATATCAAGCTAGGTTCAAACAATATCAATGAATAAAGTTTTCTGAACAATATAATAGAATATTTCCCTATAATCCTCTCTTTGAGCCTTATAATAGCCTAATACTTTCATAATCAGAGAGTATAATACCAAAAGCAAAGAGATGGGTCACACTTTCAAAGTTAGTTCATTAAAATAACCCAACTCAGGAGTTTCCTCCTTATTACCTATTTCATTGAGAGATTGACAGAATTCCCTTAAGTGGCCATTTTGGTGACAAACTTTTCCCAATGTTTTCTCTTCAGAGGGATCAATTTGAACGAGTCTCAGGACCAGTAAGTAAATAGATTTAAATTTACACCAGAAAACAAGTGCACTGTGATCAGGAGCATCAGAAAGATCATAATCCTATGCTTCCTTCCATGTCATTAATGAAAAACAAATTTAGTTAAGAAGAGTAATAATCTCAGATATCCTTTAAGGAAATAAATTCCCTTAAACAGTCTTCATAAGTAACTAAATCCAGTTACAGATTAAACTACCTTTACACGATTCACAATGGATTGATTGAGAGGAGAGATTTACATATCATCATTGTAAACAAAAAAACTCAGCATTAGGGAAATTCTTCCTTTCACAGTTAGCTGGAGTGCTAACAACTAAATCACTTGAGGAAGCTTTTTGCTTGAAGAATGTTAAACAGTTAACCTTATTAACCCATAAATCAAGTTTTGGTCAGGTGAGATTACTACAAATAGAAGTCAGACTTTCAGTCAACCAAAATAATGTAGGAGCTATGTCCCTGATTCCCAAACAATTTAAAAAAAGGGGGGGGGGGGAATTGGGACATATCCCTCTTTCAAGCAAACAAATACAAGGAAACCTTAAAGCCAGAGCAATACAAAAATAATCATCAATTTGTTACCCATTTCCAATGTCCATTTAATCAACATATTTCATCTTGAGCTCCAGAGATCATATGTAGTCATGTGGTTCCTGGAAACATCTCTTGGAAATTCTGAAATAGGCCTTGTTCCCAGAACATCTCTAGAGAGATCTGCTTCTCTAGTTCCAAATCATTTGTAGAGATTCCCTAGGTAATATTGCAAAAAATTTTCTAGTAACAAGACTCAATACAATTTAATTCAATTCAGTTGAATCCGACTTTGGTGACCCCATTTGGAATTTTTCTTGGCAAAGATACTGGAGTGGTTTGGCCATTTTCTTCTCCAGTTCATTTTATAGATAAGGAAATGCAGGCATAGTTGTGACTTTCCCAGGGTTACACAGCTAGTAAGTATCTGAGGCCAGATTTGAACTCAAGGAGATAACTCCTTCTGACTCCAAGACTGGCACTCTATGCACTATGGTGCCACTTAACTACTGGGAATCAATAAAAGACTTTTAAAGTAAAGTCCTTGAACTGACCTTTGAAGTGAGTTAGAGTTACAAGAGATAGAGAAAAGAGAGGAAAAAATTATTGGAATGAGTGTTCAGTCATTTCTCAGTTGTGTCCGTGCCCCCATTTATGGTTTTCTTTGCAGAGATACTAGAATGGTTTGCCATTTTCTTTTCTAGCTCATTTTATAGATAAGGAACTGAAGTAAACGGGATTAAGTGACTTGGCCAGAGTCACACAGTCTCTGAGAATTTGGATTTCCAATAACTAGATCATGTGGTGAAAAACAATTCAAATCTTATGAAACTAAGTGTATTAGAAACTGAGTTATAAGAGCATCAAATTAGGAAACTATAGGTCACCTGAAAGTTCAGGAAATTTTCATTTTAACACACCACTTTTTCTACCTATCTTTATTCAAACCCTGTTCCTCATATGGACAGTGCCAGGTCAAGGAATAATCTTAAAATGGATCCATGAGAACCTGACTTGCAAAATGAACTCTTTGGTATCTTTCTATTATCAAAAACTTCAAACAGGAAAAATATAATCTTTTTCAATTATTAACAAATTTTATTTATCAAATTTTTTATTTTAATTTTTTTTTGGGGGGAGGCAATTGGAGTTAAATAACTTGCCCAAAGTCACACAGCTAGTAAGTGTTAAGTATCTGAGACTACATTTGAACTTGGGTCCTCCTGACTCCAGGGTTAGTGCTCTATCCACTGCTCTATCCAGCTGCCCTTGAATTTTTAATTCAATTTTGAGAACTTATTATTAAAACATATTCAAGGCCTTTATATCCCATGAGAAACATTTTGAAGCTAATCATATATATCTTACTTTTTAGAGAAAATAATTTGATCTTGTTTTTCTCTCTAAAGCTTACTACTTCATTAAAATGTAAGACTTTTGCATCTTTATCCTATCACACCCCTCCCCTCTTTTTTTGAAGATATCATCATGTTATCCTGAAAGTATCAGATATTTTAACAACCTAATCTTATCCATGAATATATAATTATTAGTAAGGGAATGTCAAAATTAAAAACTCCAATATCTGATTGCTTAGAATAGGAAGTTAACCACAAATTTAGATGAAAAACATTAAGGTCTTTCAAACTTGCATCCTATGATTGTAATTCATAAATGTTTTAGTATTAATCTATTAACCTATAGATTTGGTAGTACAAAAACAAAAACTATAGCTTGTCTGCTATGATCATCAAAATTTGCTATGAAAAGAAAAAGGAGACACATAGTTGTAACTGTATTGACTGTCCCTTCAAGAGCACACAGATTGATCTGATATAAGCATAATATGGGAAAAAAAACTCCCTTACCTCTGTTTGATTCCAGGTAAAAGTCATAGTTAATAGTCAATCATACAGAAAAATTCTACATTACTCATGGAGTATCACAGCCAGGTGCAGATTTAACTAAGTGGGAAAATTCAAAAAGGAATTTTCTATTCAGAAAGGAAATAATACAATGGGGAAATTGAGTCTAGAAATAATCTATACAAGGTCATCCCCTTAACTTTTCCAAACACAGACATCCATCTATAACAGTTCTCAGACTATACTTCCTTTGAGCAGCATACAAACTTATTGACTTAATGACAATTCAATCATGCCTGAAGTCAAAACGCAAAATAATATAAATTAACAGTCCCAAGAGATTCTACTTCATATAGCAAAAGTTCACTAATCATAGCTTAGGTTTAATTATTATGTTTTTCTCATGTTGCAATAATAGTTAACAATAGCTATATAAGGACATGTAAACACAGGCACAGATGAGGCCTCATCTTGTTTATTCTAGTCAGTCACTTAGAAATTATGAATAATTATATCCTGATGTTTTGCACATATATATAATAATTCACCAAACTCCCTTCTACTCCCCAACCCCCCTCCCCAAATGTAACTAGTACAAGTCTCTAGACTAAAAGGTATCCCTATTGCCAATTAAGCCTAAATCTAAGGTCTGTTCTTATAAAGTTGGCTCAAAAATGTAATTTTAGTATATATTATTAACAGGTTTTTGTTGTTGACTCATTTTCAGTCTTGTCCCACTCTCTGTGACCCCATTTGGAATTTTCTTGGCAAAGATACTGGAGCAGTTGCCATTTCCTTCTCCAGTTTGTTTTATAGATGAGGAAACTGAGGCAAACAGGATGAAGTGACTTGCCCAAGGTCACACAACTAGGAAGTATCCAAGACTGGGTTTGAATTCAGGTCTTCAAGAAGAACCAGAAGATCATTATACATGGCAACAAGACTATACGATGATCAATTCTGATGGACATGGCTCTTTCCGACAATGAGATGATTCAAACCAGTTCTAATAGTTCATTGATGAAGAGAGCCATCTACACCCAGAGAGAGGCCTGTGGGAACTGAGTGTGGAGCACAACATAGTATTTTCACTTTATCTGTTGATGTTTCCTTGCATTTTGTTTTTTCTCAGGTTTTTTTTTTCCTTCTTTACCTGATTTTTCTTGTGCAGCAAGATAACTGTATAAATATGTATATATAGATATTAGATTTACATATATTTTAACATGAAAAAGAATTCAGGTCTTTACTTAACTTCACAATCTACTTAGTTAATAGAGGGCAGCTAGGTGGCAGGTAGATTGTAAATCTACAATTTCATAATTTTCAAAAATTATGGTAAAAAAATCTATCAGATAAAACTCATTCTTTACTAGAAATGAACTTGTAAGTTCTTTTATTTCACATTTGTGAAAGGTCCTAATTTTCCATAAAACCACTTCATTACTTTAGAACTTCACAATCTGTTGTGTCCAGCTGGAAGAAGACTCCCTCCTCAGTCTTTGGGTGGTTTATTTACATTATATAGGGTTTTAGAGACGAATTCCAGCATATGAACTGAACCCTAATTATAGTTAAGCTATTTTATAGAGAGGGCAATTCTAAGGCAAGATACATTAAGATACACACACACATACACACACACACACACATCTATCTACCTATCTATCTGTTTATCTATCTATCTATCTAAAATCAGTAAACATAAACATTCAAATTTAGGAAAAACAAAGTCCAAGCATTGGATAGATACAAGACATGGGTGGTATCTGCAACCACCTGTTTCCCTGTGACTATCTCTGGGGTCCACTAATATCTAGTTACAGTCAAACTAAGTTCAAGCCATATTAATAAATAAGTTTTTCTGAACAATATATTAAAATATTTCCCTATACCTCCATTCACAGCCTTGACCCTTTTCATTCAACATTCATTCTAATGAGTATTTTTAAAGTATTTATTAGGTGACTGATTGCTGGGACAGGAGTCAGAAAGACTCATTTTTCTGAGTTTAAATTAGGCTCAAACACCTACTAGCTGCCTGATTCTGAGCAAGTCACCTATTCCAGTTTGCCTCGGTTTCCTAATGAACTAGAGAAGGAAATGGCAAACCACTGTACTCTCTTTACCAAGAAAGCCACACATGGAATCATGAAGAATTGGATATGACTAAAATGACTCAACAACAACTACAAAATAATGTGTGGCATTATATTAGGTATCAGGGATTAAAAAAAACAACAACTAAAACGAAAATCTAAACATTCCCTATTCTCAAGGAGTTCATATTTTTTTTGGAGGATGGGAAGAGAGAAACTCCATTATTTAAACAAATTAAGTAAACACAAAATGTAAATTTCTTGTTTCTTTTTTTAAATTGTGGTAAGCTTATTTATTTTTTAATATACATTGCTTTATGAATCATGTTGGGAAAGAAAAATCAAAGCAAAAGGGAAAAACCATAGCAGAGATTAGAAAAAAGAAGTGAACATAGTATGTTTTGATTTACCTTTGGTCTTCTTAGATCTTTTTTCTGGATGTAAATTGTAGATGTAAATTCTATATAATATAAATATAATATAAATTTCTATAGATAAGCATGCCATTTGTGGGAAGAATGAACAAAGGGAATAATACATGTAGTATTACACACATACAGAACATTAAGACACATATGGAAGGGCATCTCATGCCTCTGGAGGTGTAGGGCTACTGATTTCTTCTAGTTAAGTCTTTAAAACTAAGAGTATGACAAGACCATAGGTAATTATCACATCTAGGCCTTGAATCCTTGGTGCCCAGTTTAATATTTTTCTAGTTCTCAGGAATGATATAGAAGGAGTTTCTGTACCGAGTAGAGGTCGAACTACAGTAGATAACCTTTGGGGTAATTTCCTACTTTTCCAATCCATAATTCTCAGTTCCTCGGCCAGTATTCCCACGACTGCTTTACTTCCCCCTCTAGAATCCAATTACCAAAGCTGCCCCCTGGAGCTGCAGAGGTGAGCTTGGTCTTTGTACCCTAGATTTATGGATGTAATAATACCTAGATGAGGGAGAGTTGAAAAGCAAGGAGTGGGGATTGTCCTGGTTGGTCTAAAAGAAAAAGAAGAGGAGGAAAAAAAAAAAAAAAACTGAAAATAGGTGGGGGGAGGTGAGTAGGAAGGCTTCATTCAGGAAGAAGGCTTTTCCTAGTTCTAACCCCATTAAGATGAGCACAGATTCTGGCCTGGAGGTGGCCAAGTCCAGCAGTGACAAGCCCAGTGTCAAAGTCCGAGGGAAGAGACAGACCTTTCAAAACCTGAGTATGAATCCTTTACCTTCGAGATATCTCATTTAGCCACCTTTATGGTTTGAGCTTCACCTTTTTCTATTAACCCACAATTTTCAGACTAGATGACTTTTTCCCTTGGGCTATTATTGTCAAAGGCTGATTAAATATATGATAAAGAGCCCTTATTAGATAATTAAATGAGGCTGTAGGCTTTCCCCCTTCCTCTCTAACTCTTTTGTCTGCACAGATGCAGGTTCGTGGGTGGGTGAGAGGCAGCGGGTGGGTTGCCTGTCACCAAAGGCTGGGCTGCTAAGCTGGGCTATCTGTAATCTTCAGAGACTGAATAGAGGTGGTTGTTCAGTCATTTCAATGGTTTCTGACTCTGTGACCCTGTTTGGGGTTTTCTTGGCAAAGGTACTGGAGTAGCTTGTCATTTCCTTCTCGAGCTCATTTTTACAGATGAGAAAATTGAGGCAAGCAGGGTTAAGTGACTTACCCAGGGTCATACAACAAGTAAATATCTGAGGTCACATATGAATTCAAGAAGATTAATTTTCCGGACCTCAAGCCTGGCACTCTATCCACTTCAAGAGGATCATGGGATTTTTCTGTCTCTAGCAGAATTCTCCACTGTGGTAACCACAAAGCAGAAATGACTTTATAGGCCTCCCACAGTTTCCTCCCTCCCCCCTTAGCTCCCACCTGAGAGTCTTGCCATTAACTAACCCCTCGCCCTGCCCGCTATATAACTCTAAGTAAGATGCTTCCCTTTTCTAGGAAGTATTTAGTGAAGAAATTGAATTAAAAGTTATCCAGTCCAATTCATTCATTTTCCAAATGGGGAAATTGAAACCCAGAGAATTTAGATGCCCAAAGTCACACAATAAGTAAGTTAGGAAATCAGAATTTGAGTCCCCTATCTGCTGTTTCATGATCTCTAAAGTCCATTCTGGCTTGAATATCCTTTATAATACAAGGTTGAAGCTTTCCTTTCCTTCCTACCTTTATTTACACAATTCTACCTCCTTACCCTAGTTTGTACAAATCTACCTCTCTTTGGATTCCTTAATTTTTGTTGACTTCTCAATTCAGTTCTATTCAACAAATGGCAAGTTGTTTCTCCCATTAGATAGTGAGCCCTGATGGATTGAAGGCAGGAATTATTTTTCTGCTCTTTGTTTCCCCAGCTCTGTTTAGCACAATGCCTGGCACATTAGGTTGTTTAATAAACATTGACAGACAAAATATTAAGATCCTACTGTACCCTGAGTCTTATGCTGAACCCTGACTTTTATCTTTCTGATTCCTTCCCCAACACTACCCTATCATCCCCCAAACCCATTCTATCATTTAGATTTATCTCTTGTTGGATCTCTAAGGTAATACAGAAAGAGTAGGTCTTTATATTATTTCTGTTAAAGATGGCAAAAGAAAATTGGTCCTTCCCCTACATAGAGGCATGAGTTCTAGCCCAGGTTATAGCGTACATTATATAATCTTGAAGTCTTTCCAAGTTTGTTTTCCCAGTTGCAAAGTGAAATGGTGGAATTTGTCAAGTCCTAGAATAAATGAAAGCTGAGGAATAGTCTTTAATTTGGATAATAGAATAGCAAACCTGCTACCCTAGAAGGATGTCCAGTGGATTTCCCAATCAAAGAGGCTCATTAAAAAGTTTTGATAGTTTTAGGAGGAGATGGGGAGGAGATAGGCAAGGCAACACGGCCTAGTCTGGAGATCTCAGTGGCCCTTAGCAATCCAGGCAAGAAAAACCACTTCATTCAGGCTGTTTTGCCCTTCATTCCATGAGTCCCAATGGAAAGGAGTAAGGACTTGGAAAGGTTGGATCCAGCTTGAATCAGGGTCCCTCCAGGGTAAGATCTCAGGATGGAGGGGATCTAGGATGTGGTTCAGCTCAACCTAATCAAGAGGAAATATCTTTTTTTTTTTTAAATAGCTTTTAATTTACAAGATATATGCATGGGTAATTTTTCAGCATTGACAGTTGCAAAACCTTTTGTTCCAACTTTTCCCCTCCTTCCCCCATTCCCTCCCCCAGATGGCAGGTAGTCGAATACATGTTAAATATGTTAAAGTATAAGTTAAATACAATATATGTATACATGTCCATACAGTTATTTTGCTGTACAAAAAGAATCGGACTTTGAAATTGTGTACATACCTGTGAAGGAAATCAAAAATGCAGGCAGACAAAAATAGAGGGATTGAGAATTCTATGTAGTCATTCATAGTCATCTCCCAGAGTCAAGAGGAAATATCTTAAGAGTAGGAATGTAAGTACATTACTGAAATTCTGACAGTATAAGGAACTTTTAAGGAAGTGGCAGACTATTGTACATTTGGTATTAACAATTTTTGTTATTATATTAACAATTTTGTCAAATTAAATTATATCTAGTGATCTAAATTAATTCACTCCTCTATCCAATATTATTAATTCTTAAAGTTCTTTCTGATTCTGATGATCTATGACCTTATGATAGTTCAACTTTAAAATTCGGATTCCAAGTGACCCCAATACATCTTTTGAAGTGATCCCAATACAATCACTATTTCTTTTGGTCCGGAAAGCCTCCCAGCAGCTCAAGTGAAGCCCACTTGGCAGAATTGTGTCCCCGAGGGGGACTTTACCATTCTGGGGGCATATTGAGAGGATGGAAATCTGCATCTGATTTTTCCCAAAATCGTCCAGCTTCCTCCACTGAAATTTGTTTCCAAAAACTTCCGATATGCTTTTATTAAGGTTCCCCGTCTCTGGCATCTATCTAGTGACCCATCCCCTCAGAGCGAACCTTGCTCTCAATCAATAGTCACACAGAAACAGATTTAAAGTATCATCACCCCTAGGCATGCTTCATTCATTCATTCATTCATTGATAACAGAACTATGGGATCTTAAAAAAAACCTTAGGGTCCAACCCAATAAATGAATCTCTACCGGTGAAATCTTGAATATCAGACAGGTTCCTGGGATTTTGCGGGAGGAGGGTATTTTGAGGTTGGATGGAGGAGAAAATCTGCCTGGAGTTTCTCAAGTCATACCACAACGGCAGCTGTTTATCACCACCCCCTTCCCTCCACCTGACAATTTGCTCCCCCTCCTGGCGCCCCCAAACTAGGAAAGGCACGCGCAGGCAGCCTCTTAGAGAAGCAGCTGAAAGTCCTCCTCCCCTTCTCTGGTCCGCGTCCCATCATCTCCCCATCTCAGCCCTTGGCCCGGTAAGGTGGGAGGAGAGAGGAGGTGGGGCAGGATGCACGCGGGAGGCGGGTCCCCGAGGATCTCCACCCGCGGCCAAACTGCCGGAGGCTTTAAGCAGGGGCTCGGCGTCGGCTGCCCGCAGAGCGAGTGCGGGAGCCCGAGCTGTAACCGAGACAGGTGCGCAGCGGGAACGGCGGCGGCAGCGCTATGACCGGCCACCACGGCTGGGGCTACGGCCAGGAGGACGGTAGGAGGACAGACACGGTATCCCCCCCCCCCACCCCGAAACGTAGGCCCCTGGACCCTTGGATGCTCCCCTCCGAAAGCCAGCGTGGAGCCCGGGCTCCGGCTTCCAGGCAGGACCCGGGACCTCCCACCTTCCGCGGAGACTGGAGCCCGGCTCAGTCCGAACGGAGACCCAGGAATCTTCGCCCCCGCTTGCCAAGCTCCTGCCCCAGCGCCTCTTTCACCTTCTAGATAGCCGCTGGCTCCCTCCCCCAGACCAACTCCTTCCTACTCCGGTCTGGAACCCCATGCCCTCCCTGGCAGCCTGGACCACCCAGACCTGCCGTCTCCGATCTGCTACCCGCTCGCAGATGGGAAGCTGGTTCCCTTCTCCTCCATCCCTCTCCTTCCCCCCATCCAAATACGCTTCCTCAGCCCTGCTTTTTTGGCCCGGACCCAGAATTCCTCGTTATCTCCTCAGTATGACCTTGCACAAGTCATTTTCCTTCTGTGATCCTAATTCCCTTGTT
Organism: Sarcophilus harrisii; assembly: GCF_902635505.1. Classification (NCBI taxonomy): domain Eukaryota; kingdom Metazoa; phylum Chordata; class Mammalia; order Dasyuromorphia; family Dasyuridae; genus Sarcophilus; species Sarcophilus harrisii. Next base: position 58,220,649 of record NC_045427.1, on the reverse strand, counting down.
TTTAAAGTGAGGAGGTTTGGCTGGATAATCTCATAGCTCTAAATCACATTTTTATGCTTCCATGCTCCCAAACCCTATTTCCCAAGAGGATCAGGACACAGTAAGTGGTGCAAAGTCTGAGCTACATCTTCCTCCTCTTCCTGCACCCAGCCTCAGTCCTACAGAGCACATTTCTTCCTTTCTCCCTCCCTTCCCCTCCAATTAATGCCTACCAGGGCAGAATGGAGGTGGGGGGAAGGGGACTCTCCAGTCTACAGAAGCCTTAACCTGAGGGAATGAAAACTCATTGAAACACATGTTGACCTGGCAGCCTTCTGGAAAGGAGTTATGGGATCACACTTATCCTGGAAGGCGGGCCCCCAGTGTTCCAGAGAGTATGCATCTGACTGGGTCCTTTTTTGGGAAGGGAAAAGACATTTTAGGGGTTCAGTAAGGAATTGGGGAAGAAAAAGCAGGCAAAAAAAGAAGATGGAGAATGTGAGCCAGAGAGTAGGAATGGGTCATTTTTAACTAGAAAGGAACTTGTGGTGCCGAGATCATCAGTGGAAAGTATGTCAAGACTTCCACTTTAACTGGGCTTTTTGGGGATGTGGGTAGAGATGTGGTGATGGTCCTAAGTCTACTTGTGTCTGTAAAGAAAAATTGGTAGGAAGACTTGTAGAGAAAAAGAAAGAGGTACATGGAAAGGGTTAAAAAGACAGACACAAGGATGAGAGAAGGACAAAAAAGAACTATAGTGAAAAGGATGAGAGAGATAGAGACAGACAGACATAAGGGGATGGATAAAAAAATTACAGTGAAAAGGATGAGAGAGGGAGGGAGAGACAGAGAATGACAGCAATAAACATAGACAGAGATGCAATGAAATAGAGATCAGCAATAGTAAAATCAGAAGGGAATGGGTACAGAGCGTTCATACCTAAGAACATGTTGATTTCACCTGAGTGTGGGTATGTTCCCTCGCACTTAGGGAGGGGGTGTTGTGGCTGACATCGTTTCCCTGCCCATTCCCTCAGAGCAGCGCAGACAGGCACCCATCTGAAGTCACCAGCCCCCATCACAGCGCAGGGGGTGGTCCCTAGCTCTGGAGCTGCCCCTTCAGGATGGGGAGCCTCATCGGAGGAGCTGCTTTCCTAGGAAAGGATTTACAGCAGGCCCCAAAAAAAGGGGATTTAAAAATAAACAGAGAGGCAGGAGCTGTGAGAATCTGAGTCATACACATCTGATCTGAAGCCTAGCACTTACCACAGCTTCCCAAGGAAAACTTAGGAAGTTAAAAGGGGTAGGGGGTGGGGGAGAACCCCACCAGCCACCGGTAAAATAGTCATAGAAGGATAGAGTGGCTGGCAGACCCTCAGAATCAGGGAGCCAGGAGGAAGAGAAGTGCCACGAGCCTTCCTGTACAGGTGGGTTTGTACCGGGGATGCTGGAGGGGTCTTGTTTGGGAGCCTTCTGTGTGAATTACATGTGTGGTTGGGGACAAATGCCTGGAGATGGGCATGAGGTAGGAAGGTGTGGATTTCTGGGAGTATATCCACCTACCTGGATGATCCGTGGTGCGAAAGTTTGCATTTGTCTTAGCATATGTTTGGTAGGTGTGTGTGTGTGTGTGTGTGTGTGTGTGTGTGTGTGTGTGCTGCAAGGCATTAGAATGCTTAGCTATATGTTGGATCATAAGTTCCTTGTAAGAGGTGCTTGTAGCTTAAAGAGCTCTGGATTCTGTGGAGCTGATAGGAAGCTTAGCTCCAGCCTTTGTAAAATGGGAGATGTTGGGTAGAGCAAATGAAGCAGTGTTCTCCTTGTTACCAAGAAGCCTTGTGTAAATGTGACTTTTTTGTGAATTTATGCATATGAACAAGTGTACAGAGATAGTTGCTTGCCGAGTGACTGTGTTCTTGGGTGTTTATCAATGCTGAATATGCCTTCCTGAGAGTGTGCATCCAGGTGTTGTGGGTATGCCTTTACTTATATTTGAAGATCAAGGCATATACAATCACTTTCTCAAGAGTGAAAATCAACCCACGAGGAGATGAGGATTTATTGGTGGAAGACAGGCAAACTGTCTGCCCTTCCTTATTTTAGACGGTGGGCCTCTAAACCCTGCTCAGATTATAGCAGACTTAGGGTATTGATGGGGAGATGATCCTGGACTGGACTTTTATCTCATTGAAGGAATCCCTCATGAGTACCAGATTTCCTATGACCTTGAGGGAATAGACATATTTCAGATTCACTCGTATGAACACTTATTAAATAATTACCGTAGGCAAGATATCCTAGAGAAACCAAACCTACTGCTTAACCAAAACCACATTATAATCAAAGCTTCCATTCTCTTAAAACTATTACTAGAGTTAATTGCAAAAGTCCAAAAATCCAGGTTTAAATCCTGACTTTTATTAGGATTATACCTGTATGATTGGGGATGAGTCACTTAACTTTGAACCAGTTTCTTCCTCATAAAGAGGTACCCCCAGTTCCTCCATCTAGAATCCCATGATTCTAATAAATTCCCAAATGACCTCATTTTGGATCTTCCTTCTACCTTGAGAGGGACGAGATAAACTTAAAAGCTGGAGCAGGATAGAGAAAGAGAATCGAATGTCTTCAGAGGTCTTATAGTGGGAAACTATAGAACCACAGAATACTGCACTGGATAAACTGGGGAGCTAGCTAATCCAGCCTCCTTATGACTGCTAAGCCATTTGGTATGGAGAATCCTTTTTTCTCCTGAAGATTTGTAGGGAAAATGACTCTAGTTTCCCTCTGACATTCATTCTATTAGTTCGGTTAGTCAAGAAATTGTTCTGTGTCTCCCTTTAGTTCCCAAATAGCTGTAATGTAACTGTAAATTCTAAAGTTTTACATTTATCAAAACTATATTTGTATTGTGTGTGACACACAGGCACACATGAAAATTGTATGTATATGTGTGAATGTATACATACACGCAAGTTTTTAAAGGGTCAGATATATAAAAAGTATCCACTCATTTAAAAATTGGGACAAGTAGATAGAACACCAGCCCTGAAGTCAGGAGGACCTGAGTTCAAATCTGGTCTCAGGCACTTAACACTTCCTAGCTGTGTAACCCTGGGCAAGTCACTTAATCCCAAGTGCCTCAGCAAAAATAAATAAATAAAAAATAAAACTTAGGCGGCATATCAAGAGAGAAAAGAATATTGGAGTTGGAGGACCTGAGTTCAAAATTTTTTTTATAATTTAGCCAAGTCACTTTATTTCTCTCAGCTTCAGTTTCCTCATCTGTAAAATGAGGATCTTGGGAGAGATCTGTTTTCTAAAGATCCTAGGAATCAGGTTTTGAGTGAGATCTAGTCTCTGAGTATCCTTACTTCTGATATCTTATCATTTAGATGTTTCTAAATAAGAATCACAGTATGTTAGAAACTTTAGTGATCTCATCCAGCCTTTTCATTTGGTAGAAGAAATTGTTAATGATAACAAAAACTAATATTTATATAATACTTACTGTGCACCCAGCATTGTACTATATTCTTTACCATTATTAACTCATTTGATCCCTGCAAAAAACACTGGGAGATGGATGCTGTTGTTATCTCCATTTTATAATTGAGGAAACTGAGGCAAACATGCCAAATGACTAAATATCTGAGGTGAGATTTGAACTCTGGACTTCTGACTTTATACAGCATTCAACATTCATTCCACAAAACTTTAGTAACTAAACAAAAAAAGTTGTAATAGGTGCTAGGAGAAGTAGAAAGGTAAAGAATTTGTTTTAGCCCTTAAGAATTCCCAGCTTGGTACATGGACACATAATATATATGAGAGAATAGGAGTCTAAAAGAGAAGTTCAGAATTACTCTGAAGTCAGAGAAAGGAAAAGTAACTTCTCTAGATGAGAATTTTGGAAAACTTCCTGGAGGCAATCGCATTTGAGCTGGCTCTTTAAGGATAGGTAGGGCATTCGCTGGTGGAGATGGAAGGAGAAGATGTGGGGAACTGGAGAGCAGATGTGGAGGTCTGATGCTTTTATTTTCTGCTGTCCTGCTTGCACAGGTCCCTCTGAATGGCACAAGTTATACCCCATTGCCCAAGGGGACCGCCAGTCTCCCATCAACATTGTCTCCAGTCAGGCTGTCTATGACCCTACTTTAAAGCCCCTGGTCCTGGCCTATGAATCCTGCATGTCGCTAAGCATTTCCAACAATGGACATTCTGTCATGGTGGAGTTTGATGATGAGGATGACAGGACAGGTGAGTAAACAGGATGGCACATGTGGGTCTCTCAGTGTGTAGGAGACTGTAGGGGAGGAGTTGGGAGTCAGAAACTCATCCTTCCCTCACCTCTTTTTTCCTCTACTTTTCATCCACACAGCTAGAGTGGCTCAATAAAGAGTCAGGAAGTCTTGTGTTCAAATTCCGCTCCAGACATTTACTATCTGTGTGACTTTAACCTCTCTGCCTCAGTTTCCTCATCTGTAAAACAGAGACAATGATAGCATCTACCTCTGTTGTGAGGATCAAATGAGAAAATAATTGTAAAATGTTTAGCACAGTCCCTGGCACATAATACATAAATGTTTATTCTCTTCCCCTGTTCTTTCTTTTCTGGAGAGAGACAGGTCAGATCCTGTCCTGTAGGTCAATTTGACTATCAAGTATCATGGGAAAACTCCTGAAGTTCTAGGAGTAGGTGACCTGGGTTTTGGTCCCTGGTCTTGGCTGTGTGTGCACTAACAAGTCTCTCAGCTATTATATACAAGCCAAGGCTGAAACAGATAGTTTCAGATTTGAATGGGTCTTAAGACTAATTCTTTTTTTTAATAATAGCTTTTTATTTTCAAAATATATGTAAAGTTAGTTTTCAACAAACCTTGCAAAAAAAAAATTCCAAATTTTTCTTCCTTCTCATTCCCCTCTTTCTCCTATAGACAGCAAGTAATCCAATATATGTTAAACATGTGCAATTGAAGACTAATTCTTTAAGTTCTGTCCTTCCTATCTCTAAGCTTCCTCTGACCTCATTAGTACCTTTGAGCTGAGATTAGAGTTAATAGTGTGCAGTGAAGATAAAGATAGTTATTTTGGGGTCTGTTGGCTGAAGAAACAGACTCTTAGAACTAGAAGAGTCTCACCCATTTTACAGATGAGGAAACTGAAAGAGTAGAAATGAATTGCTCATTCATTTACTTGGTATCAGAGATAAGTCATCTGAATCCCCCAAAAATCCAGTATTCTATTATTCTGTCCTTTCTCAAAGGATTTCTTCTTTAGAAGAAAATATATGAGAGGAAGATTTCATAGGAAGTTGAAAGGTATAGAGGTAGGGAATATAACATAATTATATTATATAGTGCTTATTATGTGCCAGCCACTATGTTAAGTGCTCCAAAATTATTATTGTATTTGACAATAACAACCCTGAGAAAAAGATGCCATGATTGTTATTATTTTGTACAATTTTACAATCGAGGAAACTGAGGCAATCAGGATTAAGTGACTTGCCCAGAATCACACAGCTAATAAATGTCTGAGGATGGATTTTAACTCCAACCTTACTGATTCCTGGCCCAGTGCTCTATTCCCTGTACCATTGTCAAATATCCCCAGTTCCCTTGGTTCACCCAAGGGATGACTTCATCACCTCCACTCTTCCTTACACTGTCCTTGAAGCCCGAGCCATCTTTGATCTCCTACCCTCACCTCTGACTGTGGAGATTGCCCTAGGAAAAGCTGCAGGAGGACCCTGTCATGGAATCATGACCCTTGGTGTTAGGCAGCTCTATTGGACCTATTGGCTATGTTAGTATTTTTCCACTCTCCCATACCCCGTTTGGAGTTTGGACACTTTAGAAGTGGATCATTGTCCACAACTGTGCTTGTAAATGTTTAACAGTCAGAGCTCTTAAAAAACAGTGCATGCTTTCAAGCTTAGTATACATTATTAACGTTCCCTCCATCAAGTTCGTAAGTCAAAAACAATCAACAAAACCGCATCAAGCCCTCATTTGTTGCATCTGCCATTTCTGAGGTACTTCCATAGAAAATTTAACAATCAGCTTTCATGATTGGTTTGAGTTGGCTCTGGTACACCTCCATGAATGCCCAACAAATAACCAACATATATATATATATATTCTGCTACAGTTCATACAACATATCAGAGAATCAGGAACTTGATTTTTAGGGTTCTTTGATCGTATCCTGCTATAGTTCATATAACATACTAGAGAACTAGGAGCTTGATTTTTAGGGTTTTTTGATAGTTCCAGGAGGTTGATTTTTAGTTCTGTGATAGTATTTTTCTACAGTTCATACAACATACTAGAGAACCAGGAGCTTGATTTTTAGGGTTTTTTGATAGTTCCAGGAGGTTAAATTCTATTTACTAGAATAGGTTAGAAGGCTGGCTACTTCTTTTTTCAAATTGGAGCCTCAGATTTCATCCTCATCAGGAAACTACCTATGAGGAAACTCCCGTTAGCCCTGCAGACCAGGACCAGCTCTGATATTTTTAGTCTTATTTTAGAGATCTGCTGGCTACCCGTTAGCATCTTGCCAAGGTGCCCATTCCCATTTTTCCTGCTGTTTCTACAAACGTTCTCTGGAATGAAGCCCTATAACAATCCCTACATCTCAATTTGTATGGCAGTTTAAAACGTGTTTCCCAGGCTGGGCCTAGAGCCCAAGTCGCCTCCTTGTCAGATGCTCCTTCCTGCGGGTCAGTCCATTTCAGCCATTGTAAACCAAAAGACCCTGGAGCTGAAAGCAAGACTAGAGCTCCCTATATTCCAAGGGATCTTCACCTGGGGATCGGTGAGCTTATTTTATTTTATTTTTTAAAACATTTTTGCTAACTGTATTTCACTATCATTTTCCCTTTGTATTCCTGTGTATTTTTCTTAATGCATTTAAAAGGGACCTGTCTATATATAGGCTTTCCTAGGTCTCCATAGGCTGCCAAAGTCGTCCATGGCACAAAGTAGGTTAAAAAGCCCTGATCTAGGCCAACCTCCTCATTTTCTAGATCAGAGACTGAGATAGGCCAAATGGCTTCCTCAGGATCACTAATAAATGGCTTGGCTGGGATTCAAAATGAGATTTTCTGGCCCCAAATCTAATGCTCTTTCTCCTCTATCACCTTGGCTCCCTACTAAGGGAGTAGGGCAGACCGTTTAAACCTGGGACTGCCTTGATGTATTTAGCAAAGAAGGATGGTGGTTGTTTTCCCTTCGCTCCCCAAGAGGCCCATGACATCAGGGAGGCGATTTTGTGACATGCAAGTGAATTGGATTTAAGCGAGGGAGGGCTGGGCAAGGGCACTTTCCTCACTTTCCCCTCCAGAGCCACCTGGGTCCAGCGGCTAGATACAGATCTGGAGGACTGGAGATAGCACTGGATGCAGAGATAAGGGAGTGAATAGAGGGAAAGGGATCCTGGAAACTCTGGTTTGTTACCTT